>NW_028301154.1:838333-1197500 GCF_049000335.1 Polistes dominula
GAGTGCCATCTACTGAGACGAAATTTTTTTCAGTCCAAACAGTTTATACAAGCATGTATTACGGGTTGCCTATCTTAATTCTTCTTAATTTATTTCTTATTATTCTAATATTCTTAATTTATTTGTTAGATGTTTAAAAAAATATTATAAATTGTATAAACTGTTGAGAAAAATAGTAAACCACTATTAATGTCTGAACTTATCTAATAATACCTACGATTGATAAGTCAGCTTTTCAGAAATTCTATGGTGTTTTCAGAAATGGTAAGGTAGTAGTGTTCGTGAATCGTTCAATAGATAGCAGCGCGATGATGGTTAACATTTAATTTTTAATTTCCTATACAAAATAAAATTAAATAATCTGTTAAATAATTCAAAGAAATATATGTATTCTTGTTTAAAAGAAGAATCTAAACAACGGATTAAAGCGGTCTTTAGCTAGATTTCACTTGCCATGGAATGTAGAGCATATTAAAATATGATAAACATTACACGGAAAGTAATATCCATTGCCCGGGTCTAACCACGAGGAGGTAACCGCTTCTGAAGACCCAGGAGGGATGTGCATCCTAAAGATGCCCACATCCGAATACAATTCAAAAGAATAAATCTAAATCTTAGGCCCCTCCATAAGAGTACCATCGGAAAAAATCAATAAAATTATTATCGAAAATACAAGAGAAATATTTTATTACTAAAAAATACAAAATGATAAACAAGGAGTGTAATCTGAAAAGAAATTCAATAAAATCATCGATGATACTTAAAACTAACACACCCTAGAATAACTTCCACTTATAGAAATAAAATCTATATACATTTATATACATAATTTTCAATCTCCATAAAATAAAGTATAATAATTAAAAAGAGTATACAATTATAAGTTGTACCATGGAATCTATAAATAAAGAAAATACATTAAAAATAATTATCAAACACGTTCGATGCTAAAAAGAGAATTCTATACATATGCAAATTTTTATTTTATTTGTACAAATAATTATTTTATACTATTCTACATTACCAAGTCCACTTCATGTTCCTTTATAGTCCGTCTTTATGATCCTCTTTTCGTCCACCTGTGGTCGTTTCCTTAACATAGTTCAATCTGCAACAGAAAACAAAGGGATAAAAAAAGAGTTAAAAAATAAAAGGGATAGGAAAAAGGGGGATGGGTATAACTTTTAAAGCGGAACTTTTCACGATTTTTTTTTTAAGTGGGTTCCCCCCGATTGGACTAGTCCACTGACTCTAAATTTAGGAGAAACCTACACTAAATGTTCAGTCCAACACCGTATACTATTGCGAACTTACGGAAATGAATCCTTGGGTCCGTCTAACAATTAGCGGAAGATGTTTTCCCTTACAATGAAGCTTCAGTTTCCCATGCTAAATGCATATCTATCAATGCATATCAAAAAGCCAAAAAAGAAAAAAAGAAAAAAAAGGACGGTAGTTCAAGTTTAAAAGTTAAATGAACATGATTCTATCCTTGGGAGTAAGAAGATAGAATCATGGCTCGCGTGGGCAGGGTCGCATCCCTGAAGTAAATTCTTTATTTGTAAATGGTACCACCCTTTACGAACAAAAAATTTACCCGCTACCCATTAAACCGCTTCTGAAACAGAAATTATAATGAATATTAATACAATTTTATTTGCAATTTAAGTAATTGGACTATATTATATTACCTTCCGATCTGGGAACGCAATCAAGTTGAAGACAGTTATCTGATAAATTGAAAAGATAAATTCATATTAAAATTATTTTCTATTCAAAGTATGTTAATAGGTATGTAACGTTTAAATTAATGTATATGCGTTGAAACAATCTGAAAAATAATTAAAGTATATTAAAATAATGAAATAATTATTAATTAATTGATAGAAGTATCGATTATTATTTAAAAGAGCGAAATATATTCTCGAAGTACCTTCGTCTTCGAAATACAGTTAAAGACTGAGCCGTTGTTCTCTGCTAAAAAATTATCTTTAGAAAGGTATGATATTTCCTTTCAATTGCAGACTTGTTTGAAATCGACATATTGTGAGATAGTAGAAACCTGCATTAAAAAATAAAATATGCAATATAACAAAAATAATTTTATCCTGAAATTAAATAAATTAAATAAAATAAATATTACAATAAAAGATTTCTTGTTTTATCGGTGTAATGCCTGTAACATTATAAAAGTTATTAAAAATCATTATAAGGTAATTAGTTTCTGGAGATGAAATGGATAGAAGGAGCCAAGGAAAGGAATAAAAATATGTTCATTGGAAAATTACAGAAACTAATTACAATTATAATGTTTATGGTAAGCGGTCTTTGGCTGGATTTTACTTGCAATGGAATGTAAAACATATCAAAATATGTTAAACATTACATGGAAAGTAAAATACCATTGCCCGGGTCTAACCACGAGGAGGTAACCGCTTCTGAAGACCCAGGAGGGATGTGCATCCTAAAGATGCCCACATCCGAATACAATTAAAAGGAATAAATCTAACTCTTAGGCCCCTCCATAAGAGTACCATCGGAAAAAATCAATAAAATTATTATCGAAAATACAAGAGAAATATTTTATTACTAAAAAATACAAAATGATAAACAAGGAGTGTAATCTAAAAAGAAATTCAATAGAATCATCGATGATATTTAATACTAACACACCATAGAATAATTTTGATATATGTACCTTCGGAAATTATAAGTTATGAATATTCTATATTTAATAAATTTTAATCTACCTAAAATATAGTATAATAAAAATAAATGTATATAATATTAGATGGTACCTGTAAATAAAAAAGAAGATATTAGATGATACCTGTAGAAAAAAAAGGATACATTAAAAATAACTGTCATACATATACGTTGCTAGAAAGAATAAAATAAAAAGAATTAAAATTCTTGAATTATATTACCCTTTACTATAATTATAGTTCTCTTAAGTTCTGCTTCCTATTATTCTTGGATGTAATATTGCATCGTCTTTATAATTCATCCTGTGAATAAAAAAAGTAATAAATGAATTAAAATACAACCTGTTTACCATAACTCAGTCCTCTTCTGGTCCATATTCCTCTCCTCTTGAATACTCCATTATTATAAGAAACCTAGAACAGAAAGAAACCTAAAACCAAAAGAAAAATAAAGAAGTAGGGAAGGAGTGATGGTTGGTGGGGTGAAATTCAAGGTAAGGACATAATTTTCTCCCAATTATTGGAGGTAGGAGAAAATCATGGCTCGCGTAGGGCAGGGTCGCATCCCTGAAGTAGAACTTTCTTTGTGAAGAAACCAAAGAAAGATCTACCCGCTACCCACTGAAAAAAGAAACTCAAAACGAACCTGAAAAAGAAAAAGAAATGATTATTTTGGAGAAAAGATGCAATGAATGCATCGAAGGGAAAGTTCCCGATTAAAAACCCGATGCACTTACAAGTGCATTAGAATTAATCATATTCTGAAACGAAATAAAATGAAAATTAAGTTTCTAATACCTAGAAAAAAAAGATATATTAAAAAATACTATAAAATAATTAGTTTCTATGGATAAAATGAAGAATGAAGAAAGGTGTGGGGTAATTGGAAATGAAAACATGATATGATATTAAAGTGAGGGGGATTCTAAATGGGATTGTACTCTATCAAATCAAATTTATCAAATACTCGATTTATTTTTGGCAATCAAAATCTCTGATAGTTGGTGGTGGTAATTCCAACGATGTTCACCTATAACAGAAAGAAAACTATATTAATTACTTCCATTCTTAAAAAACCCCTATAAATTATTGACGAGCAAAATAATAAAACTATCAATATATCAAATGATCAAAGAGCTATTCGCAAAAATTCAACCATGCTGTTGAATTTGCAAATAACTCATTGAGTCCATAGTTGCCCTCTTGAGCCACAATTAAGTGGGGGCCTCTTCGGCATTTTGCCTCTTCTTTCTTGATGCCTACTGTCGGACATTCCCTACGTGCGAGCATGAAAAGAATCATTGACCAAAAACGTCAATCGTTCCCAAAAAGTATTCTCATAATTTAGCATGTTACAACGATCAATGATATAGAATCAGAATCGTCCCTGATTCTAAATTATAAAATGAAAAAAGAAACCCGACCTAACCAACCCTAACACAACCCTGAAAATAAAAATGTGATTAGTAAAACATCCTGAGCTTTTTTTACATAGAAAATAATTATTACCTTTTGATCGAGAGATATCTCTTCGTCGAAAGGAATATTATTAACCATGTAAATTATCGATTCTATTCTAATACCATATCGTTGTAACATGCCAAATTATGGTCCTACAATTTAGAAACGACTTCAAGACATTTTCACCCAATTACTCTCAACTGCTTATAACATTAATATAAATGAAATACATTTCATATTACAATACCTATGAAATAATTTCATTTATTTTTCAATCATACATACCATTTTGCAAAAAAAATCCGATGTTCGTTATTACTCTGTTAAATAATTATTACAAAATAAATTCGCGTTTACCGTTAGCTATCCTAGCTCGTGGACAATCAATGAACTAAGAGTTCATCGACTGTGCACATGTTACACGAGCACATTTAATCGAATGTCCGAGCAGTTAATTAAGCTAATCCATGACACTTCGCACTTTTACTATCAAGTAATAAAAACGAATTGAAATAAAAATAATACTAAAAATGCAATGCATTTTTTTGCAATATATTTGTATTTAATTTAAATTGAATTATATCAAACATTTCAAAGACTAAATCGCGATAGTGCGAAGTGTTAAACCTGTTATACTTAAAACTAAGTATCAAATTCATCAAAGATTTTGCGAATTTAATTTCGATTATATCTCGTTCGAGATAGAATCGAAATAAAAATAAATCTTTCAAATGGTTGCAAATACCTTTGAATCATGATACATATTAAAAATGATAAAATTGTCACAAAATAAATTTACTTAGTGAGCATGATAGAATAAAAAAGATAACATTTTGTGACAATTCTATGTAAAAAAACCCGGAGATGGGACTTGCACTATTAAAGTGCAAGTGTACCATGTGCTTTTCCGGGGTCCTACATACTTAAAATTAAAGTTTCACATTCACTCAGTAAAAAACACATGCATACCCACCCATTCACTCCACGGTTCTCACACACTCCACCAGGGTGCAAAAGCCTACACTAGAGAGTATGCCCCGGGGCACCTCCGTCACCCTAGTTCAACCACGTTTTCTAAACTTATATTCTAAAAGGTTACGTACCAGTTGCTGTAATCGTCTGTCAAGGCTAGTGATTATTGCAAATAAAACTACTGCAAAAATACAAGTATACACTAGTATATGTGCATACTAGTTATATACGTGTATGTTTCCACAAATAAATGTGGGTGACTCTACTATGCAAAACGATTATTAAAAAAAATAAATAAAAATTCTTATCGCACGCGTGACTCTACAAGTTATTTTTATTTGAATAACTTTTTCAAAAATACGCGGTATTTCACGTAATCGCGAACGATGTACAATGCACCACCTACCACGCACACACAGGTGCAATGTACACCGTGCAATCACTAGCACAATAACAGCCGCCAAAGGAAAACTTACAAACTAATAACCCATGCAATCTTTTTCTCACCCATACGTGTAACACCTGGGTAACACGCATAGATGAGAACGAAGCGTGCATAGGGGGGAGAAAAGGGGGTATTAGTATATTAGTTGCTGAAAATCCTAATCTAAAAATTGATTAACACAATAAAATAAATATTTTCAAATAAATCTAAGCGGGCTATGACTCTACAAGTCTTTAAGACTTTCAAAAAAAAAAAGATATTAAAAATTGAAAATAATTAAAAAACCTCGAACGACTCCTTTGATTCAGTTGGCTGTTCTAATTAAAGAACTGGGCTTTTTATAGCCGCCACTTAATTGCCAGAGTCTATCCGTTCGCGAAATGGGTTTGTCTTCTTGCTCATTTATTAATAATATCGAAATTAATCGCGATTAAATAAACTAAGTACGAAACAATGCATGTAAGACATTTATTACATGCTTCATTGGTACGAAATCGAGTAAATTAATACTCGATTTCACCACTACTAAAACGCGAATCAAACACGTAATAAAAAATAAAAGTGCATTTAAGTAATTTGCACTGTAAATTAAAATGGATTTAACCGATAAGACAAGAAGACCTATCCTAAACTAATGAAGCATACATACAATGAAATATACAGTTTCATGAGCCATTCCAAAAAAGGAATAATCCTTTTTTGGAATAAACTCATGTGCTCGTCAATAATTTTTCTTGTAAAAATTACAACCAGTAGCTCGTGCCGATTGGGACCTTTCATCCTCGGCATGATTGAGCACTGGAGGGACTTTAAATAAAAACTCAGGGTTTAAGAAGTTCTGCGATGGCTCCAAAACACTCCTACTTCGTAGAAAATGGTCCCAGCTGCATCCCTCGTCCACCAGGTCCATCGGAGAATTTCTTGATGCACTTTTCCTTGCACTCACTCACTCACTCGCGTGACTCTAATAACGCGGTAAACGAATATAAGAAACTATAGATGAGTTTCTTATCGCGAAACCGAAATTTGTCTGATACGACGAACAACACTGACTCTACATACGCGTATTATTTGAATTTAATTTTTACGCCCGCCCGGTCACTGACTCTACTTCGCGATCAAAATTGTACTTTTTAATTAATCGAACAAACACTGACTCTACTTTAAAAACTGCATTGCACGCAGTCAAATGCAAACACACGAAAATTTCACTCCCGGTCACTTCACTGACTCTACTTTCGCGAACAGTCTGTACGACTGTTATAAATAAAAAAAACAACTTTATACGAACAAATACACTATTGTAATTAACTGCATTGCTCGCAGTTATAGATGATTCTAAATCCGTGATATAAAAATAATATAATATAAAAGAACAAACAATGACTCTATTTCGCGATAAAAATTTAATTTTAATTATTCGAACAAACACTGACTCTACTTTTACAACTGCATACCGTACAGTTAAAATATCAAAACCCGACACACGTCTTACCTGTGAACAAAAAACAGAAAAACGAAACGATTAGAATCATTGTTATCATTTAAAAATCATATAAAATTATTGAAGAAATGTTTAATACAAAAGTTAACTTACCTTTTCATCTTTTTAGATGATGCCCGACAGGTATCCTACCTTTAAAGATGACGATGCTGTAGACGGTTCAAACGACGGAGAAACTTTACGTGTTTCTTATCACGACCACGGCACTGACTCTACTTCACGATTTAATTTGACTTTAATTATTCGAACAAACACTGACTCTAATTTTTATTAACTGCATTGCACGCAGTCAAAAAATTCAAACACTCACACTGCTTATCCTTCTGAAATAAGAAAAAAGTACAAAACGATTAGAATCATCGTTATCATTTCAAAATTATAAGTAATTATTAAAGTAAAAGTTTAATAGAAAAATTCATTTACCTTCTATCTTCAGTGATGAATGCCCAATGGGTCTCCTACCCTTAGGATGACGATGCACGCGCGTGTAAATCGAATAAAAGAAACTATCGGAGTTTCTTTTCCCGAACAAAACCGACATTTTTATATACAGCGAACAAACACTGACTCTAATTCGCGATTTTGTTGAACGATGCAAGCAAACGATCCCTTCATTGCCAACACGCACGATTGCAATGGTACTCTGAAACAGAAAAATGAAAAAGAACTATTAATATCATCGTCATAAAATAAAATCACTTTGAAATTACCATCAAAATGTTTGATAGAAAAATTATACTTACTTGTAGTCTTCTGTGATGAATGCCCGATGGGTCTCCTACCCTTAAGATGATGATGACCAGTAGACGGTAACGAAAATAAAAAACTATAATAAAGTTTTTTATTACAAACGCGAACGCGAACGCGAACGCGACCACGACCGAGACGTGTTTAAACCGACCGCACTACACGTCAAAAAATCGACTGAAAGAATGTACATGATTAAAGTTACTACAAAATAAATCGAGTATTATTATGTGAAATATAATATAAAGGTGAATATTTAAGGGAAAACAATGAGAGGAATGTGAATATGATATTAATTAGGAAAATGAAAGAAACCAATTATTATTATAATATTAATGATAAGCGGTCTTTGGCTAGATTTCACTTGCCATGGAATGTAAAACATAGCAAAATATGTTAAACATTACATGGAAAGTAAAATACCATTGCCCGGGTCTAACCACGAGGAGGTAACCGCTTCTGAAGACCCAAGAGGGATGTGCATCCTAAAGATGCTCACATCCGAATATAATTCAAAGGAATATACCTAGCTCTTAGGCCCCACCATAAGAGTACCATTCAAAAAATCGTTAAAATTATTATCGAAAATACCAGAGAAAAATTTCAATATTAAAAAATACAAAATGAAAGACAAGGAGTGCAATCTGAAAAGAAATTCAATAGAATCATCGATGATACTTAAAACTAACACACCCTAGAATAACTTCAACTTATAGAAATACAATCTATATACATTTATATACATAATTTTCAATCTACATAAAATAAAGTATAATAATTAAAAAGAGTACACAATTATAAGTTGTACCATGGAATCTATAAATAAAGAAAATACATTAAAAATAATTATCAAACACGTTCGATGCTAAAAAGAGAATTCTATACAGATGCAAATTTTTATTTTATTTATACAAATAATTAATTTATACTATTCTACATTACCAAGTCCACTTCATGTTCCTTTATAGTCCGTCTTTATGATCCTCTTTTCGTCCACCTGTGGTCGTTTCCTTACCATAGTTCAATCTGCAACAGAAAACAAAGGGATAAAAAAGAGTTAAAAAATAAAAGGGATAGGAAAAAGGGGGGATAGGTATAACTTTTAAAGCGGAACTTTTCACGATTTTTTTTTTTAAGTGGTTTCCCCCCGATTGGACTAGTCCACTGACTCTAAATTTAGGAGAAACCTACACTAAATGTTCAGTCCAACACCGTATACTATTGCGAACTTACGGAAATGAATCCTTGGGTCCGTCTAACAATTAGCGGAAGATGTTTTCCCTTACAATGAAGCTTCAGTTTCCCATGCTAAATGCATATCTATCTATGCATATCAAAAAAGAAAAAAAAAGAAAAAAAGACGGTAGTTCCAGCTTAAAAGTTAAATGAACATGATTCTATCCTTGGGAGTAAGATAGAATCATGGCTCGCGTGGGCAGGGTCGCATCCCTGAAGTAAATTCTTTATTTGTAAATGGTACCACCCTTTACGAACAAAAAATTTACCCGCTACCCATTAAACCGCTTCTGAAACAGAAATTTTTAATGAATATTAATACAATTTTATTTGCAATGTAAGTAATTGGAGTATATTATATTACCTTCCGATCTAGGAACGCAATCAAGTTGAAGACAGTTATCTGATAAATTGAAAAAATAAATTCATATTAAAATTATTTTCTATTCAAAGTATGTTAATAGGTATGTAACGTTTAAATTAATGTATATGCGTTGAAACAATCTGAAAAATAATTAAAGTATATTAAAATAATGAAATAATTGTTAAACAATCGATAGAAGTATCGATTATTATTTACAAGTACGGAATATATTTTCGGAGTACCTTCCTCTTCGAAATGCACTAATAGACTGAGCTGTTGTTCTCTAAAACAAAACATTGATTAGAAAGTTGTTTATGATTTTTCTTATGTTGATTATTTCTGCAACGGTAATTAAAATTCTAATAAAGAAAATTCAAGATTATAACGTACAGATTTTATTATTTTATTTATTCTAAAGTAAGTATTTTATTGTTCATGAGCAGTGATGACTCTGAGGTTAAAAATTTCCTGTAATATAAGTAGAGTGTATTAGAATATTAAAATAATTGTTAATTAATCGATAGAAGTATCGATTTTTGTTTAAAAGTACGAAATATATTTTCGGAGTACCTTCCTCTTCGAAATGCACTAATAGACTGAGCTGTTGTTCTCTAAAACAAAACATTGATTAGAAAGTTGTTTATATGACTTCATATATGTTGATCATGTGTGCAACGGTAATTATAATTCTAATAAAGAAAATTCAATATTATAACGTACAGATTTTACTATTTTATCTATTCTAACGTAATTATTTTATTGTTCATGAGCAGTGATGACTTCGACTATTAAACTATGCTGTAATATAAGAAGGGTGTATTAGAATATTTAAATAATTGTTAATTAATTGATAGAAGTATCGATTAATGTTTAAAAGTACGGAATATATTTTCGGAGTACCTTCCTCTTCGAAATGCACTAATAGACTGAGCTGTTGTTCTCTAAAACAAAACATTGATTAGAAAGTTGTTTATGATTTTTCTTATGTTGATTATTTCTGCAACGGTAATTAAAATTCTAATAAAGAAAATTCAAGATTATAACGTACAGATTTTATTATTTTATTTATTCTAAAGTAAGTATTTTATTGTTCATGAGCAGTGATGACTCTGAGGTTAAAAATTTCCTGTAATATAAATAGAGTGTATTAGAATATTAAAATAATTGTTAATTAATCGATAGAAGTATCGATTATTTTTTAAAAGTACGAAATATATTTTCGGAGTACCTTCCTCTTCGAAATTCACCTATAGACTGAAGTGTTGTTCTCTAAAACAAAACATTGATTAGAAAGTTGTTTATGATTTTTCTTATGTTGATTATTTCTGCAACGGTAATTACAATTCTAATAAAGAAAATTCAATAATATAACGTTCAAATTTTATTATTTTATTTATTCTAACGTAATTAATTTATAGTTCGTGAGCAGTGATGACTTCGAGTTTTAAATTATGCTGTAATATAAGAGGGGTGTATTAGAATATTAAAATAATTATTAATTAATTAATAAAAGTATCGATTATTGTTTAAAAGTACGAGATATATTATTGGAGTACCTTCCTCTTCGAAATTCACTTATAGACTGACCCAATGTTCTCTAAAACAAAACTTTGATTAGAAAGTTGTTTATGATTTTTCTTATGTTGATTATTTCTGCAACGGTAATTAAAATTCTAATAAAGAAAATTCAATATTATAACGTACAGATTTTATTATTTTATCTATTCTAACGTAATTATTTTATTGTTCATGAGCAGTGATGACTTCGAGTATTAAATTATGCTGTAATATAAGAAGGGTGTATTAGAATATTAAAATAATTGTTAATTAATCAATAGAAGTATCGATTATTGTTTAAAAGTACGAAATATATTTTCGGAGTACCTTCCTCTTCGAAACTCACTTATACACTGAGCCGTTGTTCTCTAAAACAAAACATTAATTAGAAAGTTGTTTATATGACTTCATATATGTTGATTATTTTTGCAACGGTAATTAAAATTCTAATAAAGAAAATTCAATAATATAACGTTCCAATTTTAACGTTCTTTTTATTCTAATGTATATAATTCATTGTTCATGCGCAGTGATGACTTCGGGGGTAAAAATTATGCTGTAATATAAGTAGAGTATATAAGAATATTAAAATAATTGTTAATTAATCAATAGAAGTATCGATTATTGTTTAAAAGTACGAAATATATTTTCGGAGTACCTTCCTCTTCGAAACTCACTTA
Source organism: Polistes dominula (assembly GCF_049000335.1). NCBI lineage: Eukaryota > Metazoa > Arthropoda > Insecta > Hymenoptera > Vespidae > Polistes > Polistes dominula. Next base: position 850,008 of record NW_028301154.1, read on the forward strand.
TACACTGAGCCGTTGTTCTCTAAAACAAAACATTAATTAGAAAGTTGTTTATATGACTTCATATATGTTGATTATTTCTGCAACGGTAATTAAAATTCTAATAAAGAAAATTCAAGATTATAACGTTCAGATTTGAACATTCTTTTCATTCTAATATAATTAATTTATTGTTCATGAGCAGTGATGACTTCGAGGGTAAAAATTATGCTGTATTATAAGTAAAGTGTATTAGAATATTTAAATAATTGTTAATTAATTGATAGAAGTATCGATTAATGTTTAAAAGTACGGAATATATTTTCGAAGTACCTTCCTCTTCGAAATTCACTTATAGACTGACCCAATGTTCTCTAAAACAAAACTTTGATTAGAAAGTTGTTTATGATTTTTCTTATGTTGATTATTTCTGCAACGGTAATTAAAATTCTAATAAAGAAAATTCAAGATTATAACGTACAGATTTTATTATTTTATTTATTCTAAAGTAAGTATTTTATTGTTCATGAGCAATGATGACTTCGAGCTTTAAATTATGCTGTAATATAAGAGGGGTGTATAAGAATATTTAAAATAATTGTTAGTTAATCGATAGAAGTATCGATTAATGTTTAAAAGTACGGAATATATTTTCGAAGTACCTTCCTCTTCGAAATTCACTTATAGACTGACCCAATGTTCTCTAAAACAAAACTTTGATGAGAAAGTTGTTTATGATTTTTCTTATGTTGATTATCTCTGCAACGGTAATTAAAATTCTAATAATGAAAATTCAAGATGATAACGTTCAGATTTGAACATTCTTTTCATTCTAATATAATTAATTTATTGTTCATGAGCAGTGATGACTTCGAGTGTTAAATTATGCTGTATTATAAGAAGGATGTATTAGAATATTAAAATAATTGTTAAATAATCGATAGAAGTATCGATTATTGTTTAAAAGTACGGAATATATTTTCTAAGTACCTTCCCCTTCGAAATTCACTTATAGACTGACCCAATGTTCTCTAAAACAAAACTTTGATTAGAAAGTTGTTTATGTTTCTTTTTGTTATATTAAGCGGCTAATACAATCACTGTTTTATTTACACAACTTTAATGAGTTTTAATGAATATTTTGACTAACATTGCATACCTGGTATGTAATTTAGCAAGCATATAGTTGCATACTTTCATAAATTTTTTAAATATTTAATAACTTGGACTTTGAATTATGTCAATTCTCATAAATTATAAAATTATTTCTTTATATTTCTAATACTCTAGTAGCACAAAATATTGAATACATGTATATTTAATATTAAAAAGAGGTTCACACACACACACACAGATAATGTCTTTTTAATATTAAATACACATGTATTTAATAATTTTCAATTTTCTATGCTACTATGGTATATTCTAATATGAACATTAATTATCTATAGATGTATATATATATATATATATATATACATTATTATCTATATAGATATTTATAACGGTATTTTAGCTAGATATAAGAAACGTTATTCTAAATAAAAGGTAAAGAAAAGGATCGTACTTCTTAACCGATCTACGATGTCGATAGTTGAAAGTTACGATTTACTGTCATTCGCAAGAGTTCTCGTCGGCAAAAGGAGAGAAAGCCTTAGGTAGCTCTCTTAGCTTTAGCAAGGTGTGAGAAGAAGGTGAAAAGATATAGTGAGAAAAAAATAAGTTGGAAAAAAAGAATGGGAAAGAAGGAGACAGAGAAACCGATCGACGTCTCCCAGTTTGCGTTATGTTGCCGCTAATTTGGATTTATGTTCGCATTCGGCCGTCACTGAACGCCCGTTTTCTCGACACCTTCTTCTTCTTCTTCTTCTTCTCCTTCTTTTTTTTTTTTTTGCTTCTATCCTTTGCCGACAAGTTAACTTAAAGATCCACAATCCTTACCAAACCATAACATATCCACCCTGAACACCCCTCTCTTTTTTGTAATATTTTTCTTGTATTTTTCAACCTTCTTTTCCAACTACTTACAATTAAACTTATCGATAACGTCGATTTCGTAAGTAGTGCTGACGTAAAAGCGAAACGAGTACGAGATCTTATGAAAAAAAAAAAAGAAATATATGCTTACAAAATAGTTTCTTATTAATTTTCTTATATTACATCGATGACGTCTTACGAAGTAAACTGCCCTAAATATATCTCGTGTTAGTCATATTACCATATCGATTTTCAATTGTACAATCAAAAGTAACATATAGATAGTAATAATATAATAGATTTTTTATATTTGTGTCCAATAATTATAAAAGTCAAAATTCAAGAAAAAGAAAAAAATCAGTTTATCAGTTATCTCACACGACATTATTTTAAAGTTAATTAATTCAATGTACTTGACATGTGACAACATGGTCACTTTCTAACAGATTAAATACTATAACTATAGTTATACATAAAAAGTTAACATTGAATTAAGCGCAAATTACGCGATATTTAATTTTGTTTTTAAAAATGAACTTACAACACTTGTAAAATAAACGATCCATATGACTTTAAGTCACTTTCATAATTATGTATTACATTTAATAACGCAAATATTCATTTCGCGAAATGATTTTTAAATGATTTATTTAATAATATCATTGCAAAACGTCTATACGATTACTATTGATGACAAAAATACGTTATTGTCTTTATAATGATCGAGTTGGTTAAATGAAAAATGAGAAGGATCAAAAAAGAAAAGAAAAAAATATGAAAGATGCGTTATATAGATGGGTAGTAGCGAAGAGTTTCAACGATAACGGCGAACACGGTATTACACGCCATTATAATGGCTACGGCAAACCACTGTAATCCGTATTTCATTTTCCAGGGATTTTTTAATATCCAACAACGAAGTGGTTACGGCCTTAGATTACAGGCGTTCGTCGGACGAGCGACGATGGTTTCCTCGCTGGAACGAATATACCCTCGAGAAACGTTCGAGAAATGTTCGAGAAACCTTCGAGAACAGTGCAAAGCACCCTTTTCTCCTTTCCTTGCTAAAGGATTAGGTTAAAAGGTTAATAGGCTTGACAAAGACGGAAAGATTGATCGATCGATCGATCGATCGATCCCTTTTTTCATTCGCACGATTAAATAAATGAATTTTTAATTAAACGACTTTTTTTTTTCTTATTAAAGATCCAACAAATAGTTTGCAAATATAAATGTTTCAAGATCGTTACTTCAAATATAAAGGAGTAAAACAAGATGGCTTCAAAGCCATAAAGATTGGTATCGTTCTCGAAACGTTGAGAGAGAGATATATATATATATATATATGGGGTATACCATGAACGTTCTTCCTTCTTTCCTTTAGCACCCTTTTTCGCGTTCTCTTTAGAAGAAACTTTAAAGGAATGAAGAGAGAAACTATAATAAGGAAAAACAAAATGAAAGAAGCAAAAGAAGAAGAAGAAGAATAAAAAGAAGGTGGATATACGTGGCAGTGGGCGTCCCTTTTCGAGATTTACGACGATTTAATCGTACAATTAATCTAACACCTTGTTGCAACAACACTTCGGACCTTGGAGTTAGTCGGCTCGTGCTTGCCAAAGAAGAAGACGAAGAAGAAGAAGAAGAGGAGGGTGTGTTGGATTAAAAAAAAAAAAAAAAAAAAAAAACAGAAAAAAGAATAGCATCCATCTATCCATCTATCTCTCCTTCTCTTTCTTTCTTTGGTTCGGTTTGAACTCTTAGGCATGGTGTTTTCGATCTATCGTGGCTGGATCGGGTCTGGCAGAGCCAGGAAAACGAGTACACGTGATGTGCACCGGTGGTGTTAAAGGGGAGTAACCGAGCTAAAAGTCAAGATAAAGAGACAGCATGATTTTAAACCATCCACTAACATTCTTTTCATAGATCAGAATAGCTCTTTCCATATTTGGATCTTTCTCTATCTTTCTCTTGTTATCATCCAAGAAGAATTTGTCCATCTCTCTCTCTCTCTTTCTCTCTCTCTCTCTCTCTTCTTTATTTCTTTCTTTTTACTCCTTCGATGGATACGTAGAGATAAAGACACACGAATGATGATGCCAGCTATAATGAGGATGTATATTTGAGTATAATATACCTTGTTTATAGCTCGTTAACGATACTCTTAGCACGTATTTTCGTTGATCGTTGAGAAGGGTTTAAGGTTACGTCCAAAGGGAAGTAATAAGAGAAAATCATGAGAATGAGGAGGAAGATGAAAAAGACCTGAGGTATAATAAAATCGAATATGTACTCAAATGAAATAATAAATCAAAAGTTGAATAAATATTCTGATAAAAATAAACATCTGAGAGTATGACGAGTATGCAGAATTTCTATTGAAATTGTTATTTTGATGAAAAATTGATCGAACGGTGCATGATGCACCTGCATTTTCGCAAGATTGTAATGTTTTTCTGTTGGTGATGGTGGTGGTGGTGGTGGTGGTGGTAGTAGGTTTGATCGTCCTCAACACAAAGCAGTTTATTTCTGAAAAGTATAGGACGAAGGAGTATAAGAGCGCAAGTGAACGCGAGGAGAGATACACCCCCGCACAAACGAGCCGTTCCAAGTCTCTGTTCTTACCAAGGACAACAACATTCTCCGCGAAACTAATTGCCAGGTAAATATATACGAACAACGCTTGAGCCTCGCGAATAGGTAAGCGCACAAGAGAGCACAAACTCTACACACATTTCATTTGCCCCTTTAATGTGTTGGTATACTTGCATACCAATGTACGCGACTACTATAACCATGGAATTTATTGCGTTGACTAAAGAAATCTACGTCTCCTCGTATGCATGTATGTATGTATGTATATATGTATGTATGTTTACATAAACGGGAATTAATGTATATGGGAGTGTGCGTTAAGTGTTGGGGAAAAAACAACAACAACAAAAAATAGAAAAGGATCGAAACAGTGAGTAGTATAGATAAGTAGATAGAAAGAGAGAGTAGGTGTCACACAGGAGCGCATAATTTATGCTCTCATTATGCGACAGCCAAGATTCATTATCAGTGCCATGTATTGTCACACCGATTCTTGGATCCAATAGAAATTCTATACAAATTATTTCGATTTACAATTAGATTAAAAAAACAAAGGTTATCATAAACATTAAAAATCAAATATACCGTATAGTTATATATATATGTGTAAGAAATAATCAGATGAAATGATCTAAAGCACGAGTTTGATTTATACACTTCCGCGTATCTGGATCAAAGGAAGGTGCTGCTCTCTGTAGATCCTTTTCTTGGATCTGTCCATCTCTTGTAAAGATCTTCGCTTGAGATCGAACAACGGCCCCTGGTATATAACAGACTTGAAAAATTCCTTCCTATCGTTTTAACCTTTCAACCCTCGCGGTTAATTCCATCGCGGTGTCGATGCACAACATTTTGTTTCTTTATTTTTCAAACAATACTCTGAATCTTTCTTTTTTTTTAACCCTTTGAATACTATGGAAGCATATATGTATTTGGTAAAAATGATCAGAATGGTCTATCGACGTATACCTATTGTTTGTTAATATTATTGTATATAAAATAATTGAATATTTATATTAATCTATGAAATTATATTCAAAAACAAACATTTCAACTGTTCAATATAATTTATCATTAAAATCTGATTAATAATAAATTATTCTATTTTTACAAAACATTTTTTATATAAAAGTATTTTATGTAAACCACTAAAAGGGTTAAATTTAACATCAATATAAATTCGAATATTCATTTTCTCCAAAGATTATTTGACTTACTCGTTTTTCTATTCTTTATTTTTCAATGGGACAAGTAAAAATAAAAAATAATTCGATAACTTTGATGGAAAAAATCTAAAATTGTTTGATATTTAGTTGAATGACGTCACCACAAGAAGATGATGATTCACTTACTTTCGTGAACGATTAGGCCAACAGTTACTCGAGACCAACTTTCACTCCATTGCACGAACACTTTCGCTCCATCTTCGATGGAAATATTTCAAACGAAAAATTGTCAACTCGATTAGGACAATTGTTTTTTTTTTTTTAATAAACATTTAAACATACTGCATGTTGGATTTGGAAGGAATCGGACGATTAAAAGATTTTACACACTTTATCAACATTTTTCTCTTATTATTTATAATCCTTTTTTTTTTCTTTTTTTATTGTTTTTTTTTTTATACATATTTTTTCATTCTCTCATTTTCACGTTTCTCCTTTGTGTTAGTAAAACACTTCGAGAATAATGACAACGCATCTCGGTTTAATAAAATATATATTTATATAATATATTATTAATATTATAATCAATTATTATTATTTGTTATTTTTATTATTCTTATTATTATTATTATTACTATTATTATTATAATTATTAAAATTATTATCAACGTTTTATCATTATTGTCCGCAATACGATCGATTTCAATTATTGATCGATTAACAAATCGTTGATATATTTTTTTTAATGATATAAATATTGCAACGTTTAACAATGCGTCTCTTTTACGATATAAAAATTTATAAAAATAAAAAAAATAAAATAAAAAATAAAATTCAATTAATCGGATTTGACGTTAACGACGCTTTTTACGATTCAATCGTTATACAGATAAATAATATATATATATATATATATAATAATCATGTAAATTCATTTACAGTACATAGTTCGAAGTATTTGCATTATAATTATGTACTGTAAATCAATTTTTACATATAATATCTATTTTATCTACTTTTATATACATAAAAGTACATTTATCCAATCGATAATAATTTGTCAGATTATTTTCGAGATTTTTCAAGACAAACATCGCTCATTTCTATTTCTTTCTAAATATTTAAGACAAAACGAAAGAAAAGAAAGAGAAATTGTACTTTCATAAAATAATTCAATTGTGTTTTCGTAATTATAAAAGCGAATACTATAATTGTAAACCAGAAATATATATTAACACTTTAATGGCCATACATGTATGCAGTCAAACATCGTCAGAGGCTGGTAATATTTTGGAAAAATTCATTTCAAGAAACTTTATTAAATTTACGAAAAAATTACTATCCAAAAAAAACAACAACAACAATAATTTAACAACTTTATATAATTTTTAAATCTATAAAAAGTTATAAATAAATAATGACCATAACGGTTGTTCCAGCTATAACACACATGTTGTGTGAGCGGCCATTAAAGTGTTAACAAAACAAACAAAAATACAACAACAACAACAATAAATTCATTTTATGATTTATAATATTTTTTTTTCAAATATAAATAATTATAACAGACGAGATAAATCATAAAATAAATTTTTACAATTTATTGAATAAATCCACAATTATAATTACGTACACACACACACACACATATAAATCTTCAAATTCGTAGGGAACTATCGTAACACGAAGAGAACGATGACCGGTAAAGCTGATATGTATGCACATATATGTAATGTGTATTACATTTATGTATTAAATATTATATTAATGTATATCTCAAAAAGAGAAAAAAGAAAAAAGAAAAAAAAGAATAGCAAGATGCGAGATATTACATTATCCTTTTAAAGAAAAAAAAAATAATCTTTGTACGTATAATACACGTTGCACGTGTTTCTCTATATATAAAAGATATTTTGTGTGTATTTGTATGCACCTACGTATGAATGTATGTATGTATATGTAAAACATCGTGACGCAAATCCTGCCTCTCTCGCCGACTTTCGATCTTTCGAAAAAACATGAAAAATGGCGTAGTTGGGTACGCTCTCCTCTCTCACATCAGCCAGGTTCGAGCATTGTATATATATATATATAGTATGCATGTGCCTTACCAACCGAGAACGTAAGATTAACGCGGTGATCTTTAAAGCAATCTCCGCAAACGAGCCGAACGCTTTGTCTCTGTTTATTGCTGGCCGTCGCTTATAAAACAAACCCCCGTCCTCCTCCACCCTCCCCCTCCACCTCCCCTCTCTCCCTCTCTCTATTCTCGAGAGAACTGAGAAACCTTTTACCTCTTTCTCTCACCTCTTTTTCTTTTTTTGTACTATCGATTGCATCCCTGCAAAGAAAAGAAAAGAGATGCAACGGAATCGTAAGAAAGTTAACATGAATAATTCGTGTTGAAACCAAAATTATTTTGGAAATTAATGAGGGGAAGGGAGGGTGACTAATTATGATTTTCCTTTTTGTCAGTATGAAATTTGAAGAATAAAATTGCGACTTTGACGTCTCTATCGTACATCATTCAAGTATGAGTAAAAAGAAGGAGTATTATTTCCCATAGAAGGTCTTAACACGGTGTGCCTGAACCCATGGTATCATCCAAATCGAACAGGCTTAGTACAAGTGCTCTCGGCACTTTACGATCCCATTATATGCAACTCTCGAGAAGGTAGTCCCATCGTCTCTCTTGCACATTCTCATTCCAAAGGTGTGCATGTGCATTATTATTCCTAGAGAGAGAGAGAGAGAGAGAGAGAGAGAGAGAGAGAGAGAGAGAGAGAGAGAGAGAGAGAGAAACCCTCTCGATCGATCTATAGATCGATATCGAATCTTTGGCTCTAAGTCGTATAAGAGAAACGAGAGATCGCATTTTAAACGATCCGATTGTGACGAAAGAAAATCTTTTCATTTTATTTAAGTTTTTATTTTTTTTATTTTTTTTTCAGATCTTTGTTTTTCATTGTCCTTCGAACGGTATCGAGATAATAATCGTAATTATTGAATATTTGTGTGTAAGTGTGTGTAAACGTTTGTATATGCTATACCGGTTGTTAGATCTCGAATACATTACGATAGTTCACGTCAAATTATTATCATTGTTTTAATATTATTGTCATTGTTCTTATTAATATTATTTATTACTACTATTATTATTATTATTATTATTGTTATATTAAAATATTGAATTAGAATAAATAAGTCGCATATGTAGATAAAATATATATATATAACGCGATTGTACATATACAATCTTGAAAATTCAATGATCGTTGTAAATCTTGCCAAGATTTTGTTGTTAGTTGATAATTATACAAATTTACTCGATACATATTTATAAATTATGATATGTAAAAAGGAATAAATGGTGAAATTAATAATGAATGAATAATTATGAATAGATAAATATGATAGGGAAATGGGGAAAGGTGAGGGTGGTGAATGATTAAGAAAAAAAAAACAAAAAAATAATAAGATAATTATAAATCTCATGAAGTAACTTGGCTATAAAGACTCACTTAAGTCATTTGTGCCATAGTATCTTAAAATAGATTTGTTTGAAAAAATATGTATATTATACTATACTATACTTATTTAACCTTAAGATACTAAAATCGTTCATGGAACATACAACGTTTAATATATCATAGATATATGGGACCAAAATCACCGGAACCAGCCGTACGCGTTATGCCGAAATTAGCCTCGAGCGAACCACGAACGAACCACGACCCCATGGATTTTCCAAAATGAACTAAACGATAAACGAATGCTCGAGATTTGAAAAGTTGAAAGGTCGATACGGCAAGATCTCGATTTGACACGATTCTTATTCGATACTTTGGGTGCCTTGGGCACCACGATGCAAACCAAGATGCAAATCAAGATTGCAAAATCATGCATTCATTTTTCTTCCTTCATTATTGAAAAATCCTTTATTCCTTCCTTTGTGTAAATATTCATAATTACAAATAATTTGTTAATAAATGACGGATCGAGGATTATAAAAGCGAAGAAGTTCCGCTAGGGTATTCGATCGCATCGCGTTTCGCGGTTTTCCATTTGAGTTTCGCTCGAGGCAGAGAAAACCGGCGACGGCGAAGGGTTACCAGCAAGCAATCGTGAGAACAGAGATAGGAAAGTATCCCTTTCCTCTTCCCTATTCTCCGTTACGAGAGTCTCTCCACCCACGACAACAACAATAACAATTGATATGTGTACAGTTACTAAAAAAAAAAAAAAAAAAAAAAAAAATCTACTGCCGTTGCTAAAAGTAAACTACTCTCTCGTGATTCCTGCTTTCCTCAAAGAACAAGAACAAGAACAAGAAGAAGAAGAAGAAAAAAAACTAAAAAAAAAAAAAAGAAAAAAGGAAAAAGAGCGTACCTTCGTCTTATGGGATTATTTCACCATAAATTTAGTTTCCTTACTTACACGATCTCTCTTTCTCTCTCTCACGGGTCCGACCTTGGAGTAATTGAACATTTTCTGATCTACGTCATCCTCCTTGTGGTTGATCTTCTCAAAGAAGCTGGACAACCAAATACCCCGAGAAAAAGAAAAAAAAAAACAAAAAACGACGAACGAGAAGAAGAAGCCACGTGAAAACCGCAAGGACGAGCTTATGCAAAAAAAAAAATATATAAAAATAATCCATAATGCTATCTTGTTTCTCTCCACTTTGTCCATACCATTGTAAAAGATATTCAGTCCGGTACTCTAGTAGAGATCGTGTGCTGTATCGAATAAGAGAAAAGATAGACGAGAAAAAGAAAAGAAATGATTAATATTAATAATTATATATATATATAAGTATAATAATATCGCCCAAAACGGGCGTACTAAGGTGGTACCCAGCTGATGCTATTCGATTATCCATTTGGAAAAAAAGATAAAATCGTTTAACACAAGCCGGATCTCGTGATCGTGAATTTTCTTTACACACGTTGCTTTCCAAAGCCTCCATCCCTAACCCTTTCTTATTCCCCCCCCTCTTTCATTTTTTGTTATTTTATTTGATATCAACCTCCGTACTGATTCTTCCTCAGCAACAATTTTCAAAATGCATATGCATTTACTTCCTTTTCAAGATTTGCATTTTCAGATAAACTTGCATAGATCTTTCGATTGAATCTGTTGGGACGGATTTGGCTCGTAGAAAAAGACGGAGGTCTCATTTCAATAAAATATATATAAGTATAATAGCTATTATATAATATTTATAACCCTGTTTGTCTTCCTAACCCTTATTAATATTTTTCTTTTACCTTCAAATCCTCCCTCAAATGGATTTGTTCGTTTCTTTTCTTTTTTTTTGTTTTAGAGACAATAAGGGTGGCAAAATTGATAGACCAGTCTCTGGCTACGTTCCGTTTTCTTCATGATACCTTTTTTGTAATACTGTCTGATACTACGGCTTAATTTGTCGTAGTTCATGGCAGGACGATTTTTACGTTTACCCCAAAGCCTAGCAACCCTAACCGAGTCTTCGATTTTGAAAACACCCTTTCCCCGATCTAACCAACGTATGCAGGAGCCATGGACACCTGGACTCTGAAGAAGTTCCTTTAGAAATTGCCAAAGATGAATGTGAGAACCACCATTTCGCATTTTACCGGATGAATTAGTGCCATTGGAGTTGTTCCCTGTTTGAACGCTAGCGCAATCGTCATCCTCGTCTGAAACAAATGATAGGATACCTGTTTTCCTTCTTTTCTCAACAAAAACACATCTCCGAGTTGTTTCATTAGACAAATTCTATTTTACCATCTGAGAAATCGATGCTACAGGTTGAACCCTTGACATTGTTCACTGAGGGAACGCTGCGAACGGCAGATGTTGGTGGAGTTGAACTGGGATTACTCGGAGTTTGGACCACTCCAGTAGGACTCCAAGAAGCTGCCAATGTATTCCTAGGTGATTCCTCAACTGCTGCTTTCCAGATTTCCAATTGAGCGTGTAACATACCACCGCACTGAAACGTGATAATAGGAAATCATGAGTCACCAATTAGAGAAATTCTTAAATATTTGCTGAGTATGGTGACCATTTATAAGTAAATAAGTATTAGAGGAAAGTTAAGTTATAAGAATGAGCCAATATTTTGTTTTTACTGCATCATGGCAATCTGTTGTACACAACAATAAGTTATTTCTCTATCATAGATTCCTGATGAATTTATCTAGCAGTGTTGGAACGCTATGTCTCTTCAATCACAACCAAAGTATAATGAAAGAAAAAAGAAAAAAGAAAAAAGATAAAAGAAGAGACCCTCGCGTTAGAATTCCTTATTGGAGTCTTCTGGGGCCGTTGCTCTTCGCGTGTCTTTTAAGAGAAAGAGAGAAGAGAAAGCGACTTGTTGTTCGTTCGGTTGAAATAAGGAGGAGGAAAAGGTAGAAAAGGAGAAGAGGAGTTAGGAGTAAGCAGACTCGGGCAAAGCAGTCAGGCATTCGGGTAACGCCAGAGCCGTTGACCTACTTTTCTCAAACGTTCGAACGAGTCAACCAATCGGAGTGGTCGTGCACGTAGGTGAACACCAACCAATCGGTAGGTATGATTCCGAGTCGGTGAAAGAAAGAAAAAGAAAGGGACAGAGAGAGAGGGAGAGATAGCACCTTGGGTGCAGTTATGCGCTCTGCCCTAACAGAGTTTCTTAAGTTCGTACGAGGAATCGTTGTATATATATATATGCATGCATATACCTATGTATGCGTGTACCGGTACATCGATCTCTTTCGAAATGTTCCGCCAATCGATACTCGTATAGGGTAGCTGTTCTCCTACTATACTTGCTAACAATGACGATGTTAGGTGATGATAGTGATCTACAAACATTTTGATGAATCGACGATACTGGAATCTAGAATAAGCGTCGACATTTTTGGCTAAATGCTGAGACTACTTGTTACATTAACGGTCCATCGTGATGAATCAACAACTGGAATTTTAGTTGGCACGATCAAACGAGTCCACGGATTTAATCGAGAAATGAATTATCTTTTTATTTGAGTAATTATTAATAATGACGATAGTAATAATGTTTATAAGAAATAACGAGCAATATAATATTAATACAATCGCATTTCAAAGGATACCTTGTTTTTTTTTTTTATTATTTTTTTTTTAACAGCGAATGAGTGTATTATTAGAGTGTCTCGTGCTTAGTCATGTCGAGTGTTGCGCACCACACGAGATACACGAGCGAGCAAAATTACACGGAAAGAACGCGCACCGACGCACGTTGCTTTCCAGGAAATTCACTTTCACCGGACCTTGCCGGCCACGAGAACATTTCTCGACATAGCTGTTGCCACGAAAGAGAATTGTTCCGATATCTCACAGTTCATTTCTTGCTTCCTTCGAAAGTATCGATTGCACTTCGAACGATTTCTTTAGAGGGTCAGTTTTTGGAAGGTTCCTTAACTTCAAAGTTTTCGAATTTTTATGAATTCGGCAAATTTCAGGTTTGTCTTATTCATACGATTACTCAGAAAATGATACAGGTTTGAATCTTCCACGAAACACTGCAAAAATCTCGCTTTGTTATAACTCGCAGCTTCAATCAGAGTTGCCTGCTACGACGACCATTGCATAACGGGACTTGGACAAAAGTTTGCGTCGTGTTTTTTTTTTTTTTTAAATTCCTATCCTTTACCTGAGGTGCTCTTTGGCAGAATTCTTCTTCTGTCAAGGATGCCAAGGTTGCACCATCCACGTTGAAACTTTCCAAGGGTACCGAGGGTAATTGCAATTGTCTTCTTGCCCATTGTACCCAAGCTGCCACGTCCGCTGCACTCCAACGTCTAGGTTCTGAAAACAAATGTTTCAACAAATTCAAACAAAAATACATGGGTTGTACTAGTTTCGTAACTGCAAGGTATCGATTAGTAACGCGAAATGTGTGAAAGACTACAAAATAAATGGACAAACAAAATAGAGAGATAGGAAATATAGTTTCACAGTAGTCGAGTAGCATTCGATGTAAAAGATAAACGGAAAGTGTAGTGACCTTGAAGAGAGACCCGAAATTTCGTAACCTCATCGTGAAAGCAGACTGTTTCTGACGCGTGACTAGGTAATTTATTCGAAACGTGACATCATATTGTGGCTGAGAGCGAACTAATAGGCTAACCGGTCGCGTGCATCGAAAATACTTCATGAGGACTCTCTCACTGGTTAACTAGTTAGCCAGTTAGTCAGTTAACCAGCTAGCTAACTAGCTAGCTAGCTAACTTACGAATCCTCGCCCGCGGCAAGGTAGCGAGTGGACTCGATCGATCGATCCAATAAAAGACAAGGATCACTCCTCTATCTTTTAGATACCCAGATAATCCTAATTAATAATCAAGGATATATATTCTCCTTTGTGAATATTAAAATCAAACTATTTTTAAACCTTTGAATATTTTTCAATCTAAAATGTTTATTTCTTGACAGCTAAATGATCAATTTGAAAAACATTTCTTTCTTTCCCCCCCCCCCCCCTTACGATTTCTAAATGCTGTCAAACATCAAAGTAAGTCACATATAACGTTTACCAAAGTTGTCTAAAGAAAGAAAGAGAGAGAGAGAGAGAGGAAATATTGTGAAAGTTTGACCAACTCACCAGGATGAATACCCAAAGCAACGCAAGTATTGTCAAAGTCCTTCTGAAGTTGTTGAATCGCCAAACTGAGGACAGGTTCTATCTGTTCCCTAGCCAGATCACCGACACATTCGCCAGACTCCATGTCCTCGACGAAACCAGTACCAACACCACCAAGATCGACTGGTCTCAAATTGTATTTTCTTTGAAAACTCGTATCTCGTAAAACTTCTCTAAGGAGCTGATGATCGCTCTTTTGATTATCTTTGAACAATTCTTCTTCTTTCTCAAGAGGGTTGCTCGTTTCGTCTTGGAGTCTTTCTACTTTGGGTTGGTTGATTTTAGGGTTGTTTACGAAGTCCTTTCTAACTCCTTTGAAGAGTAATTCGCGTAAAGGTGACGTGCTTTCGAACTCGATAGGTCCTGGCGAGGACGAAGCAGTCGATGACGCCGATGACGATGACGACGACGACGAGGAAGGAGAATTACTACCAATACTATTGCTACACGAACGTGGTTCCTCTTTGAAAAGAATCTCTTTGAGTAAGGGATGTTGACCCTGAACGCTACTGGTTGTCTCTTTTTTAGCAAAGAAATCAGCGTCTAAGCTGTTGTAAATATCTTCTTCGGTTCTGGGTGGTGTACAAGGAACTGTACAATCTGTAGAATCTTCTCGGTATCCTAGACTCTCTGCCAAGAGTCTGAAAACATACAATCAAATATTTTGTTAAATCAAATAAAGATGTGATCATGAAAATGTGTATAATGAAAATGTAGGATATTTATTACCTTGATTCCTGAAGAATAGCAAGCAAGTCGAGACTCTTCTCTCTTTTGACCGGTTGTTTGCCGGAGGGTTCAGGACTCGTCGGATAAAATTGTGCACTTTGAGGACTTCTTGGTACGTAATAAGGACTGGTAGGATATCCTGGTGAATTTTCGTGAGAATAATTAGGCGACAATGGTAATTCGCAAGCTCCAGTACCAGGACTCGGATATGGTGGACTTGGATAAGCGGCCGTAATGGTGGTTGTTGCTGTTTGCGTCGTTGTTATTGGGGAATTTGGCCGTGGAGAACAAGCTTCTTGCTTGATCTGTGTTGGTTTTAAGCTTGTTGTCTGAGCATTTGCAAGACCGTAATCGTCAGGAAGAAGAGACAAATCGAATTGAAAGGTACTGTAGTCGAACGACGGCGAGTAGCCAGCCGCTGAAGGCACTGTTTGTGGCATCTGAAAGCACAGCAAACATGCTATTTTATAAATCATGTATAAACGTACTAGATTACAACGTTCGATATTGTTATTTTCTAAAGGGAACTCGATTTCTTTGCGATAAGATACTCGTAAAATGTTTTAGATATTCGGTGGCTTATAAAAAAAGAGATTAACTAGAGGAACTAGATGTTTAAGATAGTTCCTTGAGTTAAGGGCCTCGTTTATTCGCTATCCCAGTCTTTATTGCTTCCTCGAGTGACAGGACACGAGTTTTAGATTTATATTATCGCTCAATTCTTCAGAAACAAAGATCCTAATCGCTAAGGTCTATATTTATATACGTACTAGAAAATACGATGGACATATCTACCTTTAGTACAATTAAAAGATTAAGGTGCAGATAAATCATCGCACGTGGAAATAGAAAAAAAAGAATTCTAAACAATGTGCAAACAATTTGTTGGAGCAAGAGAATAAAAGAAAAAAGTACTATGTTGGCGTTGATATTACGATGTTGGCAGGACGCCTTTACTAAAGAGAATATCAAGATGAAAATCAAACAGTTTGTTAGCCCAAGAAAGAACGGGCCCAACTATACGTGTCCGCGAGGAGTCGGGTCTAATAGTGGGGGGTGCGTTAAAGGCCCATTTATCTCTCGACGCGTTTATTGCCTGTCGCGAGCGCGCCTGACCTCGCACCTCTCTCTCTCTCTTTCTCTCTTCCATAAAAACTGCCATAGAATTAATTTTCTTCGATTCTTTTTGCTACGATACTTCAAATCAAAATTATTTCTATTGTATTTTATATACTTTGACTACTTTTTCTATTATATTTTAATATAAAATGATGCGCCTTCTTTGTTTCATCTTTTAATGATACTCTTCAATGGCAATCATCGAACACATACACCCCACGTCCAAAGTAATATTATTTATAGTATAGAGTGTATGAAAAATGTCAGAATGCGAAGTACCCATCCCTTTTGCAAGGTATCGCCAGAAGGGACGGTAAGGGCAAGCATATTCGCGCATCTATCCATCTCTCTCGTTCTCTCGGTGTGGTGCACCTTAAGGGCCCATTTGTCTTTCGGTGTGTTTATTGCCCGTCGTGTGTTTGACCTCGCATCAGTTTGTTACGCTTTGTAAGCCCATTACAACGTTCCCAGTGCATCTTCTCTACCATCTCTTTCTATCTATCTATCTCTATCTATCTCTCTCTCTTTCTTTCTCTCTCTATCTCAGGCGGGGTCGCGTCTGACATTTTGACGTAGTGCCCTGCAAAGGTCGACGCGAAATAAACGATTATACCAATACACCGAGACTCGTGGCATCTTGCAAGACTCTTCTTATGTCTCGTAGAAAGAAAAGGGATAGAAAGAGAGAGAGAGAGAGAGAGAGAGAGAAAGAGAAATCGTAAAGACTCGATGGGCCCCCATAGTCTTACATGTACACACCATTGTAAAGTCTTCACAAATACATACACTATAGTTTACTATAGCGAATACAGCGAGTACCGCAACAAAAGAAAGATCACTTATACTTCTTGTGGATTCTATTTTATTTCAACCCTTTAACTTACCATACCCTTCCCTTTCTCTTACCCTTCTTCCCTCGACACAGACAGACCCTTATTTATCATTCATTTCTATTGATTGTCTTTTCCATTTCACTTTATTTATATTACATAATATGAATTTATATGTTATGTGAAACGCGTATATAAAATTACAAACTTGTTCACAGATCGTTCAATATTTTATCGAATTTTGTCTCTCGTTTCGAAGACCAGTTTTACTGAAGACGTCATCTGACAATTTGAACGATGCAGTATCTCTCTCAGATTAAATTTGCAAGGAAAATTTGGTTAAATTGTCGATCGAATAAAGATAAGAAGTTGTTTGGTTTGATTTTAGTTTCGATTGAAAATAATGCGACATCATTGCAAGTATATCCAAATGATATATTTATATTTATATCTTTATCTTTATCAATCTTAACATAATAAGATGAAGTAGGTGGGATCATCGGGACGATTATAAATCCGTAAACTAAATTAACTTAAGCTATATTTTCTTCAAGCTGAATAAATATACCGAAAATATACGATTGATAATTTATTGATTTGTCTTTCCGGCCTTTTCATTTGTTTATATTAATAACAGAATAAATAAAAAAGCAGATAAAGAAAAAATCACGAAGTAAGAATGTAAGATAAAAATGGAAATATAAAGTAATTATACCATGCATGGAAAAAAAAAAAAGAAGTCATTTAAAAGATAACGGGGATTATCATTGAAACGAGTCAAATTTTGCAATAATATTCGGTCTTTCTCGTTGAACTTCGTACGACTGTTAAATTCCACATGACACTTTCGATAAAATTCAATGCCTAACGATAAAAGCGTGCGATAAATTATTTACAACAAAAATTGTTAATTAAATAAATAATATTTTGAGGCGTATATCACGTGTATAGAAAAAAAAAAAAAACATGATGTATTTTCTTAATGGTGTTATTATTATATTATATATTATATTATATTTTTATATTTATATTATATTATTAAATTATATTTAATTTTTATATTTCTATTATATTATTATATTATTATATTATATAAATATAAGAATTAAATATAATATAAATAAAACTCAATTTATAAAAGAGTTCAACAAATATTTTCATTCAAATGATAATTTGTTGGTAGATTATTACTATTATATTACCGAGCACTATATTCGCGAGGTTAAAGCTAATCTTAAAACACGTTCTCATCTTATACAGTTTACGATACCGTATAACGTCGATCGGTTACGCGTTCAGTTCGATTCATCCTACTTTAAATACAAAGAATAAAAATCAAAGAGACGAATAGCAATAGACAAATAAAAAGAAAGACAATTTTTCTCTTTCATTTTAAACAAAACGCATCACATTTTTATTTCTATTCCTCTAAAGTTTTATTTGATACGTTCAAAAATAAGTACGATCTGTTAGTTAGGGTTGCGTCAAGATTTGTAGATTCATCTTTATTCCTTATTTTTTTTTTTCTTTTTTTTTTTTCTTTTTAATCGGAGCATTAAAATTCGGGAGACGTTTTTTCTGGATCGATAAGTTCATTGACCTCGGGTCCGAACTGAAGAGTGAACGCAAGGTTCAAGGTCAACGCACTTACTCGCGATTCGCAAGACGATACGAAAGGGGGGGATTGAAACCTCCCCCTTTTGATCCTTTCGAAAAGACTAGTCATTTTTGTTTTACCTTATATTATTTTGATTATTTTCCGTTGCGATATTTTGCTTTGAATTTGATAAATCTTCGAGCGCATATGTTGCTTTTCTTTTTTTATTTTTATACTTTTTTATACTTCTCTCTCTTTCTCTCTCTTGCACGAGCATAAGTAATCGATCGACGTATATTAGCAAGATAATAGCCAGGGAGAATATTTATGAGAGGAATTTCCTCTCAAATAATCGTCATCGATTGTAAACGGTATAAGCAAATAACGTACTGTTTAATTCCCATCGTATTGTAAAAGCATAATTAATTCGTACCAATGCTAAATGTGTTTAACTGATGTCAGAATACGTCGACGTATACACCTACGTATTTTGCAATTATGAATTACGATTTCCATAACGTCATAGCCATCAAATGTTTCACTCCAGATATACGTGCATCGTTATTCTATGAGTCAAAATTATTGAAATAAAAGAAAGAAAGAAAGAAAGAAAGAAAAATAATCTCACGTTTCATCTGAATTATTTTTATATTCATATTAGATCTCTTATACATTTATATATTAGGTTTTATACATTTGTATATTATATTATATTATATTATATTATATTATATTATATTATATTATATTATATTATCAATATAATATAAATATACAATCGAATATAATTCCATAGTCGAATAAATATACGAATATAAAAAAAGTCTTGAATAAACGAAGATCAAAAATAAATAAATTTAGTAATTGATTGAAAAGCATTAATTACCAACTTTAAGTTCGTGTCTAAAGCATAGCAATTATTGTTATTTAAGGAGTAACGACTGATGATGATACGAGTCATCTTCTTAATCTTCGTTAATCTCCTCGTAAAATTTCTTAATTAGTAAATAAAGAGAAACGATCCCATTAAAGAAACAAAATGTTGCCACTAATGAAATCAACGATGATCCAAAAACAAACAAACTTTAATGATAAGTCTTTAGCTGACTTTTTTTTTATGATCACGAAACAGAAAGAGAGAGAGAGAGAGAAAAAGAATTTAGTATTGAAATAACGTGTCCCACGCAAATCAAACGAGCTAGATCAAGATCAACAAAGAAAAAGAACAAAAAGAACAAAAAAAAAAATGCAAAAGAAACTAAAGGAACGTCGTCGATCTTCAAACTGGTTTATAACGGTCTCTTGATCGCTACCAAATAACAAAAAAATAGAAAGAGATAGAAGAGGAAGAAAAGGATTTGCTCGCACGTGCGAGATATATTCTTAGCAAGGTCGATCTTTCGAAGTTAACTTTTTTGGAACTTCATCTTTGAGAAGTTTTTTTTTCTTTCTATCTCTCTCTCTCTCTTCATTAACTTAAGCGATGTGAACAGTGGAATTAAATTACGCTCGACGATTTTCTCTTTTGATTCTTCAAGGTTGCTCCTTTCGATTCCATACTCGTTTGTAAGAGAAAAAAAAATTAAAAAATATAAAAAAATATATATATATATATGTGTGTGTTTGTGTGTGTGTATGTAAAGAATCAATGAGATAGCAAAATGTTAACGATCTTAAGAATCTTCTGTAAATAACAATTTTTCTGATACGCGTCTCTTACGTTCTCACACATGCACATATATATACAACGTATTATTAATTAACACATTCACGACCGGTATATTTTTTTCTTTTTTAATATTGGGTACCGGCAAAAATAATGAGTTATTTAAATTTATATATTTAAATTAATATTATATATTAAATATATTAAATATTATATATTTATATTATAAAATTTAATATGACGTGAATCACGTCAGTGGCAATTAAGAATAGAACTTGAAAAGACGTAAATTCACGTCAGCGATCGTGAATGTGTTAATAAATTATTACCTGACATAATATTTTCTTCGTTAATAGAACTCAGATGTAAGTTTTTGTTTGTCACTTTAATAATTAAATTGAAAATTTCAACATAAAAACAACTATTATAAACTATAAATCTATATATATCACAAGTGTACACAAGCGCAATACAAAAAAAATTCGAATACCGTTTGACAAAAGAAGACAAACAGAAAAAAAAATGATAAAGCAACAGATAAATAATTCTAATTCGATACTCGTTGAGAATACGTGCGGTACTGGCTCTGGTAAAAGCACGTGTAATCGCCATGACAGTTGACTGGTATCTAAGATACGATTATTAACTACCTTCCACTTCGACCCTCTCCCACCATTCTTCTTATTCCATACGTACATCTCTCTCGTTCATCATTTTCAACTTCTTTTTTCTACAAATAATTTCTTTTTATTTTTCCTTTTACGTAGATGATAAAAACTCGCTTATTTTTCAATCGATACAACTGTGATTATAAAAAGGGGAGAACGTGGAGAGGAGAAAAAATTAACAACTAATCGAAGTGCTTATTGAATTTCAAATGAATATTAGAGCGTATAAATCAAATCGTGTTAAATTTTTCACAATTTTCTTCACAAATTTGATCATTTTCAAATTTCATGCATTATGCAACGTTTATTTTTAAAAATAGTGTAGGTACACTTTCTCTTCTTTCGAGAAATTTATTTTATTTATTTATTTTTTATTAAATCATATTCCTCTGTTATTTTATCTATGAAATCGATTATCTCATAGATAAATAATACGATTTACATTTAATTGTAAGATGATAGTATAGAAAAAAAATTTTTCAAAGAGAACATGAAAGAGAGGAAGAGAGAGAGAGAAAAGAAGTTATGCGAGTTGTTTGGAATAACGATAATGTGTAGAAACGTACGAGTACGCTATAGCGAAAACATCGATGTTCTTTCTCACTTTATTCAAGCTTTCTTCTTCTTCTTCTTCTTCTTCCTCTTGGAAAGTGAGAAAAATCAAAGATACAAGATAGCGAACGCATAAGGGATATGTGCTTTTAAAACTTTAAACAACGAAACGACGCAGGTATTCTTCCTTAACGCGTCGTTACTTCTCCTCTTTTAAATTTTGGACCACGCGGATGCTGCAGAATTCTTGGAAAAGTATCTTCCGATCGAGTACTCAAATTCTTTCCCTCTTTGCTTATCTATTATATATATATAGATAATATATAAATATATTAATAGTTTAGTATTATATTAGTATTAGTATTATATTTATTTATATATAATTATATTAGTATTAGTATTATATTTATATATAATTATGAGAGTATTTAATATTATATTATTATAATTATATTTATATTTATATATAAGTAACCATATTAAGATATCTTGGTGGCTCAATGCTAGAGTCGCAGGATTGTAACCGTGGTTTCGTGAGATCGAATCCCGGCAGTCGCGAAATGTACATTTTTAATTATATTTTTAATAGTGTATTATATTATTTATATATAAGTATTATTATATATAAATATAATAATATATTTAGTATTCTTTTAATATAATTATATTTATATATAATTATATATGACTATTTAGTTTATATTAATATAATTATATTTATATATATAATTTACTATATTATTACTATAATTATAATAGCAATTATATCAATATAATTAAATTTAAATATAATTACTATTAATATAATAGTATTATATCAATATAATTATATTTATATATAATTACTATATTACTACTATTAATATAATAGTATTATATTAATATATATTAATATTATATACAAAATATTATAGAAAACATATGATTTCGGCGTGCCACTCAAAAGGTTAATACGTAAAAATTTTAATCTGAAACCATCTCCAAAAAAAGAAAGACCGAGTGATAAGGAAAGAAAAAATGTTAAAAAAAAAATGAAAGAGAAATGTGTATAATATGTTTGTATGTGTGTATGTGTATATATAAGTTGAGACAGAGGAGGAATATAAATAGGGAGTCGCGATAGCGTAAATAGTAACATAATACGGCATAATGGGGGCATAACGTGGCGGCATAATGCTCCCACTGCATCATCTCGAAGAAGTTATGGCAGGTCGGGCCCTATACGACGCGACGGCCCAACAAGAAACGGGCCCTTAGGGTCTGTGTTATTAAACGGCTTATAGGCCGCCAACGATCTTCCTTAAACTTCTTCTCATCTTCTATATAAATGCATTAATATATTATTTTCTTATGTAACGTACATATATCATTTTCAAAAATCGAAAGAAGTTCTTCTACTTTAAACAAAAAAATCATTCGGAAGGTAAAAATGAAAAAACAGGAGTAGCAATCGTAATCAATGTGTGTGTGTCTCTCCCTCTTTCTCTCTTTAACGATGTTGCACTCAAGATAATGTTCTGTTAGTGTAATATGGTGGGAAGTATCTGAGAAGATATCGGCCGTGTCCACTATTAATAGGTCTTTGCCGCCCACGCTTTACCATTGTTGTAAGGGACCATCGTAACCACGTGGGAGTGCGTATGTTTCTATGTATATGTCGATACATGCATCCTACTCTCGCACGCATACGCCTAGATTTTCATATATACATATATATGTATATATATACAAGATCCTTGAGTATGCGGTCTAACAAAGGCGTGAAAAACTCGAGTTTCGCATAATCCAACGATTCAATTCTACCTTTTTACAAGTACAGGGAGGTAAGGAAAAAGAGAGAGAGAAAGGGTGAGAAGAGATCTTTAAGGTTACACGTTATACCTATATATATATATACATGGTGTAGGAACTTTACTCCACCCTTTTTAGCCAGAAGGTACGGATACTCGGAATTGCAAGATTTTCGATTCGGAGATCGAACGAGATATCTCGTTGGAAGTATGCATTGTGTATTCGAACCGAACAAACCTTTCTCTCTCTCTTTCTCTTTCTCTTTCCTTCCTCGATTCTTAATCTTCTCGCTTAGGAGCTAACTCGACAATGGAGAATCGTTTTTACTCTTTTTCCCCTTTACTATCCCTTAAAATTTCTTCCTTTTCTTTTTTTTTTTTTTTTTGGTCGACTCCAATCGCACGAAATCGATTGATTTTTCTTCTATTATTTATTCTATGTTTGTTTTAGTTTTGTTGGTAAATAAAAACAAACATTTTTAACCTCTTAAGCACGGCTAGTTTCTCCGTTCGACAGGGTTCAACGAGAATCACGTGTAAACGGATACAACTACAATGTGTGACGATGAACAACGTTATTTTCTACGGGAATACATCGGAATTTAGTTTTTGATGATTAAATTTATTTACATACAAAATATATGTAAAAAAATTATTGTTTTTTTCAAAATTTCATTATTTTTTCCGGTACTTAGTATAAGAAATGGAAAAAATATGCCGACTGCGAACCTATCAATAATAAAATTAGGTATAATATATTTTAAAAGAGGTTATTCGCAAAAGCCATTATAGCGACGTCTCGTACTGCAATATGGCATCCGCGAAAGCCACTATAATGGCTTGTAGTACCTAAAATGTTAATATTAATGAAATGATATTACGCGATAAAGAGAGAATAAAAATTGTTTATGAATAATTAATAATATTATAGGAAGGTGTGTGTTAGTCGGAGAACGCTTAAGTTGAGGATAAATTTACCGCTAGAAAAAAAAAAAAAAGATTCATATCGGGAAAAACCCAGACACACAAACATCGTTAAAGAATCTATTAATGATTGAAAAGTAACGATAGGACTTCGCGAAACTTTCGTATGTATTTGATTTTTTTCTACATCTTATTCTTCGTTCTCCAGACAACGGTGTTTTTCCATTAAAAGATTTTTTTTCCTCTTGCAAAAATATCAAAAAAAAAAAAAAGGAATAATATCAAGGTCCGACTGATTTCAAACAAAATTCAATCAAAAATAAAAGTCTTCCTTCCCTTTACGCGAGGAAGCTTAGACCTTGCTCAACTTTTTTGTCAATTGCCCACTGAAGGCTAATACTAATATACATATTATGTTATTTTGCTAATTTCAATCATGTTGACCTTTAAAAATACAACTTTGTCTTCCTTCTTTCTATTCTCAGAACATAGAGAAGGACTTCATTTCAATTTTATTCGTGGAAAAGTGCAATACTGAACATTAATTTGTTATTAAAATGATAATTATTTGTCTACAAGCTATTATTATTCAAATCAATTGAATTAATCTTTCGTATTTACGCATATACACCGGCATGTTAATAAATGTACAATGTATGTACGAGTATGAGGGTACTTCAAAAATATCGAATTAATAATTGAAACAATAATATAAAAGACATAAAAAAAAGAAAATACATATTCGTGTAATACACGATGAACATTAATTCCTTCCAGATTTAGTCGTCTATGTCTCTATGTAATAATTTGTGGTTGTTTTAACGATTATCTTGCATAATCTAAGCAAGCAAGTCATTACTTCTGACTCACCCTATACACACATATGTATAATCCTTTCTTTCTCTCTTTCTTAAAATACAAGAACGAAAAAGAACGAGAAGGATGGAGATAGGAAGTTGTCCGTCATGTGAGATCGTGATTTGGAAAACCCAGAGTGGCTGACCTTGAAAGTGCCAGTGTCCATTCTCCAACCGAGACGAAGAGTGACCCAAAGATGTGTGCGAGATTAACAGAAACAGATATACTTATGTATATGTATGTATGTACGAGTATATATATATATATATATATATATATATGTTATACGCTTACCACCTTCTTTCTACTTAATCTTTCGATCTCGCTCTTGATTTTCTATTTCTATTTCTATTTCTTTCTTATTTTTTTATACCTTATACAAGTAAACCAAAAAAACCACAAGCATGCAGCATGCGTGTATTAACATAAATATAGAAACGATGAGACGTAATAGAAATGAGAAGGATATATAATTGTTATTTGCAATCTATTATTATTGCATACCTAATATTACATAATAGAAGTTTTTTACTTGATTATTTTCTACTTCATTAAATTCCAATATTTTTTTTCCCATGTTCAGGTAATTAGATATCTCGTTTATTAATTTTTTTTTTATTTTTATTTTTATTTTATTTGTTTTCCTTTTTTTCTATTGGAAGAAAGCGACAATAACGAAGTAGTAATCCTATCTATCGAATAATGTTTAACATATGGTTAATTACGATTTATGATTATTAATGGGAATTTCACAATGGTGAAAATCATTGGCTATATACTATGTTATTAGACGATGGTTTTGTATCTCTTTATAGGAAATAAAAAGAAAAAGATATGAAGATAAGAAGGCCATACGACATACGGAAAGCGGTGGCTATTATAGAGCTCTTACATTATTGTGGTGAACATACTTTTTCTATGAATACTTTATTTTCTTTTCTATTTTCATTTGATTCCATTTGAATATATATTACAATTTTATTAAACCCTTTAAGTACTAAATTATTTTCAGATTTTTATGCATGCGTATACAACGAATTTAATTTGTTGCTATATGGATTAATATGTAAAAGTATATATATTTTATTTGGAATATTATATTTATTATATTTGGAATATAAATATTTATTTAGAATATATTTAAATTTTATATATTATAATATTATATTATTATTATATAATATAATATTTTATATATTATAAAATATACATACATTAATATTTATATATTTTCTATAAGCTTCTTAAATTCAGATGACGAGTCTCACTTGTCAAATGTACCCAAAGGGTTAATCGTATAAAAGTGTAATTTGAAGATTATTAGTAATATTTGATTATTTCTATTTCATTTGCTCAATGTTTAAAGTTCTACCCTTATCGATGACTTTTCTTCTTTGATATATTATAATTGCAATGAAGAAAAAAATTCTGTTCAAATAGTAAATGAATGTTGTAACAATTTAGAAAGCACTGTCGTTCATCATTTGTGCCACGAGCCGTTTCGCACCAATTTCCACTAGTCGCATCGTGATGAATGGTTGCTAAGCTTAGAGCGTGAAAATTGGGCAAGCCAACGATGACTCTCCAAGAAGAAGAAGAAGATGATGATGATGATGATGATGATGATAATGATGATGGTGGTGATGAAGATATCGAGATGACTCGAAGAAGATGCCTGCCAATCTCATTGCCGAAGGACGAACTTGTCGGACGAGACCATTTGCGTGTGTTGAAGAAAAAGATAGAGAAAGAGAGATAGATAATTGTGCAAACTCCGGCAAGAGTTTTAGAAAGCTGTTGCAACGCGAAGAAAGCAAGAGAACGTTGACCGAGTTTGTAGTGAGACCGAGCTGATTAATAAAATCCTACCACGTGAAAAGAAATATTATTTTATTACATCTCTTTCAATCTATATTATATCTGTATATTTAAAAATGATAACGTTTAATAGGATTACAGATGAAAAATATTAGGTGGACCGAAGAATAATCCAAATTTTTCTTTAATAACGAAAAATATTTATTTATTAACCCCTAGAAGTACTGAATTATTTGAAGATTTTTATGCAATAGATTTTTATGATTTTTAATTTGTTGCTATATAGATTAATATGTAAAAGTAATACATTTTATTTGCAATATATTTATATTGGTGATATATATATATATTTGCAACAAAATAAAACAAAATAGAAATATTTATATATTTTATATATTTTATATATTTTATATTATAATATTATATTATATAATAATATATAATATAATAAAATAATAAATATAATATTATAATATAATATATATATCCGTCAAATGAACCCAAAGTATTAAAAAAATTTTAAATGCTAACCAAAAATAAATTTGTTCATCATTTTCTAAAACCCTTCTTACCTTACATAAACAAAATTCCCTTCATATCCCTTTGTAAAAAAATCCTTTTGATTTTTTATTGACACAAACTTAATGTGAATGCACAAATGTAACAAGAAATTTTCAATACTTATCGGTATCCCTAATAAAATGAATTTTATACAATATTTTGTATTTTTTACAATTCTAATACTATTGATGAATCTAACAACACAACTAAAACGGTCTGTTTCATCTTAATGTAATTAAAAAAAAAAATTAACCACACATAGGAAATGATTTAGACGATAAGAGAGGGATCGCTCGAGTGATCGAGTCCAACATTCCTTTCATATATTCTTATTTCAGTACATATATTCATATTTGTATTAGTGGTTGCACGAAGCGAGCACGAAGCATGCCGATTAAACCGTTATAACATGTGTAAATCACGTCAAGAAGAGGTAAACTAATAAACTTCATATATATAAATACATATATACATTTATGCGTATGTGTGTACATTATGCGAAAGAAAGAGAGAGAGAAAGAGATATAGATAGATAGATAGAGAGGAAAAGAAGAAGAAGAAGAAGAAGAAGAAGGTTGCCTCATCGCGTATAATAATCATCTTGCGTTTTATAACCGGTGTTAAAGGAAACAAAAAGAATTGAGAAAAGTAGGCGCACAAGTCAAGTCTTTCAATGTTTCTTCTTCTTATGTATACGATTAAAACGCAAAAGGGAAAATATATTCATCTATTTGCATGTATGTTAACACTTTACCGTTCCAATAATTTTCTATCCTAGTTTTTTTCAAATGAAAACTACTTTAGAATGGTGGTTAATTGAAAAATGCGTAAACGAAAATTTGATAAAACGAAAATTACAATTATTTCGTTTAACTCTTTGAGTTTGTAGTATAGACGCGTATATGCGTTTGGTAAAAGTTACAAACCTTATAATTCGATGCATATACGTGTTTGTTCATATTTATGTAAAATAATGTAATGTTTATATTAATTAAATTAAATTATATTCAGAGAAATAAAAACTTTAATTATTAAATAAATTTAATAATAATTTAATAATATAATAATACAATTATATAATTAAATTATTATTAAATTTATATTATATTATTATATAATATAAATATAATATATGTATATAATTATGAATATAAATATATAAAATAATATATTATATATTATATATTTAAATTATTATTATTAAATTATTATTATAGCCAATAATTAATGATTACAATTTCGTTAATAAATTTCTACAAAACATTTTAGTTTAAAGTATTCGACACTCAAAGGATTAATACTATTGTAGTCCTCCATTTTGGTTACTATACGTAAAATGATATTGAAATATTCGAATGGATAAAGGTTTCTCTCATGGTTGTACGAAACGAAGAGACCAAAGGTAAAAAGGGTTTCGAGTTAAACGACTGAAAGATATACTACGAGGCGCGTGCACGTGGCACGATACGGATAAGAAAAATAAAAATAAAAATAAGAAAAAGAAAAAGAAGAAGAAGAAGAAGAAGCTGAGAAAACGCGTCGTGCCGCGTTTTATATCTGCCGGTAACGTTCGCGGCATATTTTATACTCCGTTGACTTATGTTTAATTCAGCGGAACACCGTGGTTCCATACATCGCATACATACGTAGATAAAGACAGAAACAGGGAGATAGAGAGAAAGAGAGAGAGAGAGAGAGAAAATGCTGGAAGATTGAACGAAGATTGGCCAGGTCGAGAGAGCAACAACAACAACAAAAAGAAAGAAGAAGATCGGATTGAGAAACAGGTAAAAATTGAACGATACGAAATTTATATCAAAAACGATGTGTTAGAAATTTATCTGATATTTCTTCTTACGTGGAAAGAATTGAAAGAAGAAATAAAGATGATTATGATGTTTAACGATAGAGAAGAAAATCTTCAAAGAGGTGAACAAATAAAATCATTAGTGAAACTTGAAATTAATTACTAATATATTTTATATAATGTTGACAAAATACGTACACTCACATCGGAGTCTTATAGAAGAAAGAAGAGAAACACGAGATCATCTTATAGCTTAAGCAATTTCACGGTCACGTGATACTCACACACACACACACAGACATCTACGCACTCATCTCAATATTTACGTATTTGTACGTATTTTGGTACGTATCATCAATACATTACGTACTTGGTTTGAACTTGGTGAAATACAAAATCAATTTATCATATATTCTTACGAAGATTCTAATATTTACAATATATTACAACACAACAGGAAAAAGAAGAGAATACGCAATTTCTTTGAGTTAATTGATCATTGAAAATAATAAAATGGATCTCGAATAGATCGTATTGGAATATTTTTCAAGTAGTACAAGCAAATCACTGTAACGTCATTCTAAAGTTCGCCCACTTGGTCTCTCGATCCGTTTATGATTGTCAACTCGTCTGCTCTTAAATGAAACTTGTTCGCGTTATTCTCCATACATAAGATAGATTCGTAAATACAAATAGGAAAATATATCGATCGGATACTAGAAAATAATAGAAACATCGTCATTTCTCTCTTCCCACATATTCCCATAAAATCTACGATCATCTATTCTATACAAATTTGTAAAAATAATTTGAAAAAGAAAGGAAAAGTGATAAAAAGAAAAAACAAAAGAAAAGTAACAAGAAAATGAACGAATTTTAACCATTTGCACTCGAATGGCACCGAATTAACACCCGGTATATTCAAATGGTAACTCGAGCGGCGCCGATAGGGCGCCTGGTGGCTGATTTGAAGTCTTTTGTAACTCTATCTACTTATTTACGATATATGATAAGATATTTCTTTTAAGATATACTTAAAGATAATACTTGAAGGGTGGAAAAGGGATTGTAAGGTTTGCTCTGATCGTAATACGTTTGGAAGTAGGTGGGAAGTAACATATTATTGTGATACGTGTCCTGATAAACACCTAGGATGCATCTTGGCTATTGTTTTACGAAATATCATACAAAAATTAATTAATATAATATAATTGTATAATATATAGTTTAATATTTCTCGAATTTTGTTGTTTTTAATATAAAAATAAAAAAAATTGGCAAAATTGTATTATTTGTATACGTTTGTTTGTTCATAAATGACTTTAAAGTACATGTAAAATGTTTCCCTAATTTTTTCGAAATCGTCGTCGAATTTCTGGTTAGCGCAAACGAAAAAGGTCTCGAGTGCAAAGGGTTAATATTTACTCGTATAAAATGGTCGTAGAAAAAAAAAGAATTGATAACAACAAAAAAATGTATAAATGTGTAAGTATAAAATCTCACGCAAGAATTAGTATCTATGAGCGTAGGTAGATTGTACAATACGACAACTACTCACTTTCTTTTTGTAAAGAAAATCAAGAGGCATTTCCTAGACAAGAAAGTACTTTAACAAAAAAAAAAAGAAAAAGGTATAAGAGCAAAAAAAAAAGGAAAAGAAATAAAATGACAAAAAAAATTATTAGACTATTCGTCTCGCCTCCGCATTGGTCGTCGTCCGATCTGTTTGCAAGTAGAAAAGCCATTTACTTTTCCCCCCTCCCCACCCCCGATTGAAAAGAAGTATCATACCGAAGACATAACGCGTTCGCCATCTTTACATCTCGTAATATATCGAGCAAAACGATGCTTCGAAAAGGACGACGATAAAATTGAGAAACGGAAAGACGGAGACAGATATATATATATATATTGAATTCTCATAGGTGGTATTATTCGTGGTGTTTCGCCAGCAAATTATTACGATCGACCAACGTGACTTTAGGTGCGGCTGCAAGCCTATAATACTACTACACATATGTATTTACATTTCTATATATATATATATGAGAATTTTTTGAAACGATTGAACACGTAGGTGCGCTCCACATGCCACACGTTTCTCTCTTTCTTTCTCGATAGGATAAGAAACAATCGATAAAAGTGAAATCTTTAAGCAAAAAGGGACGAACGAACTTTCGATATCTTACATTTAAAGTTAATCGATCTTCTTCGATGGATCGATCGTTTATGATATTAAGGATCGATATTTTAACAAGAATTATATGTTATTAGAGGATCTATGTTATATGTGCTCTATCATTATCGATCGAATCTCTTCGTATTATTTGTGCGTACGATCATCCAATTGAAATGATTGGATAAAGAAATGAGAACGAATAGTTAATAATTATAGTCTTTTTTTCTCTTGGAACCCCTAATGGGTTGCATCTCTAGAGGGTCGAATTTATTTTTTAATAATAATAATAATTTTGAAACTAGTAGAGATCAATTTACATGATCAAATGTTTTCGAAGAAAAGCAAGTGACAGTAAGAATGAAGAGAGAAAAAAAACAATTGCGCGGAAGTCGTGACAAGGGATGTTGCGAAGATCAACGAGTATATATACACACACACACACAAATACATATAGTATATATATATATATTCATATATGCATAAGAAAGTAAAAGGCGAGATGGTGTAACTGTGTAGAATGAAGTCGACGACACGATGCAACGACACGATGCAAAGACACGATGCCACGAAGATTCTGCTCTTACTCCCCTTCTATTCGATGTGCCCAAGGTATTATAATGGATTCAAACTAAGGGTTTGTATTGAGATATCAGTATGTGCCTGGGCACCGGTAATGGCCTCTCCTTCTCAGAACCCAACTCTTCTGTATCCAGAGCAGATAGGATATATGTTTGCAAGTACTTCCCTTCTTTCTTTGCGAAGGGTAAAACCTTGATATGTAATATATATATATATATATATACTCGTATGTACCTTCCAATCGATCTTTTCTTTTTTTATATATATATATAGCTTTTATTTAATACCACATCAACAATCGAGAATTATTATTTAACCCCATAAGAAATAATTGTGGCTCAACGTAATACAACGTCGCTCGAGTTAACTTGAAACGTCCAACTTTAAGGGATTAATTTTCATTTGAATTTTTATCCTCCAAATGATTTCAAAAAAGTTCATTTTGTTTTTTGTTTATCAAACAATTAACTTAACGTTCATTTAATTATAATGAAAATTGTCTATAAAATATTTCACGTTATACAAAAGCAATAAATAATAAATTCCAATCACTTTCTATACCAACTCAAGATCGATTCATCGATCTCGCAATACTCGTTTCTTTCTCTTTTTTTTCTCTCTCTCTTTCTCTCTCTCTCTCTCTTTCTTTCCCAATGACTCACAGAAAACGTTTGATTAGCCAATCAAGATCTCTACATAACAACAAAATTTCATTACCTCTTCGAACACTGTGCTTACGTTAGCAGCAATCCGAATGATTTCGTCCTTCTTCTGACGTCATCGTTTTACTCATTTTTACACACATACAACCACATTATTCTGAATCAAAAGAAAGAGAGAGAGAGAGAAGTCTTTATATAAAGAAAAATAATATATTTATGTATAAGTATACTTGTATATAAGATGATATGTATATATAGCAATCGATATAGTAAACTGAATAAGAAGCTTCATTATCGTACTAAAGGATTTAATGAATTAAAAGCAACCTCGGTGGCACCTCCTATGGGGATTCGTATTGAGATATCAGTGCTTGCGACGCTGCTGGTAATGGTCCAGCCAGCCCTTTCTCTCTTTCTCTCTTTTATACATACACACAAGAGAGTTTCTCTTTCTCTCTCACTCTTCGTAACTTCTCGGAACCCGTTTGTGTATCCAGAGCAGACAAGACACGAGAACTATGGTGTACCACCCTTCTTCTCGCTTCTGATAGCCATACTTGTTGTTGTATACTCGATATATAGTACATGTTATACGCAATCCATCCATCCACCCACCCACTTGGATGCTAAGAAAATATATATATATATGTATAGGATAAAGGAATGAAAATATAAGAAAAAAAGAAAGAAAGAGAGAGTTAATGTTCTTACTGCAAACGCTTTCGAATAAATTGGATTAACCAGTTTGAAAAATCTTTCATCACTGAATGAGTGATTATTAAATGTGATTAAGGATTTATTTTATTGAACGAAGTTTCTCGAATTATTATTATACAGAAATAAATAAATTACTGATACCTCTTTATACACAATGAAATAATAATTGATTTTATGATCAATGTGCATGCGTATTTATTTGAGATAATTGAGATAAGGTGAGATCTTTTGTTTAGATTTTTGTATTAAAAGTTTCTCAGAAGCTTTCTTTCGATACGATTAAAAGTGTAAATCGTTTGGAGAGAGAGGGAGATGTGCATCGAGCCGTTGTCGAGCTGCATAAAAGAAGGAATGGGGGGTGGACGGGGGTAAGAAGTCGCGGAAAACGGTCACGAGCGACCGATCCAGTATCGTAAATCACTATCGACCTATTCTATTCAAATGAAACTCGATTTCTTTCTATGCTAAGCTCTACTCTCTCTCTCTCTCTCTCTCTCTCTCTCTCTCTCTCTCTTTTTCTTATTTTCTTTTTAACTTCACCCTTTTGAAAAAGAAAGAAGAAATTCTTGGATAGAAAAATAATATTTAATTGGATTATTTTAAAAGGATAAAAGAACAAAATATAATATTGAGTTGATAAATGAGTCATTGCGAATTTTGTTTTAAACTTAATTCAGTTTCTTTGATAGAAAATCAAAGAATATTATATATTTCAATATTATATTTAATATTGTATATATTAAAATAATATAATAATATATAATATTTAATTATTACATTTAAGTAATTAAATATAAATTTAATATATAAGATTTGTATAAATATGTAAATATAAATTTTATATATATAAAATACTAATAAAGTAATAATAAAATAATAATAAAAAAATAATAATAAAAATAATAGTAATTATAAAATAATATAAATTTATAATATATTTATATTAATAATATAAAATAATATAATATATAACATATAAATTTATTTTTGTTAAGTTTTTAAAATTAAAAATGATGTGAACCACGTCAGCGGTCGCGAATGTGTTAATAATATAATTTAATATATTTTATTATTATATTTTTATTATTATTATTATTATATTATATTAATAATTTAAAATATTTATATAATATATATTTATTAATAATAATATTATTTGTGTGCCACGGTTTCTTGTGTGGTGGCTAACAGTAGACATAGGTCTGACAAGGGTTAAAATCCGCAATCATTTAGTTACCAACCCAATATTATTCATATTTGATTATCAATAAATTATCTTAAACCAGACCCAGGAGCAAATTCCATAAGATTCTCGAATTACGTGAGTAAAAAAATAAATGTAAAAAAAAAAAAAAGAAGAAAAGAAAAGAAATAAGAAGGGTTCGATCGAAAAGTTGTCCATTAAAACGTGCGTAAAGGCTACTCCGTATGTAGGCAACCGCGGCCAGGAACAGCAATGAACTAACGGTAAAGCCACGTACCGAAGAAACTCGGTTGCTGCACGACTGCCTACGCTTACTAAGGTAAGTCTCACGACGTGTATATACGCACGCACGCACGCACGCACGTACGCACGTACGTAAGTACGCACGTATGCATGCATGCATTCATACAATACACGCAATATTTTCCTTCTTTCACCGACCGAACATATTTATCATATTTTTATTATACTTGACCTCTTGATCGAGATGAGAATAAGAAGAATAAAAAGAAAGAAAAAAAAGAAAAAGAAAATAGCAAATATGATTTTGAAAGATAATGCGAAACATGTTAGAATTGGTTATGTAATTTGTACAAAGTAACCTTTAGCAAAGGAATGAAATAATATCGGTACTCTTTCTATGATACTTTACAAACGTTTTCCATTATGAAAAGGGAATAATAAAAAACAGAGAGTTAGACGATAGTAATGACAGTGAATATCGTAATGGACGTTGTGTCTGTTTCCATTGTAACCTTTAGCGGTAATGTTGCATCTGGCTTTGGGAGGAGGAAGAATGCGAACGGAAAAAGGGAGACCAGCGGATTTGAGACAACGGCTTCTTAGTGTTACTAGTACATACACACATACATAAATTTCTTCTGTACAATCTATTAATAGAAAATTAAATAGAAATGAAAAAGGAAAGCATTTTATTCTATACAATTTTTCCGAAAATTATTGTACAAAAAAATGAATTTGAATGTATTATTATCTTTGTTAGTGAAAACTAATAATTGGATTTGCAAATTTAGTACAAACATTCTTATTCATTGACACGTGATATTTATTATATACTTTATTGAACAAACTCGAAAATGAGATACCTGAGTGAAATTCGAAATGAAAGAAAGAGAGTACCGGTAAGAGTAATTTACTTAAACCAATTTAACCATATTAACTCGAATATTCTCCTCGTTTCGTTATCCCTGATTATTCATGGTAATTACTTTCTTTAAAAAGACTCTTTCTCGTAATGTTGCACATGTTGCATACAAGTGTAGGACACCCTCTCTCTCTCTCTCTCTCTCCCTCTCTTATTCTTTCTTACTTTTTTTTTCTTTTCTGCATTTATCTCCATTTATATTACACGCTTATTTTGCCTCCGTTAACGTCACATTATTTTCAAGGTTAACGACAATATTCCTTTACTCCCGTCGAGATACCCTCTTTGCTATATGCTATCGAATTTTTTCAATGATTTTCAAAGAGAGAATGAGAGGGAGGGAAAAAAAATGTGAGATGAAAAGATCAAAGAGTATTTTCAATTTGATAAAAAAAGAAAGTATGCTTTTATAGTAAATATCAACTTTAACGTTTAATATTATCTTATATTACTTTTTATATATTATAAATATTATTTCAAAATATATTCTTCTTATTTCATTTACAAAATTAATCCTATTTTATTTGTATGCAGCACGTGTCGTCACGTTCGATTGAATTATATATTGGGGGTTGGCAAAAAAGTAATTTCGGTAGTAAATAAATATATATATATATATTATTTTATTATTATATTTTATTATTATATTTTATTATTATAATATTATATTTTATATAATAAAATAATATAAGTATTTTAATTTTAATATTTTGGCAAGAAAATAATATTTCAGAAACCGAAAACCAAAATGACTTTCTTGCCAACCCAATAGAATCACTTATAAGATTCTTAATTAGCGTAGTCGCGCAATATAAATTAAAAGATCGAATTAAATAATTAACTCGAGTTAGAAACGATGTTATTAAAAGATCTAAACATTAATTGGAACGCACCGGTGCATATGTACTGTTTTTCTATCTCTCTCCTTTTTTCTTTTCTTCATTCCTTCAAATATGCGTGTAAAACCAACAACATTCACGTGCATGCATTTGTATATATGTTAAATATGAAATTTGATTAATAAAATAAGCATATGATTTAACGCTAACATATATACATTTTTATTTATATTTTTATTTGAACATTACAGTTAATCCAATTGCAAAACGTCACAGAACGTTAAATCTAAAAGTTGCTTTGATTTCGTCGAGCATGTATGTTCAACGAGTTCGTGAAATTCAATTTTGCATGTTATTTATTAATAATGTTTTAAAAAAAGAACACTCTTCGAGATATCGAGATACGTATCATGTTAATCGATTAGATATGTTATTAGGTCGAGATAAATTTATGACTTTGTTCGAGTGTATTGATTCGATTTGATTAAAAAAATAAAAACAACAAAAAATAAAACACGTGCGATAGAAATAAATAGAAAGTTTTTAGATGTTATTATCGTTATACTTTTATACTCATTTTTCTATGTAAAATAACACATAGGTATGTTTCTTCTATTGTCATGAAACATATATATGTTTTAATTCAGAAGATAAATCATAAAATTGTAAACATTACAAAAAATAATGTTAAAATGATAATGTTGAATTCTCAAAGGTAGGGAGCGTGGAAACGGTACCTCGAGCGTGCTCGCACGATATCCTTCCTCCACCTCCTCTAACCACCTCCTTTACCTCCTCCCGATCCTCTAAACACTCGACACGATGTTACACGATAGAGTTCAATCAAATGTTTCAATACAAATTGATAAAAAAAAAAAGAATTCGTAGTCTTGTCTGCAGAGATTTAAAAAATGATCAAAATGTAGATGTACGCATTGACAGAGAGAGAATAAATATAATTTTGAAAGGAGAGTTACGATGATGACGATAACGATGACGATAAAGACGATCTCAGGATTGGAGAATAATCATAAAAATAGCTGCGTAATCCTGCGTAATGTTACGCACGGGTTCCTCTTTAAAAGAATGTTTCACAAGATGCTGCAAGATACACGCGAGACTCTCGATCAACCTTTTTTTACAAGTTGTTTGTATATGTACGATATACGTGTATATTGTACATAGGTGTTTTAATGAAACGACATTATTCAAGCATTACTATACCCCCTTTATCTTCTTTATAATAAATACACTCGAAACTTCATCTTTTTGACAAATTTATCCTTTAATATAGTATACAGTATATATTATTATAATTATTATATAATAATATAATAATAGTATATAGTATATATAGTATAATATTATATTATAATATTAATATATAATATTAATATATAATATTTAATGTATAGTATATATTAAATTTTATAGTATTTATAAATTTTATATAATATTATTTAATATTTTATATATATATACTTTTTTAAATATATAAATTTAATATATACTATATATTAAATTATATTATATAATAATATTAATATATTATAATTATTATATTATATATAATATTAATAATATATAATATTAATTATATATATGTGGGATTTGTGAAAAAAATTAGATCGCTGAGACCGCGGGGACTCGAACCACGGATCTTTCGCTTTCCCGGGTAAATCGAACCGATTATCTTCCGCTTTAACCAATTGAGC
This sequence comes from Polistes dominula, assembly GCF_049000335.1. Lineage (NCBI taxonomy): Eukaryota > Metazoa > Arthropoda > Insecta > Hymenoptera > Vespidae > Polistes > Polistes dominula. Next base: position 888,348 of record NW_028301154.1, read on the forward strand.
TATCAAAAGCTCTATAAACGTATACTAAAAATAATAATATATACTATATATTAAATTTTATATTATATATACTTATATACTCTATATATATATAGTATCTAAACATAAAAAATTTAAAAGTATAACTTAAAAAATATTTCTTTAATGAAATAATTAATATTAGGAATGTTTTTTTGAAATATGAAATAAAAGATGAAATGAAGAAGACGAAAAAGGCAATGGCGGTGTTTGTAACGACCTTACTTTCTCGTTACGATCTGAGAAATATCGCGAGGCGATCGACCTTTGTAAGTTCGCCTTTCGAAAATCGGTCTCGCCTTGTAGAAGCCACGGCCTCGCTCGATTTACTTACACTTGCGATCCTTTTCTATCTCCCTCTTCCTATCTCTAATTCTATCATTCTGACTCTCACTCTCTGTTTCTTTTGATTTGATATTTATTACAATAATATTTATTATCTACTTTCTCTTTTTCAATTTAAATCGAAAATAATACATTTATTGATTGATCACATTAACGATCTATAAATTCTAATTGAAATATTAATATCCGTTGATATTAGAATTCAATATATTTTCCTCTTTTTCTTAGAATCTTACGTCAGAATAATAGCTGTGGGTGGCCACGTGTTAGCAAAACGTATGATTAATGTCCCCGATTTCGGCATCAACGGTATAGCAATACCGTTTCTACTCAAGATATATAGATCGTATAGATCGTATAAATCGTTCGCCGAGAACCCGCAACTTCTTGCCAATGGAAAAAGGAGAGATAAAGATGTTGACAGATAAATAGAAAGAAAGAAAAGAGATAGGCATATGTCCAAATAGAGAGAAACTGGGAGACGACAGACGTTTTTGTACAAACTGAGAGAAAGAGAAAGATAGGAAGGAGAGAAAGAATATTTTCTTCTTTTCAAAAGAAATATATAAGTTAAAAGTTATAAAACGAGTTAAAACAAGTCTGGTTGCAATTACTAAGAGAGCTGCTATCCTCGGACCAGGAACGAACAACCAACCACGCCCTCGCTAATGTGAGATCGGGACAGGATTTCGAATTGGTTCTGCAAGGACGTCAACTGTACATACAATGCCCTGCCACAAAGACCAATCTCTCTATCTCTCTTCGTCCTATATTGTAGATTTTACACTTTGTTTACCTTACCCTGACTGACCACCACCATCATCATCACCACCCTATTAATTTCCAACAAACACGATTGTTTACGTACAATTAAAGTGTACGAAAAAGTTAGATACACTTTTGTCAAGTTCAATCAAATTCTTATAATCTGATTTGTTAAGATAAATGATACGTAAATTGAAATTATAGTCTCGATAGAAAATAATGAGTATAATATAATAAGAGAGACAGAGAAAACGAGTGTGTTAATTAAAGTCGTAAAAAAAGATATCGATTACTAACGATCGAAATAAATACACGGTTATTATAATTAAATGATACTTTCAATATATTAAACATTTATAGATATAAGTATACATATATATACTAATGTAAAGAGAGATATGTGAAACATTTTCAAAATCATTGGAATTCAAATAGGAAAAGGAATTCGTACATTTACGATCCTTTATCCGATATTAAAAAGCTTTGTCCAACTGTGAACAAATCTGTTCTCTCCCTCGCTCATTTTTTTTTTTTTTTTTTATTCAAACGGTCCATGAAAATACTAGCGATGGTTACAGAAGGTAAAACTCATAAAGCGGATTTTCTGTCGTAAATAATTCAAGAAGATCAGAGAATCCTGTGACTTTACGATCAACGATAAAAAATATTTCTCTTTCTCTGTCGCTCTTGTTGGCCACTCAAAAATTGTTGGAAAAAAAAAATTTTTGATAAAAAATCGAGCAATTTGGAATTTTTGTTGAAATTGATCAAAATAATTAATGAAATACAATGAGAGTAATGATATAGATGGATAAATTTCGATAAATCGATGTTTAGATCGATCACAAGGAGCACAACGAGTTTACGTATTTACCGCAAAAATTTTCCATCACGTAGCAGACGAGTGAATTTCTCGGCACTCTCTTATACTCGTCGTCTTATAAACACACATCGAAAAGACTTAGTTGTAGTAGATTCGAAAGTTAGCCTTCCGTACGGTGAATACAACTTGCCGGTTCTTGTATCTTTTTACTACGACAGGGACGTATCTATTTCGATATCTGCATTTCTTCTATTTCCTTTAATATATTTATCAATAAACTGAACATTCTTAAATTATTCTTTTCAATGTGCTACTGTTTTTTTTTTTTTTTTTTTTTTTTTTTTTTGAATAATGTGAGCTACCAAGAACATATTTGAATTCTAAAACACGTCAAAAATGTGAGAAATTTGATCAAATTCTTCCATGATCTTTCACTAAATTATCTAGTCATTCTCGTTGACTAATTATTCATTTTCTTAATGACAATTATATTCTGTTCATTCGAGCATAGAAAGAAAGAGAGAGAGTTGAAACAAGAATCAGCGTATTAATGTCGTCTTTATCGTCTTACATTAGTAAAAATAACTGTATAAACTCCGAGTGGCCACTCGTCATCGTTTGTCGCACTTTAATTTCAACAAAACAGGTTCTCTTCCTTTATAAGAGGGATCAAACAACCACGAAAAATAGACGAAGAAAGAAGTTTGATTAATTTGTGAGAGCCACCGTTAGAATAATAATCTTAATCCCTTGATCTTGATCTCTCGATCTAGATCTTTTACTATGAATATTATTTCATTCGTATCACTAGAAATTTATAAATTAATGTATATTTACATTTATTATTAATTAATTGTATTATATTAATGATATTATTTTAAATAAGTATATAATATCTTTCACGATAAATTGCAAGCAACATTAATACGATTAGATTGTTCTATATTTTGCAATTTGTTTTATATCTATCTTCTCGTGACTTTATTTTTATATTACGAAATTGATATGCATTTTTAATTAATACAGAATTTTTATCATACGTATATGTATTATATTTTCAAATAAAAAAAAAATGTATATATATATATATATATATATATGAAAGAGGTCACTTTCTTAATAATCAAATCGCATTATATGCACATATCACTTACTGCCAAATATCTATAATGTTTGTTATGAAAAAGAAAAAAAAAACCCCCCCAAAAAATAATAAGCTGAATAAATATGATTAATTGTAACGAAAAAATTTCCATACAAAACAAAAAAACAAAAAAGAACGATTCTATTAGTAGATTTCTAATCGTTATCGTAACGGTATCAACAAGTCAATTTTAAAGTTGAATTTAATTTAATCGTCCGATCGCGTCCGAGTTCCTAAGCATTCTCCGCCAATTTGAAATTCTTCGCACCGACAAACAACGCAATTCGTCCCGTTAACTTCTTTATACGCTGACGCTTTTGCTCATTATCATCGGATCGACGGTCTTAGAAAAGCGTTTCACTCGAAAACACCTTAACGTTACGCGTAGATTCTTTCTAAAGTGGCTCATAAGTGAGATTAGTTTCAATGTGTTCAACTGTAAATGAATTTCAAAACATCTAACTGTTGAAACTCGTTAATTAACTCGTTAAAAGACATATAATTGATTACAATTTGAACAATTAAACTATTATATTTTAATTAACGATAAAATTTACATTAAAAATAGTATCATGTCGAATAAGATGCGATAACCTATTTGAATTTGCCGCCAGCGCCAATTTCCCTCCCATTCGTGATCGAATTCAAAACTATTTGCAAACCTTACGAATTACAATCGCAAATGTCAAAGATTAAACATATACAATGTCGTAGGAATGAATTGAATTTTTGTTAAAGATATATAAGCTTATAATATAATGAATAATAAAATTAAGAAATACATTAATAAATAATACTGACTGTTTCAACCATATCGAAGCCTCTTCCGTATACCATCTCGTCGAGTCGGGCGATCCTTCGGTACGGTTTAATCTCAAAATCTTGTTCTCCCTTTCGTTTTCTAACAACAATACACTCTCGTAATAAAAAAAAAAAAATATAATAATTTCTATTAAAATCTAATTACTAAAAATAGGTCGATCTCTCCTCGAAGGAGACACCGACGATTTGTTTAAAGAAAAACAAAACACGATTGTCGTTTGTTTTCACTACGTCTATTATTATTTTTATCTCTTTCACATAAAAAGTTATATTCTATGTCGTTTATTGTTATTATTATTATTATTATTATTATTATTATTATTATTATTAATATTATTATTATTATTATTATTATTATTTAATACACTCGATGTCGAACTGTGTTGTAAACTATTAATTAATTAATAATTAAAATTAATCGGAGCATTCTAAATCCAGCGTATTTCCGTCCGACCGACCGACCGACCGACCGACTCGTAACTGCGAAGCGGGATCATACGAGACGTTCAAACTTCCTACTGACTCCTTCTCTCGTGCGCGGAATCTACCGAACTCTAACGATCTCAACCGAACCAAGCGACCTACTGAACTTATGCTCGCGCATGCGCATTTAAACAGATCAAACCTTTCGAAAAAAAGGCGCTACAAGATTCGAACCACTTCAACTTATACATATATTACATTAATACTTATGTTTTCCTTTATTTTTATCATTATTATTTTTACTCTATTATAAAATTATTATATATTACTTTATTAACAAATTATTAATCATAAATATATATTGTGCAATTTCAAAATGAATGCTCTTTCTATTAAGTTCTATCTATGTATTAGATTTTATGTTTATTTAATGCTGCAAACAAATTTATTACTTGCTAAAGCAACTAATCTTCATTTTTATTTATTACTTTCTTTTATATTTCCTGTGAAAAAATATTGTCATTTTATGCCATTATGTATTATAAAAACTATGCAAGAAAATTTTGAACTTCGCGGTCTTGAAGGTAGATTATCGCGGTGGCCATTTTCGATTTTCGCGGGAATTATTCAAAATGCGTTCATTCGATATAGAAACTTGTTAAAGGGATATAGTACGCTCACGAAGGTCGACCGCATTTTTTTCATTTCTTTTTTATATCTAATACTACTTCGTAGAAAAAAAGTTGAATAACTATAAATCACCATTAACACTACTGTAAATCAATTTACCTAGCAGGACGGTACGTCGTAAAACAATCGTGTGGAGATCGTGATAGGATCGAGTGCAAAAAAGACGAAGTAGATCGTCTGAATTGTATACACGAAAGAGAAAGAGAAAGAGAGAGAGATAAGTGACAATCTTATTATTAGAAAAAGAAATTAGATAAAAAAAATAAAAGTGAAATGAAAACAAATAAAACCCGAGGGAATATTTTATTGAGAAGAAAGTTATGCGAGAAGAAATGAAAAGAAAAAGAAAATGGACAAAACAGAGCTTAGCAAAAGGCAGCCTTGATCGATACAAGTAAAATATCTTTTCTCGTGTAACTCGCGTTTTACTCCTTGGAAACGCACTTTAACAACGATTCGCGCGAGAGAGCACGCAGGTATTCGCGTGGGCGAATAGTTCGCGATTAGATCCGCGACAAGCTTCTCGCGAGGGCCGAACGAAAGCAACGACCAAGCAAGAGAAGGAGGATGAGGGACGAAGAAATGGACACAATAGCCCTTTGTGAGTTATGGCGGTGAACAACGGTGGCGCCGTTAGATATTGTGAAATGAATTCCAGGCCGGATACGCGTTCGAAACAGTGACGTCAATCTTTTCCCTTCAAAATATCCCATGAAAATTGTCCTTGAAAAAAAAAAAACAAATCTTCTCCTTATAGATACCATCCACTTTTTTTTTTTTTTATTTCTAAATGGTTTATCATTATTTTTTTTTTTCCTATTTAAATACATATGAAAGACAATAAAGATAATAAATTACTCACGGGAATATAGTGTTGTGGTTTTTAAAGGAAAAAAAAAATCGAAGGAGATAATGAAAAGATTAAAATAGAAAGAAAAAAAAACAATAAAGATATTAAATTTGGTTCGTCGATCGATCGATCGATCGATCGATCGGACCGTATCGATCGGGGATTTTGATCTAAACTATTCAAGATATTTATTTATCAGATGGTGGCTAGATATTTTTTGTGTTATTCCGTTGTTCAATTATTATTTTCCCTGTTCCTTCGTATAAGGACACTTACGTAAGACTCATTTAAAATTCCCCTTACGTAATATGTATAATCGATCGATCGGTTTTGCACACGACGTCGCTTGTCACGACGATCCAGACAAACGTGTTCCATGGATATCTATGTAGATCGAGTTTAGATCCTTCCAGTTCTTCTTCTTCTTCCATCTCTTCCGCGATCTTTTCATGAAGAAATTTGACTCCAACTTTTGAGTGTCAATTTCAATTGAAATATTTTCCCCCTCCACCCCCTATCTATCTTACGTAAACTCGTTACACGTTTATTATACGTTAAACAATTATAATTAGGAACGTAAATTAAACTAAATATATCAATCCATCTATCATCCTATCTATCTATCTACCTATCTATCTATTTATCTATTTCTTTTCAATGGACTAAAGTAACATAATAATAGGTGGATTTAATAATCATCCATTTTCAATCGATAACGTTCACGGCCTATCGACTATGTACCAGTTCACTAGGTAGTTTACCCGCTTCATGATCGGTCATGGTTGGATCGGTCTTTCCTCGTTGCGAAAGTCCACATCCGGCTAACAAATTAATCGTCGTCGTTGGTCTAATACAAAAATAAACTGACGCACATCGAGGATTATCGTGCTCCTTTTCCTTTATTAACTTGCATGGAAAAGAAGGGCAAAAAAAATTCAAAGAAAAATGGGATATGAAAAAGAAAAAAAAAATTAACTAATAACACACCTAACACGCGTAAAAGAACAAAAACAAACTCCACGAAGATTATGTCACGTCAGAGCTGTGCACACATTTATTTAAATAATAAACTTAGTTAATTATTTCGACATATCTTATAATAATAATAGTAATAATAATAATAATAATTGAAAGATCCTTTAGACAATCGTGGGACTAATGAGAATATTTTTTGGACAATGTAATTAAAAAAATATAAAAGAAAAATGAAAAAAAAAGAAAGAAAGAAAAAAAATGTAGAGCGGATATGCGAACGTGGCTCTTGCGTCAATGAAACGGAAACTGCGAAAAGAAAGAGGATAGAAAACATTAGGATGAAGGGTCTTTCTCTCTCTTTCTTATGATCTGTCTATATGTCTATCTTTTTCTTTCCCAAATGAATCTTGTGAGAAACGCCGGTAGAAATAAAAGTGCTTTTCGTTCCCCGATGCTGACGTTCATAGCCATCCGGACCGTTCGCATTAACGTCTTTGCGCTGTGAGAAAGCTCGAAGAAAGAGACAAAAAAAGAGAGAGGGATAAAGAATAAAAAAAAAGAGTGAGAGATGAATTTACGTCGTGAGGTTAAAGAAACGTGTCCTTAACGTCACGTGCGAACTTACTCTTTACGTAATACTTTTTTTTTTCCTTTTTTTTTTTTTGCTAACATTGTCGAAGGTTCGTCGATCGTAATTAAATTATGATTATGAATCATTTTATTAATCGTAACGAGTCCCGTAATATTCTTAAATAAAAATGCATATATATATATACTTTTATATATGACGAAGTTCGCAATTCGATAAATCATCGGTAAGATGAAAGGAAAAAAAAAGGGTACGATGCACCTCTTCGTACTCCCTCGTAGTACTCCCTCGTTTCCTTTTTGCGTAGGACCCTAGTAAGTATAAGGAAAAAAAAAAAGAAAAAACAAACAGACAAAAAGATGGTCTTTTTCATCGTCGATGAAACATTATCTCTCGTCGAATGGAGTAATAATTGTCCACTGGAAGGAAATTCTCTTTCTCTCTTACTCTTAGTCCCGTAGATATCCCATTGTTCGAGGGATCTTCGCTCGAGATACCAAAGATTTTTCATCGTCGTTGCATCTTCGTAACGTTCGCGTATTGCGACTACCCTGTGCTGTATATATCTCGCGAAAGGTCCATGGTGAACATCTTTAAGTACCCTTCACACCTGAAACTTTTCTATTTTGTCTTGAAAAGAAAACAAAAAATAATGATACAAAGTAAATTCTAGAAAAATAAGAAACAATAGTGGAGGAAAAGGATTGAAATTGATTATATTATTGAATCAGGTTCATTAAGCTTCAAAATTAATCGTCGAAGAAACTATTATAATCTGTATTGATTATGCAAAGAAGAAACTCTTAGGTACGCGTACGTTTAGGTATTATAATTTAATCGCGACGATATTTTCCCCGTCGGCGAGTTGTTACAAAGTTGCATCTTACGCAGCAGGAGGGATGATGCTGCAGCCTTCCCTCCCTCACCAAGGATTTATTTCCCCTTCCTTTGATTTATAACATCGATTTCAATTTTTCACGGCCGTCATCGCTCGATTCGCGCGACGAATATCCCTATCCTAACTTTGTAATTTCAACATTCAACATTGTGTATAGAATATATATCTATAATCTTATAGCCCCATGTGTATGTATAAAAGGAAAAAGTATATTAATTTATTTCAATATTAATTATTATCAAATGCAAATAGATAATTGAAAAATTGAATGAAATATTTTTACGATTATTTTATTTCTTTTTAAAACACTCTAATAGCACAAAATATTGAAAATTATTGAATACACGAGTATTTAATATTATACAGACATTGAATCTCTTTTTAATATTAAATACACATGTATTTAATATTTTTCAATATTTTCTGCTACTAAGAGCACTGTGTATAAATTCACGTTTAAAGAAACAACCAATACAAAATAAACTATAGGTTTTATTATTATATACTTGTTTAGCTATATAGGAAAGGAAGAAGAAGAAGAAGAAGAAGAAGAAAAAAATAATTAAATGTGATTGAAACAAAAGGCTAAAGATACGAAGATAATGAAAAGGGTTAAATCATTAGATATAGGCGCGAATGGGTAAGATCATTTGATGGTTCGAGCGAGGAGAAACGACTCGTAATTAGAATTGAAACGATAATACCAGCTATTATCTGGCCAGCACATGCACGATACTAAACGATTCGTATAGCTAGTGCAGTTTGTAAAAGGTTACGACACTCCACGTTCGCAATTCGTATCGTAACCTTTGCCGAGGTTCTGTCGCAACCTTTTACAATACATTCTATCTCTATCTTTCTTTTCCTTCTTTCATTCTTTCTTTCTTTCTTTCACGTATAAACTCGTCGTCGCATTGCGTTTATCGTTACAAATTAATACTTCCCTGTAAAAGCATGAAATTTTTTTCTAGACATGTATGCTTGATTTATAAATCATATTGCTATTGTATTTCATCTTCTTTCTTTCTCACACTTTTTCTATCATACAATATTTCATTTCTTTCTCTTTGACTAATGAAGATCTAAGAAGTAAGAGAAGACGTTGGGTTATAGTGAATGGTACAACCTCGAACGTTTGATCACGATATTACATCGTGATAAGTTATACGTACACAGTTACGTATGTATTTAAACGTAGAATCATAGAATTACATGCAATTTAATAGCAATGACCATAAAAAATATTGAAAACGCGTATTATCGATAAAGAAAGAAAGAAAAAAAAAAGAAAAAGAAAAGAAAAAAGACCTTTATAATACCTTCTCAATCGTTGTGAGACGATCTTAAGGTAGATCACTGCTTATTGAGAAGAAAGAAAAGAAGATAGGGCCACCTCCTCTCTTCAGGGTGCTCTTACCGTGCGTAAATATAGGGCACACTACGTAGCGAGTGCACCGTGGAGGGTGACCCCGATGACCCCATGGTACCCGAAGCCAACCAGAGCCCAACGGGAGAAGGACGAGTAGGGAGAAAACGAAGGAAGGAACAAGTCGCCGTGCTAGCCACACAACCAATGAAAAAGGTACACCATAGATGGAGAAAGAAAGAAAGAAAGAAAGAAAGAAAGAAAGAAAGAGGGAGAGATAGAATGGGAGGGACGAAGAAAGAAAATGCGAAAGCTGTAGAAGCAGAAAAAGAACGAACGAACGAACGAACGAACGAAGAGAAAAAGGGACAGTGAGTGTTGAAGGGGCAAGAGGGAAGAAAGATGGAGAATGTTAAAGGGTGAAGGAAGAGGAGAGAGAAGAGACGCTAAAGAGACGTACGTTCCCACACGAACCCCCCAAGATGCGTCCCAGCATGGTCGAGCCTGGACCCCCGATGCCCAGAAGCTGATAAAAACAGCTACAAAACTGCCTACCGGTGTTTTCTGCCTTTTGCTCCTGCATTACTCCCTCCCCCGTATACCCTACCTCCTCCTCCTCCTCCTCCACCTTTTACTTCTTCTTCTTCTTCTGCTTCTTCTTCGTCTTCAAACAGCACCCTTCTTTCTTCTTTCTTCTTTCTTTTACTGCTTCTTCTTCGGCACCTCCTTCTTAGTTTTCTTACTTTTTCCTCGTGGATCCCTCTTCTCGCCTTTACATCTTCTGGATTGGAAAGAAAGTTGATACCTTCTTGGAGTTTCTATCTTGATAATCTTTTTCTTCAATTATTATCTAGAAATGATTTCTACCTGGTACTGTTGGTGTTTCATTTAAACACAGATTATCGTATAATTCATAAATAAAATTAAAGTAATGTAAAATTGTGAATAAATTTGATCGATTTGAAATATATTATTTAAATATTATATATTATATATTATTATATTTTATTATTTAAATACAAATTTAAATAATATTTAAACTTATATTATATATATTTATATTTATATATTTATATATTGAATACATGCAAAAATTATTGTTTTATCGATTTATCACACTAATCAGAAATTTAAAATTTTGTTTTTACTCGACATTTCCAAATTATCTGTAATACAATTCTAAATAAATTCAGCACAATAATAACAAGTGGTCTATTGTTTATCTATAAAACAATGATATTATACAAATTATAAAAATCTGTTTATCCTAAACAACATATAATTGCAACATTAATATTTCAAAATATAAATCTTGTTATTTTTTATCCTTCCTTTAACGATACAAGTTTGAAGCAACCAATTTCACAATTTCATTATTTTGGCCGGTACTCAATATTAGAAACAGAAAGAAATATATCGGCTGTGAATGTGTTAATAATTTACAAAAGATATTTTATAATTACTAGATAATTTACGCAATTTCTTTTCAAGTAATTATTCATCAATCATCGACGATGAATCGAATGAGTTGTCTATCTCTCTCTTGTTCTTTCTGAATCATAGAAAATAATCTATCGTTTATCGTCTATCACGAGTAGTCACGTTCTGTCATCTCCAGAATAGTTAGACGTAGACGAAGACGAAGACGAAAAGGGAAAAAAGGAAAAGGACGACAAGGAGGAGAACTCCTTCGACATTCCCACGGTAGATCGATGTCGCAATCTCCAGTATGCGAGGGATTATGTTAGAAAGAGAGATGGAAACACAGATAGAGACATTGGATTACTTACTCTTGCTTGGAACGATCGTTCGTTCGATCGGTCGATCGGTTGCTCGATAGATCGATACCTATACCTTCTATTTCTCTATAGAGAAATTCCAAGTGGAAATCGATTTTCGATTTGATCGATAATAACAATATAATAACGCAACAACTTTGTTTTACCTTTGGTTTTTCATTTCTTTTCCTATAAACAATCTAATCATAGAAAAGTGATTTCTAATAATAAATTTTCGAGAGAGTAAAATCGATTCGATTGAGTAAAAATTGATCTTCTTTCTCTTCCTATAGTCAACCAAAAAAAAAAAATCAAATTACAATTAACCCATTGACTGCCAACTACGAGATATCTCGTAGGGTGTGCTGCAATTTTAGATTAACATATTCGTGGCCGATATATTTTTTTTTCGTTTCTAATACTGAGTACCGGTAAAATTAATGAAATTTTGAAAAAACAATAATTTTTACATTTAAATTTATATTTAAATAATAAAATATAATAATATATATAATAAAATAGAAATTATTTGAATATTATATTTAAATATTATATTTAATATTATATATATATATTAAAATATAATATAATAATATATAATATAAATTTAATATATAAAATATTAATAAAGTAATTATAAAATAATATAAATTTATTTTTATTAAATTTTTTAAAATGACATGAATCACGTCAGAGGCAACCAGAAATAGAACTTGAAAAGACGTAAATTCACGTCATCGGTCGCGAATGTGTTAATTACAAATGGTTATTTGCGTTAAGAATTATTAAAAATTTTCAATAAAATATATTTATATACGATGTAAAAAACATAAATTATCAATTATTATAAATACCATTACAATATTATATAATTAATTTATTTTTCCAAATTTAAGACAAAACGCTCTAAATATGTCTACCAATCAATGGATTAAATTTACGAATTTACAAGAAATACCAATTCAAGTATATTCAAGAAGAATATACCTATTTACATTTACAATGATAAAGAAAGAGGTAGAAAATGTTAAGTAGATGCGACACATGCAATTTGCCTTTTCTAACGTAGTAAGGGGTTAAAGTAATGGGTTCTTGTCTATAGTTTTCCTATCCTTACTTCTGTTGCCAAGGTATCATCTATCTATCTCTCTCTCTCTCTCTCTCTCTCTCTCTCTCTCTCTCTCTCTCTTCATCTCTAACTTTCTTAGTTTCAAAGGTATCTACCTTTATTACACAGCCACCCTCGTAGAATTTCTGTACGTAGTCTATTATTATTAAAGCCAGCCAGGCATACTCTAAGAACGTTAACGTACCCTCAACCTAACTTGGCGGTCTTTGATAAACAATTCAACCTTCTTCCATCGTGTGCCATTATAACGCTGAAAACGCTTTTATCGAGAGTCTTGCAAATAATAGCACTCTGTGATACAGCCACCGATATTATAAAGAGTCAAACAGAGATAATGAATGAGAAAGATAGACAGAGATGAAAGATGAAAGAAGAAGAAGAAGAAACAATCTATCGGTTAGCGTAGCATTCCTTTATCATACTTATTATATTCACGTGAAAGTATTTCTTATTCTTAGTTAGATTATAGATTAAAGTTTTTTGTCAGAAATCATTTCTATTCGTGTAAAAATTCTATCTACAGAATTGGTCAAAAGTTATGATTATGATGATGATGATGATGATGATTCGTATACTATGTGCTCATTTATTTAGTGATGTCAGCAGATTGACATGTATGACACCTCTCATATGAAGAAATACGTTTTAATTACTCGACTCCATATATTCCCGATGGTGTTAACGATTAAGAGAGAGAGAGAGAGAGAGAGAACAACAAAAATATAAGAAAAATATGTATTCTATGTTTGAATTCTCAACGTTGTGTCATTAAGTTTGCCTGAAAAGGCTAAAGAATCTTTTTACTTGGACGACTAGGCTCGTTAAAACAAAACAAGGATGGATAAACGTATATATTCTTGAATCCGATGCATCATTGGAAAAAAAAAAAGAAGAAAATAAAAAATAAAAAAAAAGGATGAAAATGTTTAATTAATTCAACGATTGTTTGTCTCTGCACCTCTCTGTCTCATCTTTTTTCTGATATATTTGCTGATGAGGTTAAAGAATCTTTGAATGATAGAATATAAATAAATATCTTACAGTGTGTGTTGGGAAAAACCCAAGACTACTACTTCTCGATTTTCCAATCTTCTCGATCTTTCCAACTATACGTCTCAATCGAAGAATCGATTGTTCGAAACGTGATCGTGACTCGACGATTTACCACAAACAACGATAATATTGTCTATAACTTACTTGACTCATTCATTGTTTATTCCAACAATAAATATATATATATATATATTGACTGTAAACGTTTCGAATCGGTTCTTAAAACTAAAAGGAACAAAATCAAAGATCCTATACTCTCGTAAAACAATTCCTTGCTAATTATCCATAAAAAAAAAATCCCCTAAATATTTGTGTACGCATGGTGGTTGTTGTCCAAGAAGAAGAAGAATCTTTTTATCATTCCTTCCTTTCCTTCCTTCTGTTTTGTTGTAACGAATACTAAGGACTACGACAACTACTACTACGACTAAGACTACGTTTGCCTTCCGTTGTAGGACCGGTTGCCCTCCGTTAATTTATTTAAATTGCTCTGAGTTCCTCTCCTCTCCAGAGTGGCATGTGGCTGCTCGCCGACTCACAGAAACGATTCGATTCGCTATTGTCGGTAAAGCTCTTGTTATTTATCGGTGCGAAACGTTCCGTTCGTTTCAGGGATTTTCGTTAGAACGAAGAGAACGGCAAACGTGGAACGCGTACAACGCCACTTGGATACTTCAATTTATTGCTATTTCTCAAGGCTACTTTCAATATATATATATATATATATGAAAACCTATATTTATACACAGGTATATTCATATATATATAGGGTGGAGTATTTCAAACGTGTGATTGTAAAGCTAAAGTCTTATATAAACGAATAAGATGACCATGAAATGAATCGTCTCTATCAACGTGTTTCTACCTCTCTTTTTCTTTTTCAAAAATTCTTGTTTCTTCTTTCTATACAAAAGTGTATGATGTTACATGAAAATTGAATAAGATTTGTGGGACACTTTATCGATTGATTTTTTTTTTTTTTTTTTTTTATAAAATGATTGTGAATAAATTCTGTGACAAAAGGGATATTCATTTTATCTGTGCTAAAATCTTATCAAAGTGTGTATATAAAGGACAGATTAAAAAAAAAAGATGATAGTGTTGATTATTCATTAAAAAATGAGTATTGCTAGTATTTAATAACAAATGACTATAAAAGATAGTTATCTATAGATGTAGCGTAATAACTATCTATGAGAATCGATACGATCCTCTGGTATCATTGATTTCTCTATTAATCATTCGTTCGAACTTACGTTAGTTTCCTACAAAGATACGAAATATGTATTGCATCTCGTGATTATAAATACTTCGACGATTATAAAGTATCGTTTTGAAAACTATTAATTATTTCTGTCAGTTCAGCAACACGTAGTGGGAGAGAAAGGTCTCTCATCTCTAACTGATCTTCTTCTTCTTCTACTACTTCTTCTTCTTCTACTACTTCTTCTTCTTCATCATCATCTTTTTCTTTTTATCTTTTTCATTTTCTTCTTCTTCATCATGATACTTCTCAACTTACGTGCTCGTCAGTCCCTCTAATGACCGTTAAATACGTCATTGTAAATGATTAATACCCTGGCCTGATTCACGTCGATGTCCTACGATTAAACGAAATCAGAAACAAATCTTGAAAATATTTAATACATCCTTCGATAAAATTTGTTTATATGTGTTAGATGATTGATTGATTATACAAAATGAATTTAAATAAATGTATTTTTTTTTTTTTTTTTTTTTTAAATAACTCTTACCAATTATTCTAAAATAAAAAAAAAAACAAAATATGATTAAACAAAAAAAGAAGACGAAATAAAAGAAAGAAAGAAATAAATAACACTATGCACACGCTACCAGCTTTATTATACAAAAAAAAAAAAAAGGAAATAAAAACGTATACCCATTTTTAAAGGGTTACGAATAAACTGTACAAAATAAAAATAAAATTAAAAAAAAAAAAGAGAAGAAATAAAAATAAAAAAGAGGAAGTGAAAGGTAAGGAGGAAAAAAAAAATGTGCTGGTGACATTTTCATGTCTATCTCACTCTCTCTCTCTCTCTCTCACCCTATCTCTCCCTTTCACTCATACTATCTCACTCTCATTCTCACTCTTTTTCTCTCTCTCTCTCTCTCTCTTTCTATTTACCTGTATATCTCACTTTCTTTTTCTCACTCTTAAATGTATCTTAAATTACCACCATCTTTCTTTCTCTCTCTCTCTCTCTCTCTCTCTCTTTTCTTCTCCCCCCTCCACCCTTTCCACCTTTATTCTCTATCTTTCTCTATCTCTCACGGCAAGCATCAACAACGTACATAGTCGCCTTTAATTCAACCTTCGTGTGTGGCCCTCAGCTTGGAGCTAAGTACAAAGCTCGCGTCGCGAATCGTCTCGTCTTTCTTCATTCGTCCCTCTCTCCCTTTCCCTTTCCCTTTCTTTCTCCCGTGACGAGGCGCGACCCTTGCGATTAATTACGTTAATTACGACGAACGTTACAAATGTCTCAAGCGGTATATATATATATGTATATATGTGTGGCCATTTCTGTGCGAGAAAGTCCAAGGGATGAAAAAGGGCTGAGAAATGGGCTCTACCCTAGAAACATTTGCAAAGCGTCGTATTTCTAAAATCTTCTTCTTCTTCTTCTTCTCTCTAGTTCACTTTTATTTTTTTATTTTTTCTTTTTTCTTTTTCTAGGTTCAAATTGTTCTCGTCATTGTTTAAAAGAAAAGATTAGAGTAAGAAGAAGAAGAAGAAGAAATAAAATCAAAAAAAAAAAAAAAGAAAACGTAAAAGTTATCTGATAAAACTGCTCGAAGAGAAGACGATCGATTGCTGTTGCCAAAAAAAAAAAAAAAAAAAAAAAACAATGTGAACATTTAAGTAAACATAAAATAGATATATATATATATAAATATTAAAATCGTCCATCACATCGTTGGAAACTTCCGTCGAACATTATTTTCTCACGTTAAACTGATAAAGTTAATACGTTGATCTATATAAAGTTTTAGATCGTAGTCCATTATAGATCTTAGTCCAATGATCAAACGCTGTTTTCATCGATGCCTATTTTAAGAATTTTTCAAGATAATTGCATTTTATCCAACAGCCTCTGATACAATTCTCGTGCCGTTTCTTACGAAAGATTGCAACTGCTGTGCCGCACCCTGTAAAATATGACATAATAATTATTCATATGAAATGAAATAATTTATTTTTTTTTTTTTTTACAGAAAATTTGTTAATTACCGTAATGGCAGCACCAAGGAACTGACTGAACGCTCTAGTAGCACCAAGAGCAACGTTCACCACTTGATTACGTGCACCCTCACCTCCTACGTCATTATTATTGTTTTGTGCATTTTGAAGTGGATTAACAAAATTGGCGAACCCACTGAAAAGGGGTGGTGGATAAGTCGAGCTAGGTGACCACGTTGTCGTTTGTAGTCTTGGCCTTGAAGTTGACGATGGTCTTCCCGTCGTACTGGTTGGTCTTGCTGTGGTTGTTGGTCGAGGAGTACTCGTAGTACTTGGTGGAAGTGAAACGAGATTTTTTTCTAGACTCTGATCAAACAGACAAATTGATGGACATTTAAACAATTTCCTAATTATTCATTAAAATAATATACAGTACTTGACTTACAGCCAATTGTAATTGTTCTCGAAGATTAGTAGCTGGTGTGGATGGTTCGATGCCTTGAGCCTTCAAAAGGGCTGCCAAGAGAGCTGCATTGTTAATTTCAGGTGATCGTGTAGTCGTAACTAATGGAACTTTAGCTTGACCAGACAAAATAGCTCTCAAGAAAGCTTCGTCATCTAGAGCTGATGTCGGAACAGGTGTCCCAGGTTTCTGATTTTTCTTATCTGTCGAGAAAAAATGAAAAAAAAAAAAAAACATCAATAAAAATCCAATTTCACGTAATGCAATTTAATCCTCAACTCACTTGATTGCTGAAGCGAATTAAATAGTGCTGCCAAGAATTTGGCGTCATCTTCCGGTGAATACGTTGAACTAATAACGTTAGGAAGCCTAGGATTTGGATTGTTTAGTAATACTTGTTTCGTAGTAGTTACTGGTTTCAGTGTGGTTGTTGTCGTCGTCGTCGTCGTCGTCGATGTCGTTGGTTTAGTTGTATCAATAGTTATGTCAGAAATGTTAACCATTCTAGGTATGATAGACGATTGAGTCGTTACAATAGGTCTCTGCGTGATTTCAACGATTCTCGGTGTCGTTTTAATTGGTCTAGGTGTAGTTTTAACAGGCCTTGCTGTGGTAGAAGGTCCGAAAAAGTTTCCACCAAAGAGCGCTTGCAACAAACTGGCACCTATTCCTTGAACAGGTGCTGATGTCGTTGTTTTAGGCTTGGAAGGTATAGATTTTGCTGTGACGATCATTGGTGACTTAGTCGTACTACTTGATACCGCAGAACTGTGAGTTTGTGCACTGGCAGCTAAGTCGGAGATTTTAATAGGTTTTCCAATAATTGTAGGTGTCGTACTAATTGGTTTCAATGTTGATGAAGATATCGTTGTTGCTTTAGTAGTAGAAGACGGTAACAAATCGATGATTATCGGGGCGGATGACGATGCTTCAGTTACTGGTGACACTTCTATTGAATTTGGAGATGCATTTGCAAATTGAATAGCTTTTGGTGAACGAGTAGGTCCAGCATTGTTCAAGGCAAGAGATATTATCTAAAGAACATGATATAATTACATGTTGTAAGTGTTGTGCGATCTTGATAATAACAGTTGTTTTATTTTTTTTCTTTTTTTTTTAATATTATCCTATTAGGTAAAACAAAGCACATTTTGCATATATCACGGTGATTCACTAATTCCAAGTGTTATTTCTGTGTAGTTTGAGAAACACGAGAAAGGAGTTACTAGAAATATGTATATCTTGAATTATTACAGGCTAGTATTAAAAACGAAATAAGGATTGTGCAAATAGTGAAAGGAAAGTTCGTGCACACACGTTTCTCGCTTCTCTCCTGAATACTGCTGGAGTAGCTGGACGATAATTACTATCCACTTTGCGCTCTCCACAGCTTTATTAGTTAATGATGACTTAGGTACTATCTACCTTGTGTTTTTGCTCTTACATACGTAATTGTTCTGTTAGCCTTTTCAGAATCTACTAAACGTTTTCTGTTTTTTCTTTTTTTGCAGTATTTAAGTTTAGATAAATTATATAAATATACTTGGATCGTTATATTACCTTATTGGCTAAAAGCTTTTCCACGTCGTTCAAAGTTTTTTGTGTTGTTGGGCCATCATTAGGTTGTAACTAAAACAAATTATATATTTCTATGTAAATTTGTTTCTTCGTGATAAAGAAGATAATTTTTAATAACAAGTTTAATTCACTTACAAGAGAGTTCAAAAATGCCAGATCATCAAACGTTGTACCGAAAGCATTCTGGGTTCGCATATTTATTGGTGTTGTTGCTTGTAAAGTTACTGTAGTTGGAGCTGGTGTAGTTGTGGTTGTAGTTGTTGTTGGAGCTGGTGTAGTTGTAGTAGTAGTAGTAGTAGTTGTTGGAGCTGGTGTAGTTGTAGTAGTAGTAGTTGTTGTTGGAGCTGGTGTAGTTGTAGTAGTAGTAGTTGTTGTTGGAGCTGGTGTAGTTGTAGTAGTAGTAGTAGTTGTTGGAGCCGGTGTAGTTGTAGTAGTAGTAGTAGTTGTTGTTGGAGCCGGTGTAGTTGTAGTAGTAGTAGTAGTTGTTGTTGGAGCTGGTGTGGTTGTGGTTGTAGTAGTCGTTGTTGGAGCTGGTGTGGTTGTGGTTGTAGTAGTTGTCGACGTAGGCATTTCAGCAGTAGGAGGAGAAGAAGACGCCATACCAGAAACTGGTGTAAAAACTTCAACAAAAGGACCTACAGGACGTGCATCGAAAGTTGGACTACTTTCATTCGAGTCATCCTAAAAAGTATACCAAAAATTAGGAAATTGAACTTATCAAAAAACGTTGAGCTTTTTTCAAATAAAACGCACCAAAGTATTGGATGCAATCGATGCAGTTATTACTGGAGAATTAGTGGTAATTCCAAAAATCTGATCCAGAGGATCCCGCCATGGAAAACCTGGAGGAGCCGTCATCTGATCACCATTGGATTGACCATTCAACAAATTGTCAAAGGAAGGTATTCTCGAAGACGATGCTGGTCCTTCGCTTGCTGCATTCTGATATGAAATATGAATTTTGTTGTAATAACATTTTAAAAAGAACATTACAACATATCACTTACTGCAACTGAATTTATGTTGACACTGACAACACGTGGATTGGTGCTAGGTGCACCATTAGTCCAATAATTAACAAATCTGTCCTGTTAATTAGAAATAATGTGAAGCTAGTAAATGAAATCATATTTTTCGTTTGCCTATTCTTTTGCACTTTTTACCTGTCCAATATATACCGAGTTACGTTGACCTGCAGATTCTCTAGATCTACTACCTTCATCCCTTTGCCGATCTTGAAAGATACGTCCATTGATACCATTCTGTCCAGATCCCTAAAAATGAAGAAAACTCATCAGTATGTCATAAAAATACATCAAACTAATGTAAAAGGTTCATCAAATCATATAAGCGTAGCATTAGAAATATCGAAATATGACTTCCGTGTAATTAGGTGACTACAGTGAGTGCTGTGAGGGTGCGAAAAATATTTACAAAAGTGCCAAAACGTAAAGAAAGAAAATTTTCTATGTACAAGTTTCTACACAACTCGATCATCATGTTTCGATACTTTTATCCTGTTGAAAAAGAACGTCAATTAAATATCATATTTACGATGGGTTTATGGAACTTTATAGGAGAAATTGAACAAGTTTTCAAATTTAAATCCGATTGCTCGAGATTATTATAATATATACAGAAAGAAAGTAAGAGAAAGAAAGATACAATAAAATCAAATTATCAACGCATGCTTTCACAGTGTCACATTTATCTACTCGATTCATAAAATTGACACTAGTCGTGACACTGGGAAACTATTAGTCTAGCTATGAAATTATGTCAAATTAAATAAAAGCGTTAGTATACTACTTATTGATACTGCTGTCAATCTCTATATTATTATTTGTATTGATATTGAAAAAAATAATGTCGATATAACAACAGCAGTATCGTTTCAAGAAAAAAATCGAAAAGAAATGAAAGTTACGATCTCGAACAAATTGTCAACTCGTCACAGATTTATGATGAACGAATTTAAATATGTGGGATAGAGATACCATTGTATTTGTGGTCGCGACGCTACCGGGGGTACCAAGTGGGCCCAAGAAATCGGCTCCACCTCCGTTGGATCCGCTGATCGCGTTACCAGTAAGTCCCAAATCAACGGTGCCAAAGTTTTGGGCATTTGTCATCAGGTTGGCGACAGGTCTACGATTATTATAATAGCTCGGGGCTTGGTATTGATTAAAAGTGCCTTGGTTAGCCTGGTTATAAAAGAACACGGGTGGTGGTCTGTTAGTGGTAGTTGTAGTGCTAAGAGAAAAGACAACCTCGACCGGATTACTTGGTGGATCTGGTATGATCGTGCCATTTGGGAACTTCCGAACCAATCTGCCATCAGGGTAGATACCAAATATGACGTATGGGCTGTCAACGTTTCTAGCATCGATGAGATTATCTTCTGGACGTTTCCTGACGATCGTTTTATTAGGATAAATCCCATAAACGTGATAATCGCGTAGAGGAACTCTGGTAGACGAGCTAGGACTAAATCTAGGGGCTGGAGTAAGCCTGCTACCACCAAATCGACCCACGTATGGACTGGTGAACGTCGCCTGAGTGGTAACTGGAGATTCCGATGATAATTGAGGCATACTGGGAATAGTTTGAGACGTAGTAGACGGTGCGGTGGTTGTAGTAGTTGCTGCAGTTGAACTTGGAGCTGGGGTTGTAGTTGTCTCTGCCATTAAATCCATTGTCGTTGTTTCGACGTTTGTATCCATCCTGGATATTGAATTGGAAACGTCTGGAGACAATGTAGTAGAGGCTGACATTGTGGAAATACTCGTTGATGCTTCGGTTGAGATAAGATTATCATTTATATCAATGTTATCTTCCGTAGATTGCATGGCAGACGTTGTAGACTCAGTTGCAGTTGTAGTTTCAGGTGGACGATCGGTCGTTGTTGAAGATGCTGGTGTAGTCATGGTCGTCGTCGTCATCGTCGTAGTCGTTGTAGGTGTCATGGTCGTCATTATCGTCGTCGTCGTCGTCGCCGTCGTTGTCGTATCAATGGATGTCGATGTACCAGATGAAGAGGATTCAGTGATTAAGGAATTGGAAGAGTCTGACGTTGTTGTGGTTGGAGACTCTGTGATGATGGTGGAGGGAATGATGGTGGTTTCGTTCATTTGATCGAATTGCATTGTTCCTGAGGCTGCCGTCCCTTGGGCAGTTGCTGGTGTTGCATCCTGCAAACGGTCAATATCAGTTGGAGTGGTGTTCATGAAATCAAGGGGAGATAATGAGGGATCTGTGAGTATTATCGTTGTGGTTGTTTCGATTGGCCGGTTAGTGGTGATAGTCCCAGTAATATTTGTTAAATTCAACAAATCTGTATCGGTTGTTAGTAACGGTGGGTTAGTAGTTACCTCTGCATCGTTAACAACCATTTCCGTCGAAGTCATTTCAATTGTTTGGTTAGTTCTGTTGCTTTCGATAGATTCATCAAGAGCTTGTTCGGTTATGGTTTCGGTAATAATTATTTCAGGGGCTTGACTCGTTGAAATATCATCATTATTAGTTACTATTTCCGTTGCAGTTGTGGGCTCTGTTATTGTAGTGGTTGACATGGGCTCGGTTGAAACGAGATTAGTACTACTTCTATCATTGATTACAGTCGACTGAGTTAAAAGTTCGATGTTTGCGGATGATAATGTAATTTCTGTTGTACTAGTAGGTATTTCAGTGTCAGTATCTAAAGGATTTCTTGTCGACAATTCATCATCATTTACCACAGTGGTTGTTGTCAACGATTCTGCTACCATACTTGGAGTAGATGAGACCGATATATCTATATTTCCTACAAGGGTAGTTGTCTGAGTCTGGGTCGTGGTCGATTGAAAATCATAACTGAGTGTCGTCGATTCAAGATCAGCAGTAGAAACCGTCGTTGTTTCTGCGTCCTGCATAATCTCTACAGAACTCTCAGTTATATTCTCAAATTCTTCATTCGGGACAATTCCTATTTCGTTTTCGATGGGTGGTTCAGTGGTAGTAGTAATCTCAACATTTTCTAACGTTGTTCCTAATTCAAAACTGGTATCATTTGTCTGAATAAATTCCACTTCGTTTTGAGTTACGTTAAGAGCTAAACTATCGTCCACAATTTCAGTATTTGTAATCGTTGTTGGGCTAAAAGGAGTAGTGGATTCTATTTCATTTTCGGACAGGTCGATTGCTAAAGTAGTCTCTTCTTCACGTTCTGAACTGATCGTTGTCGTCTCTACCTGTTCTGATAGAACTTCGGTAGAAAACTCTGCCACGTTCTCCGTAGTACTGTCATTAAGGGACCCGTTGTCAATATTTATCACCGTTGTACTAGAATCAGTGGTCAAACTACTTTCAATATTCTCCACATTTCTTTCCGAATCAATTGTGATTGAAATATTGTCCAATTTAGTTTGAAGGGAGGTCTCGTTCATGGCTTCCGAAAACAGGGACTTCGCGAGTGTCATTAATTCGGTGAGTAACGTGTCATTAGGAGCATCAGTAATAGTGCTTTCTAAAGTAGAATCTTGTAAGGTCGTTGGTAGGAAAGTAGTCATTTCTGTTGAATTAATGGGACTCTCTGGGGTGGTGATATTTACACTGGATTCATTCTCAAGGCTTATAGAAGATACAGGTTGAGTTAGCAATTCTATGTCCAATGTTAAATCAGAGCTTTCAGCACTCGCTGTTGTGCTCGAATCTGTGGTAGAACTAATTTCAACAGTTTCCAAAGTATTCGTTTCTGAATCATTGAAACCTACTGCTTCTTGAGTTGACGCATCCATCGATACAGATGTGATATCGTCAGAAACTGTAGTGGTTTCTTGTTGTTGAACGATTGTAGTACTCTCAACTGGATTATTCGAAATGATATTTGTATCCAAATCAGACGTTGTAGTTGGTATCTCGGTTGTTGCAGCTGGAGTCGTAGTTAAAGTTGGTGGTAAGGTTGTTAAACCTATAGAACTTTGCAAACGAGATAAAATGTCTTGAGCAAAGTCTATCAACCTCGTACGGAAAGTCGTTACTATTGGTAGATCAGTCGTTGTTCTTATAGTAGACGTGAAATCATTCGACTCAGTACTGCTGCTCAAAGTTACATCGGATTGTTCTATAATGTTACTTTCGATACTTTCAGTGGACGTTTCAATGGAAGAAGTCGTTGAAACGATAGATGATGCCTGCGAAGTTGTTGATTCGGTAGGAACGATAGTTGTGCTGTCCGATGGGGCTGAGGAATTTTCTACATTTTGCGTTGTACTTGTTGTTGGAGTGGTATCCATGTTATTAGTCACTTCTGTAGTCTCTGGTAAATCTACTAAACGACTTTCGATAGTAATCGATTCCGTAGTACTAACTACATCTGTACTGGAACTCATTGTCTCAACTGAATCCGATGATTGGGTCACAGTAGTTGTAAGAGCATCGTTCATAGAAGTTACTGTCATAGAGGTAGGTTCCATTGTTGGGGTAGAAGACAAAGTATCTACAGGATCTGTACTAATTGGACTGTCTTGTGTCGTTGACATTTCTTCAACAACTGCAGCACTAGTAGACAACTCGGTAGTTGTCGTGTTAGTTTCTATCATTGACTCAAGGGGTTCAACAGTCGTGGATGCATTTAATGACTCGGGTAAACCTTCCGTGGTAACTGTGCTGGGGTTCTCCATATCCTGGTTTAGGTTTTCGTTCGATAGATTATCCGGTTGGGTGTTGGTAGTGTTTGGGGTCTGTGGGCTCGCGGTCTCTACATTCGTGGGACTCGTGGTGTCATTGTTAGAATTGGCGTTGCCATTGGTGCCGTTAGTTGCGTTGTTAGAGTCTACCTGAGTTACAGTGTCATTAAGTCGTTGCTGTTGAGAATCCCCTTGTTCATTTTGGATGCTAGCCGATTCCAATGCTTGATAGTATGTTAAGAATTTGGGCTCTCCAGGACTGGAAATATCAATAGGTGGTGGCAGTGCTGAACCAATATTCTGTAATCAGAAAATGAAAGGTGCGTGCAAGTGCTATACATAGAATAATGTGCCTCGTGGTGTAAATTAGATATACGAGTATATTTCTATTTACAAATCGATCGTAGATTACCTAGAAGAAAAGAAATGATCATTAATACCGATTGATACACGGCTTGCTTAGCCAATTAAGTGAGCATACACCATCTCTTGGTAAATCCCTGAACTATATGAGAAAGAGTACGAACAGGAACACCTGAGAAACTAGCTAATACTATGAAATACTATGAAATAGTATGATATACTATATGCGATCGGGTATATAGCAGATAAACTCGTTCTTAAGGTTAAAGATCTCTCTTACACGGCTATCTAGAAAACTGGCCGTTCACTTGGAAGTCTTTTTCTACTTCTATAGAAATATCTTACAACTTTAAGCACCTTCCACAAATGTGGATGCTGTCTTTCGATTGGAAACAAAAATATTCTTCAATAAAGATCGCAAAGAAAGATAGAATGAAATTCGATTAAAGTCAAACAACTTGGCCCATCGATTTATAATTTATTTCACGAATGATAGTCAAAATTTAGTAGTGAATTGTTTGATAAATAAATAAGAAGAAAAATCAATAAAGTCAAGACAATTGTGATGTTTTTGACATATTAACTTACAAGTTGACCTCGATTAACGTGCCGCATATTTCCTTCTTCCTATAAAACTCGATCCCCTACCACCTACGCCAAGTTCCAGGTACGTATATCGAATATATAAGAAATTCACGTATTACGCACACGATATCGTACTTTCACCATCGTTACAGTAGTCACGTGGAATGTTCAAACAAATAGAACAGGATAATCATCGTTATGTTCTATCACATTAAACAGGGATTACCATTTAAATGATTAATTCATTTTTTATCACATTAAAAACAAATAAAGAAAGAAAATCAAATACTAAATATTTTGTCAAGATCTAAATTGAATAATAATATTTAAAAGATATTTTATATTTAATTGGTAGATTTAACGTATACGCGTAACCATTTTTGATGTATATGTTGCACACATACATATACAGTTATAAAGTAAGGACGAAAAATTGCATATCGCGTGCAATGCAAGAAAGCAATACATTTATTACAAAATAATATATATATGTATATATAAAATGTTTATGTATTATAGTACAATACTTTCATTTATACGTTATTCCAAATTTTTCGAACAACAATTAATGTTACGTCAATATAAAAAATAAAAGTGTTAATAATATCTGCCTAAATATCTACGGTGCATTAGTGTGTATCTATATACTTATTATGTATATCTATTGTATATAAATAAAAAGAAAATAAACCCTTTCGTTATTTTTCTTTGTTTTTTTTGTTCAGTGAAAATTCCTTCAAATCCACGTGCAAATTACTGACGTTTTCAAGGTGCTGCATGCTAGAGCGTGATAATTTGAGAAATCACATTGAAATCCTAATAACTATAGTGTATACTATACTATATACCACAACCTATAATAAATGACTGATATATATATTAATAATTAATGAAAAATGGTAATGCTGTAAAAATAAGAAGAAGAAGATAATCATAATATAAAATATTTGGGGATTAATTATATAAAATCAGTAATCACTATAATAATCTAACGAAGATTATTCGTATCAACGTTCTCCGAATTGAAAATTCCATTGGGGCTGGTAGTAATACCAAGATCGGTGGACCAAGATGGTGGTGCAACACTCTCCAAATCCTCTTCGATCTTCGTGGTGAATACCTTTTAAGCACACAAAATAATAATCACGTGATTCTTCCTAATGTTCATGTTTATTCATACGGAGCCAGCCTAAGAAGCCATCCACGATTGCAAACAATTTGCTTACCTTCCTTTTACCATTTTGTTTTTTTTTTTTCACTTGATACCTCAATTTATTCAAAGAAATCAAAAACGTGCAAGAAATTGAGTGTGGATACAATATGTTTTGCATATCATTTATATTATCTTACCTCTATCGGAGTAATTTGAGTTGTTGAAGAACTTGTAATCGAAGGTACAGTTGCTTGATAACCCGTTGATTTTCTAACGAACAATTCAGCTCCTTTGTACCTAGCACTAAATCTTGGTGGTGATCCACTTGGAGTGATCCTAGGAGTAGAGCTCTGTAAGATCCAAATTCAAATATTTCTATTAACAAAACGTTATTGTTAATTGTAAAAAATGAACTCATATCGAAATTTAAAGAAACTTATTATCAAGAATGATTAAAAAAAATAATAAACTTACTCCGTTGTTAACGTTGCTGTAGGATCCAGCAAAAATCGGTGTTTTGTTACCCAAAGAGCTGAGAAGCGGCGCTACAGTACTGCGTAGTTGTTCGAGAAGAGTACTGTTACCACTGAGAAAGGCACTTCTAGTAGGATTGAAGATGTTGCTGGAACCAGTATTACCATTGCTGCTGTCGGTAATACCAGACTCAATCGAATTAGTATCGTTGCTGATCCTAACGCTAACTTGTGGTTCTTGCGGTATCGATCGAGTAGTCGGTGTTGAACTTTTCAAAGTAGCATGATACTTGGGTGTCTTAGGTGTGATTGCTACACCCGAATTAATGTCAACCTTGTTGGTTGATTGTACCGAGGTCGTTGGTATTTCAGAATGTCTACGATAAGTCGCTGTTCTTGGCCGAAATTCTCGTCTTTTTGAAGACGTTGAAGTCACCGTTGTAATAGTTTTTGGAATAGGATCAAAAGGTTTAAAAATATCAACCTTTTTTCTACTGTATCTACTGGTAACTGAAGACGTTCTCGATGTAGTTTGTTCAGGAATCTCGTTAGTATCTTCAACGATCTTGTCTTTGATCAATTTTTTCGGATAACGTGTTTGAAAGTTAGCTTTAGTCACGCTGTTCAACATTCTTGGCTTCTTCGTTTGATTCTCTTCATTCTCGATAATTGAAAAGGATTGTTGTTTGTTCGATTTAATCTTACTCGTATCTACGAGAATATCAGTAAGAAGACCATTGTTAGAATCTCTTTCCAAAGATTTATTACGTCTAGCTAATAAATTGTTTGATTTGAATTCTTTGATTGCACTTCTAGGTGTACTATTAAAACCTTTCAAAGGTTTCGAAGTAATAGAAGATAAATCTTGAGTTTTGCTTTTACGAGTTGAAAAGATTTCCTCGGTAACTTTGGTCACTGTTTCGACAACAAAATTTGGTGTATCATCTTGAACCGATATCGACGTTACTGTTCTCTCAGATATAATTCTTCCCTTTTTTTGACGAGATGAATTTTCCTCAAGCTTATCCAATTTACGTTGATCATCCATTCGACTGGTCTTACTAACTTTAGCTACTAATTTGTCAACCTTCTTCGTTTCTTCAGCAATCGGCATGTCAGTTGTTTTAGATTTGCCAGTCAAATCCAAAACATTTTCTTGATCGTTCAATTCAGGCTTCACCAATCTCCTAGCTAATTCCAATTTCATTTTTGATCTTTCTGAGAATAAGGTAGACGATGATTTCTTTCCCTGTAAAAAAATCAATCGAGGGAAGGATCTATCATAAAACATTTGTTCTAAATTCATTTCACAATGAAAAAGATTTTTAAAAAGTAAAGAAACAAGAGAAAGAGTTAATCTGTTACCCTGATCATATTGAAGAAATTATCCATCTCCTTAGAGGAATCCTTCTCAAGGTCATTGAAACGATGCAGACCACCACGAGAGACACACACAGAGAGAGAGAGACAGAGAGAGACTTTTTCATTCGTTCATTAGATATTTTTCTACGATCCTACATCGTCTAAACTTTTCGACTAAACTCGAATGATATATAAAATAATTCTATAATTTATGAAAATAAATATAATGAAAGTAAGTGTCCATTTAAGGAAAAAGGATGAGCCCGAGATAACGTAGGAAGGAAAAGATCCATCCTGCCAATTGACTGGCAACCCTTTCGAGCCATGACTTCATCGAGCTGCTTAACAACTGAAACTTCAAGTTTGGTTTGTTTTTCTTTCCTTTTTCTACCTTTCTTTTCTTTGCGTTATCTAATCGGTTCAACTAATCGTAAAGCTTATGTGATTTGATTTTTATTCTACTACAGAATTTCAATTATTCCAATCAAGCGTTTACTACTTGTCTAATATTTTTACAAAACTGTACATCTATCTCTCCCAGATTTACACTGAAGATAGGTTCCTCATAAAACCCATGTAAATTGGGGGACAGGTGTGTATTTGATTTCTAAATAGATTTCTAATTGTCTAATATTGGATTGGTAAGAAAGTAATTTGAGCTTGCACCAATAGATAAAGTTATGTTTGTTTCGTTATTCTATGTCAGAATTTTGTTCTTTTGATATTTGGTAGTTGACACTTTTTTTGTTTACAACTGTTAACTTAGAAACAATTGAGTTTTATTTCACACTAGAAAATCAAAATTACTTTCTTGCCAACTCAATATTTTTACAAAACTATGATATAGTACATCTATCCCTCCCTAAATTTACACTGAAGATAGGTTTCTCATAAAACCCATGTAAATCGGGAGACAGGTGTATGTATTTGATTTCTAAATTATTTTTCTACAAGATGAAAATGACACTATACAAACGATCTATGATTTATGATTTATCTACTGTCATTACTTTTTGATTCTATTTAATTTTGTTTTTGATATTGTTGTTGCTGCCAGTGCATTTATCTAATATACAATAGCAAAAGTGATATTTTGTTTGCGTTTAGTAAAAGCCTGAGAGAAAAGAAGGCAATGAGAGAGAGAGAGAGAGAGAGACTTGTAGGGAGAGGTAAATTTTGTAATTCGTGCGATTTCAAACGTTCACTCGCGTGTCAATTGTCATGGTCGTCGAGTACACGTAGCCTATCTTGTAAAAGTAATCCTTTCGATTGATCGAAAGAGGAAGCGAGAGAAAGAGAAAGAGAGAGAGAGAGAGAGAGAGAGACAGAGAGAAAAAAACGATCAACAAAAGTAATCTACTGATCTATAATTACAAAGTATGCCGCCAATCCTCTCGCCATGTGTTTCAAATCAGAGAAAGAAATCTTTTTTTTTTTCATATTTTTCTTTCATTTGTTTTGATTTGATTTTATTTTAATCATAAAATGGAACATCGGACGTGCGAGATTATCAAGAAACATACAACTTTCATGTTAGATCCTTTCTAGCCTACATTTTGAAGTCATTCTGTTCCGATTAACTCATTCGAAGTAATCTAAAGTTTATTAAAAATGTTCGTCTCTTATGAAACGATCATGATCACTGCAATGATTAATTATTTTTATTATTAAAAAGATAAATTTAATTTAAAAAAAAATATTATTAACTTTCACGATTTTTTGTCGATATAATATAATAATTATTAATCAAGCTAACTTTCTCATTGCAGGATGCAACATATTAATATTGTAAATCTTATCAAATTGTCAATCAACTTTGGCATGACTACTTTTTACCAAATCAAATTCTAATAAAATATGTTTTATGTATGTTACCTTTCTCTTAAACAATTCTATTTTTTAAGTAAATTAATCCAACCCTCCATTAAAAGCAATTGTCATAATCTTAGAAACAAATTCATCCGTAAATTCGTGTCTCTTTTTTTGTCTGGAACCTTGACAAAAATATGAGATTTTTGAAGAAAAAAAAAAACAAAAAAAAACAAAAACAAACAATGAAAACCATAAAAGAGAAAGCGAAGAAGTCAAGTATCGTATTTCAATGACCTAATTTGAAATTGGAGAGCAAACAGTAAGGTGAAATAAGTGGATGATCTTTCCAAAACCAGTTCACTTTCTCCTATATCCTATATCCTTGAAAAATCAAGTTAAAATCTTAATATCCCTGATCCAAAATAACTTACAAAGAAAAAAAAACAAAAGTAAAGAGCAACAACGAAGGAATAAAAATATTGGATTGACCTTGAGAATATTCCTCAATTTAAAAAGGAACGACAGATACATCAACGATTGATCAATTAATCAAACGATATGTGATGTAATATGACAAATGGAATTAATGAACATATTTTGTATAATAATTGAAGAAGCATAAAATAGGAATTTGAGCTAATGTAAGCGATATCGTTTAGTTACACGTAATTACACGTATCAGTGGTTATTCAAGGCTGTTGTTGGTGAATGTTAAAACGATCGGAAGAGAGATGCGGAAGAAAGTTAATTTAAACGATAAAACTTGTAACGTGTTATTGCAATATACAGCTAAGTAATAATAATAATAATTATTATTATTATTATTATAAAGTATTACACATTTAACTTACCTCTGTACTAGTTCTTGGGGTACTACTCTTGGTAACAGCAATTTTGGGATTAGAATTTTTCTGAAAAACAAATATCATTGGTGTAATCGTCGAGTAGATTAAAAAAAAAAACGAAAACATTAGATTAATTTAAAAAAAAATCTTACCAATTGTGATAATCTTGCTTTGAAATCAGGAGGATAATTATCACTCTCTTCGGAATCTTTAACAGGATTTATTTGTTCAACAATTTTGCTGCTGCCTCTTCTTGGATTTTGATTTTTCGTTGTACTCGCCACAGTAGAAGTTGTTGATTCATCAATTTTTAACTTCTTCGATCCTCTTCTGGTAGTTGGAACGATAGTTGTAGATTCTGTATTAATCGATTTATCATCAACAGAAATAATTTCATTGGTCTGTTCTTTAACAGTAGTACTATTCGATGAAGAAGTTTCGATCTTATCTAAATGACCAGGTCTTCTTCTTAGTGTCCAGCCAGGATTACCACGAACTTGTGTAGAAGATGTCTTTATCGGTTTATTCGGGCTGGAGGTTATTTCATCGGTTGGAAATTTTCTACCTCTAAATCCTAAACCATGATTAAAATAATCTTCCTTCGTGGAATTTCTTCCTCCTTGAGAAACAGCCCGAATTCTTGACCTAACTCGAGATGGTCCTTCGGTAACTGTACGAGCCGATTCTCGTTGTCCTGTATTTCTTGTCGTTGAAATTGGAACTTCTGGAACCGGTAGTGTGGTGTACTCTAACGTTCCAGTTGTCATTTCGATTGGAATAGCTGTTGGAAAATCTACAAACAAACATTTTATAATAAAAGTTTCAAAATAACATGTATTATATTATTTGAAACTTACCAATTAATTTTGGTGTAGTTGTCTCAGCTCTGATCCTTCCTCTAGAACGTCCACGATTATCTTGAACCGTATCTACAGATCTTGATCTAATTTCAGGATTTCTAGAATTCCTGTCACCAGAAGACCTACGTTTGATCTCTGCTTGTTCTGAAACTCCATTTGTGATTGATCTCGAAACGATATCCAAACTTCTATCTCTTGTTCTGGATTTTTTGTCAACGTGATTTCTCGAACTTCTTCCATCGTTTCTATTTTTCGAACGAGTGGTAACAGTCTCGATGGTTTCAGGCGTGGTAAAGTCAACGAACTTGGATGATCCTCTTCTGGATTGAACCGATCGCGAATTCGATGTAGCAACTTCATCGTTTGATTTTCTCCGACTTTTCGTTCTATCAGAATTCCTCGATTCTTTTATATTCGATCTAGAATATTCACGATCGTCATTTCGTCTTTCAGCATTCCTAGATGAAGATCTTGATGAAGAATATTGATTCTCAGCAGGATCATTGATCACAGTCGTAAGTTTTGGATAATCCGTAGTCGCCAAAATGAGTGGTATGTCAACCCTGACACTTTCAGATTCTGTCAATTGCATCGAATCTTCCGTAGTTTTGATTCCTCTTTCCGAATCCTTCCTAGATCCTCTTGACGAACTATTTCTTCTTGTACTATTTGTCGAACTTTCAGAATTGAATCTCCTACTAACTGGTAATTCTTTTTTCAATTCTTTATCTGTATAACTCGTATGTATCTTCCTACCAGTTCTTGATCTTGAGTTTTCTGTAGTCCCAGAAAATACCGATGGTCCAGTGTTAACATTTAACTGTTGATCATTACCCTTTTTAATGGATTCTACTTTAGATGAGACTCTACGAGACGCATTGTTCTCTTTTCTTAACCTTGGTGCTTCTAACGTTGCTTCCTGATCGATTCTTCTTGAGATTTGTTTTTGATTTTGTTCAGGTAAATATCTTCTTTCGTTTCTTCTCGATGATCTTGCTCTCGAATCAGTTAATTGTTCAGGATTATTCTTCTTATCAGCAACACTTCGATCTCTCGATCCAAAAGATTCTTTAACATTGTCAGAATTTCTTGAAACTTGTCTGTCGTTGTTAGATACTCTTCGAGTTTCTCCCTTCCTTTCACGATTTGATCTCGAACGTAACGAAGATGCTGCACTGGTAGTTTCATATTTATCTAATAATTTTCCATCGAATTTTGCTGTACCTCGGTTACCAAACGTTTGCGATCTCTGCTCTTCCACCTACAGACAATATATTTCTTTAATTATAAGTAGAAGTGAAAGAAAAGATTTATACATTCGAACGAGTTGCGAAATTATTCATATCCGGTTTTACTTCATATACTTTCCTATATATATATATATATATATATATATTATTTATATATATATATTTTATGTTTTTTTTTTCGTTCTTTGTTGTCTGAATCCCCTTTACTTTATTTTTAATCCAGGGACAGGTAGAATTTTTATCCAAGTGATTGGATTTACTTGCAAGGTTTTTTTGTGGATTATTATATTAATTATTTAAAGATTATTATGCATATATAATGAATTTAATTTGTTGCTATATGGATTAATATGTAAAAGTAATAGATTTTATTTGAAATATATTTATATTGATGATATAAAAATTTATTATATTATAAAATATATTATTATATTATATTTTATATTATATATTTATATTAATATAAATTAATATAAATTAATATATTTATAATATAATATTATATTATTATATTATAAATATAATATTTTATATATTATAAAATATATTAATATTTATATATTTTATATAAGCGCTTCTTAAATTCAAATGACGAGTCTCACTTGTCAAATATACCCAAAGAATTTAAGGTAATACACTACTGTATATACCCGGAATATACAAAGATGCTTAAGATACAAAGATTCGCTTAACATGACCAATTTATAGATCATAGATCTATAGATCACTGGGACAAAGTCATCAAATTTGATGATCGATCTATGTTTACATAACGAATTACATCGAATACTCTGATAAGGTAGTTGCAAAAGCATTAATTATACAAAGAGGCTACTGAAAACTTTCTCTTGTAATTATCTTTTGATAACTGTGAATTAACTTAATGAAGAGTAACCATCGAGAACTATCGGATGTGTGTAATATAAAACTTGTTTTTTTTTTTTATATAATCGGATAATCTATTAAAATTATATTGCTACGTTTACTCTGTGACATATTTAAAATGTTAATTCTTATAAACTACAATATCTTTCTTACAATCACTTTTTCTAATAACAAATTCAAATCATTAGTTTCATTAGCAATTGTATTATGTAAAAATAAGCAATAGAAATTAATCTGAATAATAAATAGAATATTAATTATAATAAATGGAAACACACACACACACAAAATGAATAGTAGGCGAATTGATTAACATCTGACGAGTCCATATAAGATGTTTTTCTAGTTTCCAGATCAGATTCATACGATTGGAATTCTACATTACGTGCAACGGGATTCTTTGTTTAAATGAAAAGAAAAATATATATATATATATAATTAATAAATGCAATATACCAATCCTTTGGATTATATTTTTTTTTGTATCTACCTAGTTGAATAGGTTAGAATTAAAAGGAAAGGTGAATCGGTAGCAAGAGCAGGTCGATTGCTAAGTTGTCGAAAGCTTGCGAAAGTGATCGTTAGGATGGCAATTACGTCAGATAAGCATCGTTTGAAATAGCAAGATTTACGTAAATGGAATTAAGTTCAATCGACAAATCGTTCGACACTTATATCTTTAAGCCTGTTTGATGATCATCAATAAAAAAAAAACAAAAAAGAAACAACGAAATTCTTTCATTAGATTAAAACACAGAGAACTAAATCATGATCGATTTATCAATCTTCCATAGTTCGTGTTCTCAATAATTTAATGAAATTAATTCGATCAAACGGCTTCAGTGATCTCTGACGAGATAATTATGTGATCAAAGCGATCAACGAAGCTGGCAAGTAGTAATTCCCTGTCTGTGGTCAGACACAAGATCATCCTTAATGTTTCTTTTCAACCTTCATTGATTTTCAACTTGTGAAAGGATCAAACGTCAAATTATTTTACCTTTTAATTTAACGATATCTTTGTATGAAATATTTTATTTTTTGTTTTCTTATCTTATTTCTGTTTTTTTTTCTTTTGTTCGATTCAAACGTTTGCCATAAAACTATTTCATAGTAATGATTTCGTTATTATACATTTCATTGGATTTATAGTAAATGAATGTTCTTATGAAATATATACATAAGTAATAATTACATTTGTAATAAAAAAAGAAAGAAACCTCACTTTTTATAATCGATCAATAAAAAATATTTATCGTTGAACATGTAAGATGGAAAATTCAACGATGAACGGATATAAATTGAGAAAATCATAATTTATTTAGCAAGCATAGATAGTTCCGGTTATGTCGTCGATCTCTGAACGTTGCTATTACGTCTTAACAACACGCACGAGATCGGAGAAACGAGAATATACGTTTGTATATATATGTAAGATTACAGGTCTAAACTGTGTGATCAAATATAATAATTATAATATATGAATTATTTTTTACAAACTCTTTTTGTACGATCAATCAAAAAAAAAAAAGAAAAAAACAAATTCATTTCCTGGATTCGAAACAATTAGAAAAAACAAAAATTAAATCGATACTTTTTTCTCTGGTTTGCAATCGAGCAGGTAAAAGGTATGTGAGAGTTAGATTTGAAACGAGTAAGAGTACCTGTATTGGTATATTTACTATATCACATTAAGGTGTTCAATTTCAAATGGAAAACGAAGCCGATATACTTTTCCAGAAGGTTGCCTCTAAACTTTTGAAAAATAATGCGTGGGTTATCAATTACTAATACCTCTCTAATTTCTATGATCCTTTTTTTGTTCTAATCCTATTCACTAATTAATTGTCTTTTGTTCATCGATCTTTAAAATCGTATTACAATTAATGAAATGTTTTTGTTGAAAAAATAAATACAGATGATAAGACGTCGTCGTATTTTCGTAGCACAGGTTGTTCTCTCGTTGTTCCAGTTTAAGTTTTATCTTTATCTAATCCTAAAGAACACGTACTTACGTACGTAGAATCGATATTGAAAGTAAAAGTCAACGTTTCCACCACGTCACGTTTACTCTTGGTCAAGCATGCAATAGTAGCATTCAACAAGGCTGACCGATCGTGCGAATTACATACCTTATACTATTTCAATGGATTTTGATAACACTAATATCCCTAGTAGCACAAAATATTGAAAAATATTGAATACACGTGTATTTAATTTTAAAAAAAATGTCGAATCTCTTTTTAATATTGATATATCTATAAATATATCTATAAATATATAAATATTAATATTAAATATATTAATACATATTTAATATATTAATGTATATCTAATATATTATATCATTATATATTATATTATATATTATATTACATATTATATAGTATATCATTATATATTATACTATATATTATATCTAATATATTGAATATATTAATATATATTTATTATTAATATATATTTAAAAATTAATTTATATATTAATATATTTAATATTAATATATAAATATTAAATACACATGTATTCCATATTTTTCAATATTTTGTGCTACTAGGGATATTTTTGACTGAAAAATTCATTTTATTCCCGGACAAAATATAATTTTAACTTTGACGAATAATTAATTAATGATAATAATGAATTTGAGAGAATATTTGAGAAAGAGAAAGAGAAAGAGAAAGAGAAAGAGAAATACAATAAATAGGGGAAAGAAAGAGAGAGAGAGAGAGAGTAGAAAATAAGTTTGATGAGATATTAGTAAGAAAAGGAAAGAGAAAGATCTTATAGTGTCCCTTCACTTCTGACGTGAAAGGCGGATAATAGTTATAGTTGTTGTATTATTAAAGCATTTACCAAGTTGTGATTCTATTAAATTATCCCGTTGGTACTAATGATTCAACTATAGTGTGTCGGTATCGTGTTTGTCGCGTCATGGTGTTAATCTTTGGCAAGATTTCATAAGCGGACCAATATAACAGCTTCCTAGTTGAAAGAAACTGAACGATGATAGATAAAAAAAGAATAATATTGTATCTAACTAATCTACTAAACTACATCGAATGTCCTAAAGCTGTGTTGTATAACTTTCTCCAATAAGGTAGACGACAACATCGTTCCGATTAGTCGTCCTTGAATTTATTTCATAAATAATTGTATGAATAATTATTTATGTAATAACAGTCCAAACGATTTCTTTAATCTATCGATCAATTTGCTTAATCCTTTGAATGATGAATATTTTTATTTCAAATGTTTTGTTGCATATAATGTATTATATTATAATAAATATTATAATAAATATTATAATAAATATTATAAATATTATATAATATATAAATATTATTTTTTTATATTTATTATATAATATAATAATATATATTATTATAATATTATTATTATTATATATTATATTATTATATTTTTATATATTATATTATTATATTATTATATTATATTCTATAGAATAGTATTATTATAATAATATATAATACACTATATATTTTGATAATACTATTTTATATTAATATATAATATATAATACTATTTAATATTAATAATAAAATTATTATTATAATATACATTAATATAAACATTACATTATATTTTACATTACTATTAACAAGCACGTATGTATATGCATCGATAGATCACTCTGATAATTTTTACCAAACGCATATATACGTTCATAGCACTCTAAGGATTAATGGTAAAATTGCAAATTCGTCATAGGTGATATTTGCAGTTTCTTTAAGTTGCAATTAAATCGACTCTTTCTTCTGTTTAGATCGAGCAAGTAACATACTCATTAAAAGTGAAATCTTCGGCACATCTCAGCAAAAGGATAATTTGAAAGATCGATCGATAATAACCGGCATGCATAATCTAGTAGCTAGAAATAATAATAGCACACTGTGATTTCGTTTGGAATAGTTTCAGAGATGATTCGTAGGTGTCTACTAGCCGGATGGAGAGAATGAACCTTTCAAAATAGATTTAAAGAAAACGGAGAGAAAGAGATCTTCAAAATGAATCCTTTAAATGAATAGTTTATGAGAACGATGACGTTAAGGTCGTTTATCTTTTAGAAAGCCACGATCTTTATTGTCGTTACTCGTTCAAAACATAATAGACGAGTAGAATGTAATACATACAAATTCTATTAAACTATGTTGCAACGATCATTTTCTATAAGCAAAATCATAAATATCATATTTTAAATATGAATGAAAAGTGATTGAATTCCAAGTACGATTTAATTGAAAAAACAAAAGTATTATTATCGATTTATAATAACATTTCAGAATTATTGTCTAACCGTGTATTATCCAACAAAAAAATAGTAGATTTTTAATAAATATTGGATTGGCAAGAAAGTAATTTCGGTTTGCACTAATAAATAACATTATATTTGTTCGCTATTCTTTTATTAATGTTACAGTTTTTTAGTTATTTATATTATTATATTATTATATTTATATATTATATTTTTTTTCTTTTTTTTTTAATATTGGGTACCGGCAAAAATAATGAATTATTGAAATTTATGTTTGAATAATAAAATATAATTATTTAAATATTATATTAAAATAATTAAATATAAATTTAATATATATACTTAATATATTTTTATATATTTAATATATATTATATTATATATTTAATACATTTAAATATTTAATATAAATAATATATAATAATACAAGATAATAGATGAGTATACAGTTAAAATATAACATGACAAAGTCCTAATAAAAATATGAAGAAGAAGAAGAAGAAGATAATATAATAAATTAATAATTTATTTTATATAAATATATAAATATAAACTTTATATATTTATATAAAAATTTATTTTTATAAAACTTGGAAAATACAAAATGACGTGAATCATGTCAACGGCAACTAAGAATAGAACTTGAAAAGACGTGAATTCTAATTAGCAATCACGAATGTGTTAATAACATTTAATTATTTAATTTAAAATTAATTTTTTTTAGTATAAAAACAATTGAGTTTTATTTCACACTAGAGATAATCGAAATGACTTTCTTGCCAACCCAATAATTAAAATCGTATTACGAAAGAATTGAGAAAGCATTTATCAAAGTAGAGAAGATCGACCTAAAAAAAAAAAAAATGTATAACTGGCTTACGCCTCGTATGAGAAGGGCGTGGTTTAAGTGAACATTCTTAAGGTACCACCAAATCCTTTCACGAGGAGTGCACCTTCGTGACCCAACCAACATACCTTCTACCATATGA
Source organism: Polistes dominula (assembly GCF_049000335.1). Classification (NCBI taxonomy): domain Eukaryota; kingdom Metazoa; phylum Arthropoda; class Insecta; order Hymenoptera; family Vespidae; genus Polistes; species Polistes dominula. The sequence continues at coordinate 927,776 of NW_028301154.1, forward strand.
ACAACAAGAAGAAACTTTCCAAAATGATCTTACCGTTCACATTTAGGATTCTCGATCATATTGAATTATTTCTTACGTTAGCTTCAAATGATTTTCTATGATTTTCTGCTCTTTTAAACGAATCAACGACGTGTCTCACGAATTATTTCTGATACCAATTGTAACTGGATTTTAATTTTTTTTTTTATTCTCTCTCTCTCTCTCTCTTTCTCTTTTTCTTGTTTTAGTTTTCTTTGTTACTTACAAATTGCCTGAAGCAGGATAGAAAGTAGAAGTTAACTATGTAAGTGTTAAAGGTCGATCGAAGATCCGTGAACATCTATGTAGATATCGAACCTTCTCTTTATCATTTTTTTTTTTAAATGGACAAATGATAATAAACTGTTGTATCATGTTTTTCACATAAGTTATTTAAGTTATTAAAAAAAATGATAAATAAAAACAACAAAATAATAACTTGTTTAGAAATAGTGACAGGAAATAAAGAAAAAGTGCTGACTACTTACAGGAAGAAAATCTGACGATTGTTTGATAAACGATATTCCATCCGGTAGTACGAGTTTATTTTAGAAAAAGATCTTGCAGATCTTGCTTTCTCCAATGACCTTTCCATTCATCCATTAAGATTCTCTAGATCTTTTCAGATTGCTCGATGTGACGTACAAAAATTTGTTTAAATTCATCATATAATTATTTATTAACACACATTTGCGATCACTGACGGTCAATCCAACGACGGTCTTTTCAAGTTCTTTTACGTCATTTGTAATTTTTTTAAAAGTTTTATTAAAATAAATTTTATAATATAAATATATAATATATAATAATATAAATATATATAAAAAATTATATTATAATATAATATATTAATTATAATATAAAATGAAAAATATATATAACTTCGAGTGCAAAGGGTTAAATATATAAATATATAAATATAAATTTTATATATTAAATTTATATTAAATTATTTCAATATAATATTTAAATAATTATATTTTATTATATTATTGTATTTATATTTTATATTTAATTATATTATATTTATTATATTATTATATTTATATTATATTAATACAATATTATATTTTATTATTTAAATATAGATTTAAATAATTCATTATTTTGCCGATACTCAGTATTAAAAAAAGGAAAAAAATATACCGGTCACGAATGTGTTAACACAGGTTCTTGATAAAAATAGAAAAAGAAAAAATATGTCAATCGAAAAAAATGTCATCGATAATTTCAGTAATTTATTCTTCAGTATCGTTCCAGTAGCTTGGACAAGTTTTCATGCATCGATCGTGTCATTTTAACGTCACGATTTTATTTTTATTTTTTTTTCCTCTTCTTCTTCTTCTTCTTCTTTTTGTCATTAAAAAAATATAAACGACCCTGGCCCAGCTTAATATAATCGAATGTTTACCAATTCACTTTCCATTTAATATAAACTCATTTAGAGCATTTGATCTATCGGATCAGTTAATAGACAAATAGACACAATCAAACGAAATGAAGTAGCATTTGAATAATTTAATAAGCAAATCTTTTGCTTCGTACAGATACTCTTCGTTATGAAATATAAATTACCTTGTCGTTTAAAAGAGGAATAATAATAGTCGTGAGAAATAATGTTCGAGGATTCAACAAAGACGATATTCTCGTGACCGACCGTTTTAAAATTCGATGCTCGTTTCGAAGGATAGAGAAAATGAAAGTGTAACGAACGAATTACATCGCAACTGACCATGGCTCCTAGGAGTTGATGCGCCTTGTAAATTCTATGCCGTGCGTGAAATAATAGAAACATTCTAACCTATCTCTGTCTCTATTTTTAATTTTACAATACATTTGTATCCTATGTTCTTTGTATATTTCTATTGTTACTATTATTATACTATGATTTGTGCATTGTTCTATATAGTACATTGGCTTCATATTAAAAAAGGAATGCATTTTAATTTGATATCTTATTATTATAAATTTTACATTATTTTTATAATTAATTATTATTTTTATTTAATTTTATTATATATATAAAATATATACTATAATTTAATATAATATAATATAATATAATATAATATAATAATATAATATATATAAAATAATATAATAATATAATATATATAAAATAATATAATAATATTAATTAATATTAAAATAAATAATAAGATAAAGAATTATTTATTAAATTAACGAAAATAATTATCAAATGTAAATTATCAATCTTTTGTTAATATCTTAAATATTTTATTAGAAATGAAATCGCAATTTAAGGAATATAAAAGTTGCTGAATACGATTAAGTATTGCTGTATCGAATCACACTTCCTACTTTCCTATCATCCCAATGATCGTACACGAATAGGAATTAATTATTCGTAAAAATTCGTTAATAATTTCGAAAGGTTATACCAAAAATATAAATACGTGTCTCCTCCTATTTTTCTATGAATCGTTAAAAGAATTTCTCTACTTTATTTGTTATGCAACTGTGTTCGTAGTTATCATAAGATTAAGAGATATAGCAGTCATAAAACTTTCGAAAATTCAAATTCTTTAGAACGATCTCATCATCTTGATTTCACGTTTCATAAAATCGTCTTTTCGAGTTTAAGAAATAAAGTAAAATCACGGATAAATGTTGAAACCGATAATTAGCTTGTTCTTGTGTGTCAGACACCGTTGTTACGCACTACTCTCATAGATGATAGATAACTTCGAATGTTACCGGACACTGAGTGAACGCATTACACTTTAACCGGTTGCATTCGTCTTTACTGCAATTTTTATGCGGTCTAAATATTTAATTTTTTTTAACATTTACAAAGAAATATACTAACTAAAGTTCCAATTGCAAATCAAACAAGTATCATCAAAGTATCAATCTAAGATGAGATGTAATAGATCATAAATCATAATCGTGAGTTTCAATGACGATTTGATTAGTTTGTCTCAAGAGTTTTTCTTTCTTTCTTTTTTTAGTAATTTTAAACGCATAATATATTTTATGTTGAATAATTTTAAGTATAGAAGGTAAAATATATATATATTTAAATATAAAATAAAATATATATTTAAATATATATTTTATTATATAATATATATATATATATATATATAATTTATATATTACATTTATATAAAATATATTTTTCTAATTTTTATGTAATATTATTTTTATAATTAAATATATTAAATTTTATAATTAAATATATAAACTAAAATATATATATATATATATATATTTAAATGTAAAATAGTTAATTTATTTTTATAATAATTAAATATACTATTATTATATATTATTATATATAATATATTTTTATATATAATTTCTATATAATATAATTTTTATAATTAAATATATTAAATATAATATTTAATATATTTAAAGTTTATAAAAGGTAAAATATAGTAGAATTGTGTGTGTGTGTGTGTGTGTGATATTTTTTTAACAAAAAACACGTAAAATACAAATAAACAAAAATATATCACCCATACCATATTATTCAACTTATTATCAAAAATAAGAAAAGAAATTGTTGAGACGACCTAATAGTTTATTTTTCAAATACACTTATGAGAACCATGTTTATTTCCGTTCTTATCACAGAAACAGATGATGGTTCGTGTTGTTGTTGCCAAGTGTAAATATCTAAGTGCATAAGAAAGAAAAGAAGGCGTAAAAACCGCAGATGTAGATGTTGCACCTTGCACAAGTGCAATCTAAATCTGGTTTTCCATCGGAGAAAGCGCCTCTTCTCTTATTCCATCCTTCTTCCTTCCACTCACTTCCTCATACATCATTACAACGTATTACATATATATATATGTGATAGTAAAATTGAATGAATAAAAAAAAAGGTAACATGATTTAAGTTACATGATTTAAAAAAAAAAATAAATCAAAACGGATGATGAAATAAATAAAAAAACGATCTGGATGTTAAAGCAAAAGAAAAGAAAAAAAAAAAAAAAAAGACAGAAAAAAAACGTGTTAAAAATTAAAACATGGCGCGTGTTGTTTAGAATCTCACGAAGTTTTTAAAATGGTTTGTGGCCACGCGACGATCTAAACGTTTAAACCTCTTTTAACCTTTCTCATAATGTCTCTCGTAATATCGAGAGCACGATCTCTCGTTCAGCTCGATATTGCGGTCTCCATTACGATTTGCTTTTTCTTTTTTTGCTACTTTGACAGAAAAAAAAGAAAGGGAAGGTTTGAAGATAGTGTCAGGAATAACTTCAGACAAGTTTATCACTATCGAAAGGATATTATCGAGTAAAGAAATCCTGTCGTCCTCGATTGTATTCAAGTTATTCGGTGCAAGGACGAACTACTTTGTATTTTAATTTTGTTTTTTTACTTGTAAATTATTCTTCAACTAAAAATAAAATCAGAAAAGATTAAAAAAATGTTAATCAAACTGTATCCTTCTTATATTTTTTTTTTTCGTTGTGCTTTAGTTGAGTAATTTATTTTGGACAAACTAGTTTATATTTTATTTTATTTTTGTTTTTTTTTTACTTGTAAATTATTTTTCAATCAAAAATAAAAAAAAAAGATTAAAAAAATGTTAATCAAACTGTATCCTTCTTATATTTATTTCGTTGTGCTTTAGTTGAGTGATTAATTTTGAAAATGTTACGTAACGTAACAAAAAAAAAAAAAAGGAAAGAAAGATCAAAAGGATAAATCGATCGATCGACTGATCGATATATTGATTTTATTCTATTTTTATTGCTTAAGAAGTTCTATAGAAATTAATTAATACACAGTAAATAAATAATGACGTATGAAAGAATAATATTTTAAAAAGAGAAACTTTCTATTCGTTATAGATGATTAAATGATGGACTCAAACACGAAGACCTTTAATAGTCCTTGCACCGGATGCCTCTTTCTTACGAAACTATTTCTAATCTTTCTTTTTTATGACAACGTTGTAAAAATAAAACTAGAGAAACAGAGACAGTAAAATAAAAAAAATAAAAATAAAAAAAAAAGGAAAATTTTGATCGTTGGTAAGAATAAACAAGTTGTTGTTTCGTACAGGACTCGTTTTCTTTTTACTAATTTATCATACAAATCTTTCAAACGAGAGTTCCAACTTTCACGAAATAAAAACATTCAAATTGTAGATATTTTTTTTTTTTAAGAGAAATGGCTCATCAATCGAACTAATGAACCAAGAGAACCAATAGTCTACTTTGTTGTCTTCAATTAAAATATTATTATAAATAAAATATTATATTAATATAAATATTAATATAAATAATTAACATAAGATCTGTTCGTGGCTCGGTGCTAGAGTCTCGAATTCGTATCCAAGGATCGCGGGTTCGAATCCCGGCAGTCTTGGAAAATAAAATGTAAATAATTAACATTGATAATTATTATATATTAAATTATATATATAATTGATATTATATATATTATATATTTTTATATAATTATTATAAATAATATAATAAATAAATATATATATATATATATATTATTTTTATAATAATATTAATATAAATAATTAATATTAATAATTATTATATACAAAAAATTATACATATATATTAATATATTTATTATTATATTAATTATATATGTAAATATATATTACAAAAATATAAATTATATGTATATTTATGTTACAAATGTAATTCGCAAACGTTTAAATGGCAAAAAAAAAAATAATAGACAAATAAAAAAAGAGGAGAGAGAGAGAAAAAGAAAGAATGAAAATGGCCTTGTACTCTGTTACAAGTCAGACAGAAAGATCAGACAAAGATCACGTAGTATTTCACGAGTTCCATTTAGTTTTTTTTTAACATTCTAAACATTAACAAAAAAAAAACAAATAAAGATGATGTAAAGATAAAACATCATCGATAAATTGCAACAGTTTATTGAATCAAAAAAAATATCATTAAAAAAAAAAACAAGAAAGAAAGAAGAATAAATCAATGTAGAACGATTGCATGAAATTAATGAGAGAGACAAATGTAATTAACATTATTTAATACTAATTGTGCAAATAGGTAACATCGCGACAAATAGACGTTGAAAAAAAAATATATAATTATTCGAAGGTTGATGTAAACTAGATCATGTAAATGATTTGATCCAATATTCATTCGTTTGATCAATCTCTTTTTTTCTTTTTCTCTTCTCTTCTTCTACCATCAACGATTATTTCTTTTGCAATAAATTAATAAATTAAATGAAATAAGAAGAAGAAACTTAGTAGTAAATCTAGGTCTACGTAATAATAACTCTGACACACGCAATTTCTTATGCAATATTATAACACCAACCAAAGATACTCTTTGAATCTAATCAAAGAAATTAATCTAACAAAGAATTTTTATCGACTTCTTGGTTCTTACGCAAAATTGAAACGAAGAATCACTTTGACGATGCACCTTTACGTACGAGAGAATAATTGCATTTAAAGTAAGGAAAAGATGAGTAATTTAGATAATGATTCTTGAGTTGAAAGAAAAAAAAGAAAAAAAGAAAACAATTCGACCTTCGTTATAATTAAGCGATCATTAATTAAAATAATAAAAAAAAAAAAAAAAGAAAAACAATGTTCGAATTTTTCAACTGAAAAATGTTGACTTTTGTTACTAGTGCAAAAAGATAGTTTAAATCGATTTCACTTGCATGAGCAAAGAGTTTGCGTTTACAGTTGGTGTGTCAATAAGTCAATATTTAGCCTGCAGCTTTTATTTGTTCTTATTCGATTTTTATCCTACTACTTCTACTTCTACTTCTACTTATCCTTTCTCGACCTCGAGTTTGAATGAAACACGCGATGTTTGTTCTCTCCTCGTGTGTTGAAACTTAAAAACGGATAATCTTACTTAATCTCTTAGTGCTCTTTAATTTTAATTAAAAAAAAAAAACAAACAACAGGACTATATCAAAATGATAGTATGCATTTTCATTTAATTGGTTTTTACGTTCTTCCCTTTCACGGTTTTTTAAATCACCCTGATTCTATAAAGAAGTTTTCATTTCAAAATATATGTGAAAATAATTATATGGATTGAGAGTAAATATAACAACAAGATCCTGGTCATTGTCAACGATAAGATTAAAATATAGTAAGAATATTTATAGTCACCCGTTATGTATAGTTTGCAAGCAGCAACAACTGGCTAACGACTAGGCGTGGTCCTCTGGGTGCCAACCTGCGAGCTCCTTATTTCTTTCCATTTTTTTTTTCTACTAATACATATATGTATATATATATATATATACATTATATAGGTACTTCTATCTATTTAGCAAACTTCTACCATAAGTTTCCTATAATTATATTCAACTAACATATTTATACTTAGTTTATATTACTAAAAATATAATATATAAAGTAAAATAATTACTAAAAAATATCGATTCTATATACTTTATATATATATATTTTAACTTTTATATTATAAATACTATAAATATTATAATTTAAATATATATTTTATTTTATATTTGAAATATATTATTTTACCTTCTACTATACATTAAATTATTCAACATGAAAAATATTATGCATGTAAAATTACTAAAAAAGAAAGAAACTTTTGTTTGTGACAACCTAATATAAAGATATCTCGACTCTACTTTATTTTACGTTTTATACTTGAAATATATTATAATTTACCTTCTATACTCTTTAAATTATTCAACATAAAAAGTATTTAAAATACCTGTACAACTATTAAAAAGTAAGAAACTTTTGTGATAACCTATTATAAAGAAGAATTACTTTTTAAAAGGAATTAAAAATAAGTATCAATAAAAACAAATTAATACAAATGACATATTTTTATGTCAAGGATAAGACGATGATAAAAACATAAGACATTGTTAATTTTCTTATATTTTTCTTTTCTTTTTCTTTTTCTTTTTTTCTTTTCCATGAAGGCTGTCGACCCAGCGGAACGAACAAATTCGTATTATTCGAAAGGAATCACGTAATTGAAGACGCTCGTAAGCGCTTAATTAATGACAGACAGACAACAGAGGAAGAAAATGATTCTTAGTTTAAACGAAACGGAAGTTGTATCGTATATCTTGTCGCCTATGTTGTTTTATAACACGATTAGAACGAGTATCATAGAAAATAGAAAAGTATCTTCTTGTCTGACCACTTCTACGTGACTACTTTACGTCACAATTCAACAATTACCAGTACTTATTGATTTTCATTTTTATTTTTATTTTTATCTTTTCCTTTTTTTTCCTATTTAATTTATTCACTTTGTTTTTACATTCCTGATTAACACTAGAACTACCACACTAGTCTGATATATAGAAGATACTTTGAAATAAAAAGTGTCCTATTGAATAATTATAATTGTTTATATTAACATCAATTTATTATTATTTTACCATTATATTCTTTGAATAATAAAAATAATGCCGTAGCTATTTGGGAAAAAAAACATATGATTTTGGAGCGATAGTCAAAGGGTTAAAGAAACAAAAAAGAAACTTTCCACAAAGGTGTTTTTTTATACGTAGTTTGAAAACGTACGTTTGATTGAGAGATTAAAAGGAGTATAAAATTTTTTCATAGTAGAACTCGTTTAAATAACCTTTATGATTGAACAGACATAGGGGAAAGCTTGCGTCTATGATCGAGCACAGTTTGTTCAAATGTATTAGAATGATGATACCTACTTTGGGTGAAATGAATAGAAGATGAGTTATACAGTAAATATAAATGTATACTTAAGAAAATACAAACGATTAAATATGACGAATGAAATTAAATAAGGATTTCAAAACAATTCATTATAATAATTACAACGACAAGACAATTAAATGAAATTTATTTTGAAATATTATATATGACAAAAGATGAAGAGGAATCATTCAATGAAATGAAATGAAATGAAACGATGAATAATATATATTTTATAAATTATAAATATAATATAATAATATTATTATTATTGTATTATAAAATAATATAAGAGTATTTTAATATATATATAATATTATTGGGTTGGCAAGAAAATAATATTTCACACTACAAAACCGAAATGACTTTCTTACCAATCCAATAATTGTTCAATAGGCCACTGTTAATTTCAAAGTATCTTCTATATATCAGTCACATTCAAATAAACTAACTTTCAATTTTCATTTAGTTTTTTTTACAATTGTAAAAAATTCATACGCTCCGGTGGTCACCAATGACCAACATAGCAGTCAAAGTGTTAAAACTTCTAAGATAATAATTCCCAACTCGTTAGTGTAACTTATAATAGTGTTAGAACACTTTACATTGAGAAGTATTAAAACATATTTTTTTTTGTTTATAATTAATAAGAGTAATAAAAAATAATGATTATGAATTAATTATTACCTGGGAAGTTTGTCCACGCAGAGCCTCGCTCGTTACGAATAGCAATACAAATAATATCGCTATCGTGCACCACGATAGTCTCCGCTCCATTCTGTAAATAAAACAATTATTTATATATATATATATATTAACATTATTATAAATTTTTTATTATTCAAAATATGTTCATTTATTTTTCATGTATACAACTTTTGCATCATCACTTTCACTCGTGTAATTTACCATAACTTTCCATTCCATTCTATTCCATTCCATTTCATTTCAATCTTATAATTGTTCTAACAAACATCCAAACATTTTAAGAATGTAATATCAAAAACATTTATGGTAAATTAGAAAGGAAGAATATGTTTTAAATAGAACAGAACGAGGTTTATACGTATTACTATTTATTTAATGTATGCACATGCAGACGAAACTCGGGCATAGGTTCGTTCGCTCGTTCGTTCGTTCAGTTCGTTGAAATTTACTTTTACTCTTACTTATGTTAGACTACTCCTAGAACTCGGTCTCTCACTAAAAGAACCACCTAGAAAACTTCTTTATAACATAGAAAACTAGATTCTTAAACTCGTGCTTTGAATAAGAAAATTGAAAAGGAAATTATTCGAGTAAAAGAAGAAGAAAATATGAACGTTCATAAAGCTTTCATTTAAGTTTGAGATTGTCATATTTGATAATGTTAAATTGCTCAAAGTTCATTGAAAGTTTCAGGAAAGAGAAAGAGAGAGAAAGAGAAGTGTATTTCAATTCAAGTTAGAAATCGATCTTACGTAACGTAAGTTCGTTATCGAGAAACAACACGTAATATTATTGAGTTTATCTACTTAATTATTTATCTATTTATTATTAACACTATAGCGTCCGGTAGCATTACGCTGGTGATGTCATGCAAAAATTATCTGTTTTGGTACCACAATGGTGCCATTGAAAAAAACCAAAAAATAATATTTGAGTGTTTAGGGGAGCATAATAACTATAAAATTGTACTTAATTAACCAAGAATTTTGTAAGAACAATTTTTGGATAACATGGATTTAATTAAAGCAATAAATATTGTCACCATCTTCTAAATTTTTTCAAAATCATAAATTTCCAAGCTAATTATGGAAACAATAAGAACAAAAGAAACATATCTAAGATCTAAAGACGGCATAGTGTTAACATTAGTTTAACTATTGATATCGATAAAAAAACAAATGATGAATTTATTAAGTTTACCTTGAAAACAAAAAGATCTTTGATTTTGTAGAGATGAAATTGATGAAATTCGTGACGAGTTCGTTACTCCCTATCCCGTTCGCAGATCGCATACAAATCGCGGATCACGCGAGGAGTTAAGAAAAGGAAGATCAAGATCACACAACCACGCGAGAGGATCGACGACCGTACTCGAATCACCGTACTCGAATCACCGTTAGGCTCGATCGCGTTCTACATATATATATTATAGTAGGTGATAGAAAGAGAAAGAAAGAATCCATTTCATTCAGGATTCAACCTACACGTGTGACGTTGTGTTATTCTTCCTTTAAATGGTAAAATTATTTTCCTAATACGATAATAGAATATATATTTATATATGTATACATTTTTATGTATATTTTGAAAAGTAGAAAAAAGAAACAAATATATAAATAAATTATATATAATATAATAATATATATTAATATTATATATATATTACAATATACACCAACATATAATGCAATATAATACATATAATAATATAATATACACACAAATACAAATATATAACAAATAAGCTATTTATTATATATCAAATATTTATATATTATTAATATTAATTATTTTATAATTATATAATTATTTATTATTTATATATATGATATAATTACTATATTTTATAATTATTTAATATTAATTATATTTAATATTGTTTATATATTTATTATATTTAATATTATTTATAATACTTATTTATTATATAATTATTATATTATTTATATAATATTATATAATTATTATATTTTATAATTATTTATAATATATTAATATTTATATATAATAATTAATATAATATTAATATTAATTATATATATGTGGGATTTGTGAAAAAAATTGGATCGCTGACCGCGGGGACTCGAACCACGGATCTTTTCGCTTACCGGGTTAATCGAACCGATTATCTTCCGCTTTAACCAATTGAGCTATCCAGAGCTCATCAGTCAACGTATCTCAGGAATGCATAATAAGTTTGGCATGAAAGCGTTCGTCCTACATATATATAAAATATAATAATATAATATTTATAAAATAATTAATAAAAATAAATATAATATAATATTAATTAGCGTATACTATTCCAACTATATATATATAGATGGAAAATTTTCAAGGCGTATGAAAAATCAAATGAAAATATGAAGAAGACGATTACGAATAATAAGATTGTTCGAGATAAGAAAACGTGTGAATTTAAACTATTAAAAAGACAATTGCGGATGCACCGAAGCAAAAAATACCAAGGACGAATGTTGGATCTTTGCAAAATGGTATATTAAACGAAAGAACGAAACGAACCATGTTATAATATCGGCCAACTTTCTATCGTAAAGATATGTTATTACGAGGAAACAAAGAAATCGAACATTACAATAAAAACAATGCAGTTTATCTCTTTTACACAGATGAACAATTTTGTATATATATATATATATCCTTTTATTTAAGGATATAGATGAAAATCTTCTAGAAATCTTTTTAGAAAATGACCATTTGTTTTAAGTAAAGTTCGATTAACTTAACTAAAATCACGCTCGAACGAGATCGCAAGCGAATCGAAAGTAAATTCTTTTCGAGTTGTCCATGGAGCATGTCGGTAACGAACACTATACGCTCGAATCCGATTTATCGAACTAAGTTAGCAAGTAAATAAACGAGTAAGGGAAAACGATACTAAGTTTTGTATCAATTTAAAACATTATATCCAGTGTACACATATTTGTAAGTTTCATTGAACTTCACGAAAATCCTGTGTTCACATATTTGTGCTTTGCGTTTTATTATTGTATAATTTTTATATTATATTTATATTATATTATAATTATTATATGTTTAATATTAATTATAATGATATTATTAATATTTATTATATTATATGTATTATATTATAATTTTTAATTAATTATAAATGTTGATAATGAAAAGTTCTGTTTAAATTTCTAAATCTAAAAAGAGCATATATTTCAAATATAATTGTTTATTTTTAATTTATCTTGGTATCAAAACAAGTTTTTATTAAAATAACGCCGGAAGGTAATGTGTTAGACTATATGTAACTATAAAAAATTAATATGTGATTTAATCTTTCCTAGAACTAGAAAGATAAATGAAATTCTTCAATGTAATTCATTAAAACAACGGATTAAAAGGATTATGTAACACACGGTGTATCATTGGAAATTCAATCGGTATTTATGACTGTACGTATCAACATAGAAAAAGAAATATGTTAATATGAATATAAAGGAAGGATAATTTAAATCATTTCACATATTTTTCTTATGTTTTACGTAAGAGAAGAAAAGAAAAAGAGAAAGAAATACTAAGAGAACATCTGGTGGTTCGTGAAAGTAGTCTGAAAGATTGTCGACAAGGAACGGTCAGTTAATTTCATACCAGTTCGTTTAATATTTCTCTCGATTACGTTCACTCCGGTAGAAACTTCAAAGTTCACTACCGGAAATATCAAAAATCCAAAAAAATAAACAATGATAAATAAATACAAACAAAAAAAAAGAGAAATTAATCTTACGTTTTACCTCTATAAGACTATTTCAAAATAAACTCACCTAGCAACTTCTCAATACTTCCGTCCGATGCAATGTTTCATTTCAATATTACAAACAGATTGCACTAATATTTGTTTTTTCTTTTTATTTTTATTTTTTTTGTTTACTATTATTTTTTCTATTTACTCGTAGAGAGAAGAAAAAAAACAGAACCCACAAATATACAAATATATGTTCTAATTAATGACGAATACCAAAAAAAAACAAAAAACAAAACTCGTAAAGAGTATCACTTCGGAGGAAATGAAAATTTGTAAATTTCGCGCGCAATATTTTACTAACACTCCCGAAAAACGCGGGAAATTTGAATTAGAAAAAAAAAAAAGAAACGAAAAGAAACGAAACAAAATGAAAAATGAAAAACAAAAAAAGATTAAGTCTTCTTTACAACCACATGTATCATCTTCAATCTCTCTTTGGTTTTTTTATTTTTTTTTTTTTACAAATATATATGGACGTGTATATGCGTGCGCGTGCTCGTAATAAACGCAAAACGTTCGAACGTTCGTCGTTACCGAATGCTCGTAGACAAGTGGAAGTCGATCGAACAACTCACTGTGTCAAAAATCCTCGCTCTGCAAAATGGGGGAGAAAAAAAAAGCATCAGGTCGACAATGTGTGCCGACGTTTTCCCTTTCGCCCGGTAACCACCACCATCACAAACACCACCACCACCACCATTATGACCACCACCACCATAACCACCTTCAGCACCCGTCACCGTCTTATCCCTACCTTTACCAATGCCATCGACTTTGATCTTCATGACTTTTCTCCACCTCTTTTTCGTTTAACGATAAACATCATCTTCCATCCCACTTTGGTCTAATTTCATCTATTTCTTCTTCTTTAACTTTCATTTTTGATTTCCTCTTCAATAAAATTCCTAAAAAAAAAGAAGAAGAAGATACTTGTTAGAACAATGCATTCGTTTAATACAATCGCGGCCGACATTATTTTTCCGTTTCTTTTTTCGTTAAATAGTATATTTAAATAAGAATATTATATAGGTAATATATTTAACTATATAATAAATTATAATTAATATATATTATATAACTATAATATAGTTAAATATTATATTTAAATATTATATTTAATATTACATATAATACTAACTAATAATATAATAACTAACTAATATAATAATATATAATATATAATATTTAATTATTATATTAAAATAGTTAAATATAAATTATATATGTAAAATTGTTATAAATATTTAAATATAAATTTTATATATATATAAAATACTAATAAAATAATAAACAAATAATAATAAAATAATACAAATTTATATAATATATAATAAATAATATATAAATTTATTTTTATTAAATTTTTAAAATGTAAAATGACGTTAATCACGTCAGTGGCAATTAAGAGTAGAACTTGAAAAAACGTGAATTCACATCAACGATCATGAATGTGTTAATAATTCATCTTTAATTAATTTTAGTTAATTTTCTCTCTTTTGTTGTAGTTTAAAATTCGCGTGTATTGGAAATAAATAAATTTAAAAATAAATCTTTAATGAGAGAATGTTCAACGACTAACAAAGTCACTTCCGATTACATCGATGAAGAACAAATGTTTTCTCTTCGTCTTTGCGTGCATTTATTCGCTCTCTCATTAAATTGTGAAAAAAAGAATTGACGCGTGTAATGGGTTGCAATCGATCGGTATTAATTTAGGTGAAATTTATCGCGAAAGCTTGTATTTTCAAAGACATTTCTCCTCACGATAAAATAGAAATTTCGCTCATGTGTGTGAAGTATGTCAATTTCTTTTCTCTTCGATTGAAGACTATATTTACAAAATTATTTAAAAAAAAAAAAAAAGAGAGAAAGAAAGAAGAAACATTTATTTCTATGATATTATTATATGAGAAAAATATCAATCTTTTAATCGATTTTACCTAATCGATTAAATCCTCCAATTTTCTTCCGATTTTTTTTAAATTTACTAACACACTTGTAGTAGTCCATGAGAAGATTCACTGTGCCTTTAAACTTTGTGTAAATAACCAGCCGTCTGCGAAAAACAAATGGGAAATATGCCTACAGGTGCACTGACGTCTACCTGTAATAGAAATTTAAAAAAAAATACATGTAAAACATAAAATTATTATACATATTCATTAAATAAATTTATGTAAAATATTTAGAATATATTTTAAATAAGTAGTACGTGATTTTTTGATTAGATGGCGACACACATATCTTACCGGTCGGTAAAATAAAGTAATAGTTATTTTATTTATGCCGCTAGATGGCGACAAATATTTTACCGATCGGTAAAATAAAGTAATAGTTATTACCGTTAGATGGTGATAAATGTTTTACCAGTCGATAAAATAAAGTAATATTTATTATCGCTAGATAGCGTTACATATTTTATCAGTCGGTAATAAAATACTGCAATACCCGTAATAGCAATATAGAACATACATTAAAACATATATATCTAGTCATTTATTTTTAAAGTTATTTTATTTAAATTACTACGAAACAATGTCACAATAGCTTACAATAAAAATAACATTAATTATATTGCTATGCATTTATTTATTATGTATTGAAATATTTACGTAAGTTTGTATTAATTTAAAATAAAGTTTCTATTAAAAAATATCGAGTGTTTGGAGTTTAGGACGTGTTCGGAATCGATGAGTAATAATATCACATCTAGCTAGTAAAAAACAATTACATTTATTAAATATATGTCTCAAGAAAACGTATAAGAAAATTCGTAAACCTGATGATCGAGACGTACGATGTTTACCCCATGCGATGCGAGCCTTGACTGACTAATGAGGTGGAAGGGGAACAGTGACGCGCTACTAGTGCCACCTTCCTCTGGTGTCTGTGCTGCCCTCTGATGTTACTAGCAGGAGATGACTGAGACGTCATAGTATATTTTCTCCTAAGATGGCGAATCGTTAGAACTTTTAAAGTTCACATCTGTAACATGGTTTGACGTATGTCAGATATAAGAAAATGTCAGATTTTACAATATTAAGTAGAAGAAAAACATAATATGTAGATTTATATATTATTATGTTTATAATATTAATACTGGACAATAATAAAGATAGCCTAACGATATCTCAAACACATAATCTCTTTAATATATAATATAGTTATATTAATTTATTATTTGACGTAAACATACATGTGAGTTGCATATGTATATATATATATATACTATTGACAGCTTGTAATAATGTGTTAATTAAATGTTACACAATATTAGAATATTTTATTCTCTGATGTAATATTATTATAATTACTATTTCAGTTACCAAACAATATTTCAACTAATTCCATTGTATAATAGGAAGTATTGTAATTGATTAGGAATTTATTATTATAGTTACAATTTAAAAAACAAAAAATGGGTGATGCAAATGAGAAGACAATGGAAAAGAATGAAAATAATACAGGGGAACATACTTCATCATCAATATCAGAAAGTACATTTTTCATTTAATATAAAAATTTAGATTTAATTCAATAACACTGACATATTTATTATTAATCAATGCTTATAAATGATTAAAAAAAACTATCTTTTTATATATACTTTCTCATATTTTAGATACTCAATCTACTGATATTCACTCAACAGATGCAAATAAAGAAGAAACAGAAAGCAATAAATCTGCAGGAAAAAACAAAAATGTAGAAACTAGTGATACTCAAGTAATAAATTATCTTTTTATGTAGATAATAATTTTTGTATTACATTTAAATGCATTAATGTTTGTAACGTAATTTTTTTAAGCAATCATCAACCATACAACGAGATACAGAAACCGTAAAACAATTGAAGAATCAATTAGAAATTGTAATGAATTCTTTGGCCACATTATCAGCAGAAAAATCGAAGATGGAAGCTAATTTTCAAAACGACAGAAAACAATTAAGAATGGAACGTGAAGAAGTGAGATATTGTTTATTATTTTGATAAATATTTATTACTATTATTTGCATATGCTGTTTGTTTTACCATCATATCTTTGTTTTTATTCAGTGCGAGAAAGTAATAAGAGAATTAAAAGAAAAATTAAAAAAGGGACAAAATCATAATGTATCTGAAATGGAACATATTAAATGTAAATTAATTATGGAACGCCATGAAAGGGAGAAAGAAAGAGCGAATCATGCATCTGCAATAAAGTACGTAATACTACAGATGTACCAGTAAGAATATGCTCCTGCAGTTTGGTAGCTAAATGGTAGCTAAATCCTTGGACACTTTGTATAAATAACACGGTATTTAATATTAAGTATGATCGTTACATCTTTGTAACATAATACATTTTTCAGAGAACTACAAAAGATGTTACATGAAGAACTTCGTAATAAAGAACAATTGGAGCAACAATTGAAAAATTTATTTGCCAATAAAACGCAATGTAAAATTTTAGAAGCGGAATTAGAAATAACGAAAAATAAATTGAAACAAGCAGAAGAAGCAGCTAAAGAGACACCACCTCTTCTTCTTTCGTTACAAGCTGAAATGGTTGCTATGAAAAAGCAACATCGTGATGCTATACTTGAAGTAAATAATGTTATGTTATATCATTCATGTATTACATATATTGAATCATATGATATAATTCATTTTTATTGTTAAATTATTAAGGAACAGAGAAGAGCAGCAGCTGCAGAACAACAAGCTAGAGTATTAGCTATGACTCATGAAACCAGAGTAGCAGGTTTGGAATCTCGCTTAGCTGAACTTTCCGAAACTGTTGGAGAATATGATAGATTACGGCAACAAGATCAACGATCTATTCAAAATCTTAAGGATCAGTTATCTAATATGCAAGATGTAGAACACAAAGAATGTGTCAATGTGCCAAGCGAACCAGAAGAAATTATTTCAAAAATAAAAATGTTATATGGACGTTTATTACATTTAGACAATAAAAAAGATGATTCAGCTTACGTTGAATGTAAGTAAAATACCAATTGAGTTAATAGATATATAAAAATATCATAAAATAAGTAATATTTTTGTAATAATTTGTAACTACTTTGAACTTTCAGTGTTGTTAAAAAATTTAGAATTAAATGGTAAGTATAAAGATTCTGAATATAAAGAAAAGTATGAATCTTTATTAGAAGAATTTAAAATGTATAAAGAGCAAATAGCAACTAAATATGATGTTGATACAAGCCTTTTACGTAAAGGGCATCAACAAACTTATAACTTAATGGATTTACGTGATAAAGAAAATAGTAAAACTCAATTGCATTTACTTAAAACTCATAATACCAATTTAGAAGAAAGAATACGCACATTAAATAGCAAGTTAATACAAAAAGAACAAGAATTACAAATAAAAATAGATCATTACCAAGAGGTATACATATATAAATTCTTTTTATAAAACATATATTATCTAATATAAAATATTAACGATATTACAAATTTACAGTTCTTACAAGTGGAACGTGCCAAATCAGAAAACATATTATCCCAAAAGGAAAATGAATTTCGTAGTAAGTTGTGTACATTGGAACAACAATTACTGCGGCAAAGAGAACGATCCATCGCACTTGTTCAAGAAAAAGAGAAAGAAATCTTTGCGTTGAAAGCTTCGTTTCATGCATTATTACCAAAAAAAGATTCATCTTTTTTGGAAGGTGAAAGGAGTATAACAAAATACGAAAATAAATCAGAATCCTCTAACGATATAGTAACAGGATTATTAAATAATGATAGTCCTCCTATATTACATTATACCCAAGAATTGGCAAGACACGAAGTGCAAATATCATCTACCAGAAAGAGAATATTAGAATTAGAAGCATCATTAAGGGAAAAAGATAGACAATTGCTTCATGTAACCGAAAAACATAAAGAAGAATTAAAAGCTGTACAAACACAAGTGGCAAGGTATTTCAACATTTACAATCATTGAGTATATATAAACGGTAAACATATATTTTTGTATATATTCTTATGATTCAGGTTAGAAGCATGTAAATCTAGAGAAGGAGCCAATTTAGAATATTTGAAAAATGTATTAATCAATTATTTAACCACAAATGATTCATCGAGCAAACGACATATATTAAATGCCATATCCACAGTTCTACGATTTACACCAGATGAATTAGAGAAGGTCAATCTTGTTAAATAGATTTTGAAATTTCAGTAATTATAAAAAGAAAACATATCTCTATATGTTTTTATATTTTCATTATATATACTTACACTATTAATGAAATATTAATAAAATATTGTTAATGAAAAAAAGGAAATAAAATGAATTAAAATAAATATATAAAAGTAAACAATTATTTATTCTGTGAATCATTATTAAGATTTTCAGATATATTTGTACTATTCTCTATAGGCTTACTTGGAGATTCTATTTCTAAAGTAACAGGTCCGTTATTTTGTATGCTAACATCCATCATTGCTCCAAATATACCATCTGTATAAAACAATTAAATTACAATCCTTAATCCTATTTTTGTTTTAACAAAATTAAAAATCAACTACCTTTAATTAGTTCTGGTTTATAATTTTTACCCAACTCATTCAAAAAGTTATTATAAAATTGTTCTGACTCTTGAGCTGGCATTGCTCTATGAAAATCAAGTTTATTTCCTTTTAAAACATGATACAATGTAAACTGGCTGACGCACAAAATCTCATACTTTTTATCCATAACACTGGCACTCCATTTCTTGTTACCATTTTCAAAAAGCTTGGTATTTAAAATCTTTTTTACTCTATAAAAATATTACATCAATTGAGATTTTATTAAATATTATTTAAATAATAAAATTAATAATTAATACAAATACGATAAATACATGTACTTTAAGTCATCCAAAGTGTCACCTCTTTTTATACCAATTAATACACAGATTCCATTTCCAATACTACTAATAACTTTACCGTCCACTGAAAATAAAATATGCAAAAGTAAGATATTTTTTAAATAATTAATATGATACTACAAACATATATGATTGGCTATTGTTATAATAATCAGTTATTTTCAACAATTAATTTTTTTGTAAAGTATGTGTACATTACCTGTAACAGAGGCACTTGTTACACGTTGTATTACTGCTTTCATATTCTTTCTCAATCTTTATTATTAATTAATTATATATACATTTTATCAAATGGATATAACACATTAATCTTTCATTATCTGCAGAGGTTAGGTTCCTGCAATGTTATGTATATAACGAAATTGCTGGTTACGAGACTAGATGAGAAAGTTAGGTTAAAATTCTGTAATTTTGTTTAATTACGAACATTGAATAATTTACATAGTTTTAATACTGTCATAAATAAATAAATTTTGAAATTAAAAATAAAACAAGAAATACAATAGTGTAATTAACATCACAATTGTTACATACATATATGCAATAACAATTAACGACATCGAACAAACTGTACTATAGATGTTAGTATTTAGAATATAAATAGTCTATAGAATAGATTTGATTTATTTTTCTTTTAATTCTTCGATCTAATTCAAGAACTTGATTAGTTAACTATTCTACTAATGAAATTATCTCATTCAATGTTTTTGATTTGTATTCGCGGTAATTTTCGCGCCAAATTTTGAACTGCGGATAACCAAAACCGCGAATAATATGAGATTTAAATCTTGATTATTAATTTTCTATAATTTCTATTATAATTTTAATTTAACGTTATTCTATCTTTATATTAGTATTATATATGCATTTTATTAAATAGATTCAATATTGATAAGGCAATATTTCGATAAAAATAACACTCGATTATTTATAATCAATACTTTAAAATTCCGGAAATGCATTTTTCGAGATATGCATGCAATATTGTAAATACGATGCACAAACTCCGTGAGTGCACACGTGTTTTAATAAAATAACAACAATATAGTAATAAATACAACAACAAAAATTATTATAAACAATCGAAACATAAAACTATAAAGTTGGTCATTCTATCTTGAATATTTTTCAAAGCCATTATATTTACAATAGAGTGCGCTTCTGCATATCCCCGGAATGAAGTAAACGAACGTAAGTTAACCTGCTGGATTAAACTAAATGATAAAAAGTATAAATATTTAGATATGTTTGTGCTTTTTTTATAGAAAAAAATTCGTAAAAACTAATGCAATTTGTATTTTTATTTAACTTTTGTGTGATAATAGATATATATATATATATATATATTTAATCTATAAGTTTCACAAAGATAAATATCTTTTTAATAAAAAGTAAGATTGCATGTAGGTAAATTAATAAAACAATGTATATTTATGATACATTTTTATATAAAAAAATTTGATAAAAGATAAAAAATATCTTGATTATTTTGATTGTAGATATTAAATATGTCAGAAACGGAGAATAATATTGGACAAGAAATGGAGGCACCTACTGAGCCTAATGCAGTCTCAGAAGAAGATAAACAATTTTTACTGGATTATGTAAAAGAAACTGAACAAAGATTAACGAATAAAGAAGAAATTAGAGCTGCCAATTTGAATCCCACGAGACCACCAGATACATATTTCAGTAAATTGGATTCGAGTCTGAAAAGAAATACAACATTTGTTAAAAAACTTAAAAATTTCAGTGTGAACCAGTTAGATGCAGTTTTAAAAGATATGGCCAATTTAAATTTGACAAAGTATGTCAGCGAAGTTGCTACTGCATTGGTCGATGCTAAATTAAAAATGACTGATATACCATCGGCAATTAAAGCTTGTAGTTTCTTACATCAGACGTATGCAGAATTTTCTACTCATTTCTTTGAAAATTGGCAAAGAATATTGTCCTTAAAGATTGGAGAAAAAATTGCTAATCCAAGTAAACTAAGAGTGGATTTGCGTTTTTATGCAGAACTTGTGAATGCTGGAATTTTTACGCACAAACAAGGCTTACCACTTCTTGGTTCGGTATTAACTGTTTTAATTAACATGGATAAAGAGGAACACAACAATGCAAGCATAATATTAAGTTTTTGTCGTCATTGTGGTGAAGATTACGCAGGTCTTGTTCCTAGAAGGGTAAGAGAATTATCGGAAAAATTAAATATTACAATACCTAAAAGCAAATTACTTTCTCCTGACAAGCAACAAAATGTAAGATATTTATTACGGGATTATTATAATTCATTGTGTAAGCATTTATTGAAAGAACACAAAGAACTTCAAGCATTTGAAAAACAAAATCGTAAGATTTTACAAACAAGAGGTGAATTGAGCGCAGAAAGGAAAGAGAAATTAGAATCTCTTCAAGTATCTTATGACCGTCTTCTTAGCGGGGTACAAAGTTATTCTGATACCTTAGATGAACCAATACCTGAACTTCCTGTAGATGTAGAAATAAAGGCAGAAGCTGAGGAAACATTAAAAATGATTAACGAAGGTGAAGAAAATAGTATTCTAGAAGATATGTGGGGAGACGATGAAACCAGACGATTTTATGAAGTTCTACCTGACTTAGTAGTATTTTTACCTGGATCATATCCAAAAGAAGTACCAAAATCTGATGCTCCTATTACAGAAGAAACTTTGGACGAAGACATAACGTTTGACGAATTAGAAGAGACTGAAAAAGTAGATGAACCAGAAGTAGAAACAGAGGAACCTCAAGTTTCCAACATAAGTAATAAAATATTATTAGATGCATTTCTTAGTCATTTGCCAAATTGTGTCAATCGCGAAATGATTGACAATGCAGCAGTTGATTTTCTTATAAATTTGAATTCAAAGCATAATAAGAAGAAATTAGTAAAAGCATTATTTGGTGTTTCGAGAATACGTTTAGATTTGTTGCCATTTTATTCTCGTTTAGCTGCAATTCTATATCATGTAATGCCCGAAGTAGCTAATGAATTATGTTCAATGTTAAAACATGATTTCAAATATCATGTTAGAAAAAAGGATCAAATTAATATTGAATCAAAGATAAAAGTAGTACGTTATATAGGCGAACTTGTCAAATTTAAACTTTATTCAAAAATAGAAGCATTATATTGTCTTAAAGTATTACTTCATGATTTTACTCATCATCATATTGAGATGGCATGCAACTTGTTGGAAACTTGTGGAAGATATCTTTTCTGTTCTCCTGACTCTCATCAAAGAACGAAAGTTTATTTAGAACAGATGATGCGTAAAAAGGCCGTTACTGCATTAGATTCTCGTTACGTAACAATCATTGAAAATGCATATTACTTTGTAAATCCTCCTGAATCAACTGGTGGAGTATCTAAAAAAGATAGACCTCCTGTTCACGAATTCATCAGAAAACTTCTATATCAAGATCTTTCTAAAACAAATACAGATAAGGTACTTAAATGGATGCGCAAGCTAGATTGGGAAGATGAAAGTGTATCATCGTATGCTATCAAATGTCTTACTGCTGCATACAATGTAAAATATTTAAATATTCGATGTGTTGGAAGTTTATTAGCTGGATTGGTAGCTCATTATGAAACAATAGGTCCTCACGTGGTAGATGGTGTATTAGAAGACATAAGACTGTGTATGGAAATCAATTTACCTAAATTCAATCAACGTCGTATTGCCATGGTTAAATATCTTGGAGAATTGTATAATTATCGTATGGTTGAGAGTGGTGATATTTTTAGAACTTTGTATCTGTTAATCACATTTGGTGTAAACATGGATCATTCTGTTCCAAGTATTCTTGATCCACCCGAACACTTATTTAGAATTAGATTGGTATGTACACTTTTAGAGACTTGTGGACAATACTTTAGTGGAGGTTCGAGTAAGAAAAAGCTCGATTACTTTTTAATATTCTTTCAAAATTATTATTGGTTCAAGTATACAGATCCTATATGGACTCCTGAAAATCCTTTTCCAGTAGGAATAGATTACATGTATCGAGATACATTGACCATGCTCAGGCCAAAAATGCCACTTTTTAACAGTTATAAAGAAGCTCAATGTGCTGTTGAAGAATTAAGAAACATATTGTATCCATCTTTAGGAAGTACAACAACCGCAGAAGAAATTGAACACAACGAAGGAGATTCTGAAATGAGTGTAATCATAGAAGGAGATGAAGAATTACCTATGACACCTGGAAACGGAGGTGGTGATGCAAAAGGAATAGGAGATTTGCACTTTGAAGAATCCGAAGACTGTTCTGAAGCACAATCTGAAGAAGATTGGACAGCAGAAGCAGAAAGAGATGCAGGAACCCAAGAAAATACTCAAGGAGAACAAAGTTTATCGGAAGGTGCTACTGAAGGAGTTATAATGGATGGTACAGAATTAAATGCTGCTCTACCAGCAGGTCCCAAAAAAATGACCTGCCCAGAAGACGATGATTTTCTTTCTGCGCTTGACAAAATGGTATCTGATAATATACAGGATAGAATGCGGGATGCTGTTAAACCGCAACAAGTTGATATATCTGTACCACTGCATATAAAAAGTACAAAAAAAACATACGAGCAATTGCAAGTACAATCATCTGACAATTCTATGGTGGACTTCACGCTAATGCTTAGGAAGGGTAATAAACAGCAATACAAAAATTTAGCTGTACCAGTATCCTCAGAATTAGCTATGAATCTTAGAAATCGTGAACAAGAACAAAAAGAGGAAAAGGAACGTGTAAAAAGATTAACACTTAATATAACAGAGAGACAAGAAGAGGAAGATTATCAAGAAACTATTAATCAAGGTACAAGGCCAGTAACAGTTAATTTAAATAGAGAACGACGACAAAAATATAATCATCCTAAAGGTGCACCCGATGCTGATCTTATATTTGGACCAAAAAAATTCGGTAAATTTGTACAAAGTTTTCTACTATTCTGAAAAAATAATGATTTCGAACTTTGCGAGTGTTCCGTGTAATCTCACTCTTTGGAATTTTGATCGATGTGAAACAGTGCAATTGTTCTTTTACTTTTAATTAAAGACAAGATATATCTATTGTTTACATGGATTTCTCATTTTTTGATTTTGTTAATAGCTTTAAGAGTAATAGTATTGAATAAATTATGAATGGATATAAGATTGCATGAAAAATGTCATCATGTTAGAAACTATTACAATTGAGTGTGTCAAATTCTAATACATTTGAAATAATACCTCTCCAAATACTTCCATGTATTACTTACGATTAATCTTATTTTCTAATATTTCATATAATGTGCACATCATGGTTAAGAACTCTTATGCACAAATAAATATTTCTATAAAAATTGTCGATGTGCAAAATACGTCTTTTTCATTATAAATAAACTTTAAAATTTAACTATCTGTGCATATAAAAGAATGATCAATTATATTTAATGTAGTCCTATTTATTTTTTACCTAAGAAATTATCACCATGTACAAAATGAATATAAATAAATGTTAGGTGCTTTTCCATTCGAGACGCAGTTTTGTCTTATAGCGCTTGCAATAATAGATATTACATATCTACCGAAATATATGAAATTAATAATCATATAAAGTAATACTAAATGCATATCAGCATATATTTATATAATTTTAATTTATGGATCCTCTTCTGCATCTTCAAATTGACCTGCTTCAATATCCATTGGTTCATCTGCCTCATTACCATTTTGATGGTTACCTCCTATTTGTTCTATAGATAATAAATTAATAATAAAATGTTTAGGAAAATTCATAATATCGTCAAATATTAAATAGTTTACCATTAAGTAATATGTACGGAGCATCACCGGCACCAACTTCATAATATTCAATATCAAAATCATCTTCTTCTGCATCTTCATAAATGTCTTCTTCATCTTTAAACATATACATTTGAAATATATATTACATAATGTACCAGTAAACCAAGAAAGCATACAATTTCATAGATATCGATTACCATCAGAAAAACTGTCTTGTGGATCTGGATGAAGAGCTTGACAATGATTCATCGCTTCAAACATTGTTGTCAAATTAGTCGTATCATCAGGTACAAAACTCATCTCAGTCAAAGGTGTATCTCCTTCGTCTTCTTCATTTTCTGAATCATTTTCAGCAGATGGTGACAATTGTACATCTGCAAACGAATCAATTTTAATGATACACCTTTCTTTTAATTATATTATTTTCAACTTTTCACAAACAAAAAACAACACACACACATGTGTTTAGCGTATAACTTCTGATGATTTTTATTAAGACACATACCCGAAAAATCTTCCACCATAATGTATAAACATTGCCTAGGATGAATCTGTTGATCTTGGGAGATTGCATGTACGGATATATGTTCATAATTAAGGGAAAACCCTTGTTGTGTTTCGCTGTCTATCCAGGATAGTACACTGTCACAATGTAAATTTATATTAGAAAAATGTATATCAATAATAAATTAATTTGAATACCTTTCTGTAATATAAAGAGTTCCTTTTCCAACCTCCTTAGAGTTAACGTATACAGTGGTGTTTGGTTCTTTATGACGGATGCCTTCCTGTGGTGCTAGGAAACTGCTAAGCACTACCATTTTTTCACCTGTAATGTCCGTATATACGTGTTCCTTGATTAAGGAATATTAGAATTTAGATTCTAAAACACTTTCAAAGCAGATATCACACGAGAAAATCGTAATAGAACGTGAGTAAGATTCAAACCTATGTGACATTTGAGGTTATACTACATCTATGAGAGTAATGTAAATAAATGATTCATTCGAATCTCCGAAGTATAATTTATCAGAGACTATTGGTATATGTTTTGTCAACGGTGTAGGTCCATAGAAAACTTGAATTAACCTGATACCGGGATTTTGAATGGTGATTTTATATAAACGTTGCCGATAAATATACAGTTACGCGTTAAATAGGACTTGAGCTCACCAAATCTATATTTAACAAAGATTCTTAATTGCCAAAAATTATTGACATTAAGTTCTTTGTAAATACTAATATTTACTCACAGCTCTTGCCTTATTTCTTTTTACACTACGCTATTGTAAACACGACACACGATGTACAAATTTTTACGACTTGAATATATGCGAAATTCTCTCTATTAAAAGACGCTGATTATTCATTCAACTTCCTAACTTCAGACCGTTTCGATTTCACTATACCTATAGCACGTAAGAAACGATTAGTTTCGAGATTAGTTTCATTCGATTAGTTTCGAGATTATACGCGCTAAAAATTCGATTATTTAAAAATGAGATAGATAATAACTTTCTTTTAAAACTACACTTTTGTTTTTATTCACACCAATTAGAATAAAAAAAACTGATATAAAATCGTTTAAATATTATCACTGCATTTGTTTGAAGGTTAAAGAATAAGAGAATAAAATTAGAAATAAGAAATATCGTAAAATGACATCTTCAAATATTGAATTAAAATTGCATTTGACAAATGAGTATGTTAAAAGATTAAATTGTTTTTATATAATTCTTTTATCAATTAGAATAGAACAATTGTATAAATTTATTTAAAAATTATAATAATACAATTATTTAAATTTAAAACAATGAAAGAATAATATTAGAAATATTAGAAGAAACTTTAGAATGCCGTCTGAAAATGTTTTATTAAGATTACATATGGCAAGCGAGGCTTTTGTTTCCAATTCCTCGGACTGAAAATTCATCTTTGTAACAGTTTTACGTACATACATACATACTGCCAATAGAATACAAAGTGTTTTCACAGTTTTCCTTTATTTAATTCGCTACTTCAAAAACCTTGGAGATGTCACCTCGACACGTTCAAACTCTTGTCCAGATATCTTTCTCTCTCTCTCTCTCTCTCTCTCTCTCTTGTGCGAATTATTTGTTAATCTTATAAATCTGTACTATGCGAATACTACGCTTTGAACAATAACCTGGACTGAGCAACATAGTAATTATAGTATTTCCTTTAGGACGATACCTCTTTGAATGATGAAATGCAATGCTACTTATTTCTATCACGATGTTAAAGAAATAAAAATAGGAAATACCTTTTTAAAAATGCTATTCTTAAACAATGTTAAATAAAATTTGTTCTATGGCATTATATTAAAAATAAAAATACAAACTAAAAACTAAAAACTAAAAACTAAAAAAAAAAAAAATAGAAAATAACAAGAATTAAATAAATAAAAATATTTCTTACAAATTAATAGCAAAAATAATCAAAATTGTGCGTTATAAAAGAGAATACTATAATGCGTTATACCCAGTAGTGCATTTTATGTTTGATTATAAATGGCATCGCGAATCTCTTGAATCAATGAGACTCCTGAGTATTTCAGATTCACTCGCGAATGTTTTAAAGCAAATTTCTATACAATAGAACAATATGGATATAATTTATAATAGAATTAAATAGCTATGCTACATAATGGATCATGACTAAATAGTACTAATGTTAATTGTGCATGTTTCATAAGTCGTGTCCATGGGTAACTGTATTTTTTTTTTTGTTACTGTTTCAAAGGGCACAAGTTCCAAAAAGAGACAATGCACAACATGTAACATGTCAGTCGATAACATTCTTGATATGTTTTATATTTTTAAATATAGTAAATATTATCTCCAAGTAAGTAATGCAATATTACCAATATTAATAGTAATAATAATAGAAGCAGTAGTAATTGTAGCAGTATTAGTAACAGCAATAGGAGATATTAGTATTTGGAAGGTAGTTGTAACAATGGTAATGACAGTGATCATAGCAATAGTAACAATCTAGTGTTTGTAATAATGCTTGTCATTTATCAATTGGATGCTGATAGAGTTGTGGGGTGTTGTCGAAATGTAATAGTATGATAGAATTCGAGTGATTCACGTGGTGATGTCGTGTTAGTAACAATTAGTTTAAAGCACAGATCATTACATACACCACTTTATGGAAAAAGGGGTGGGATTAGAGAAACGTTTTTAGTTTAATTTAACGACACGGTTGAATAATAAATAACAAAATAGCGTATCCCGTTAAGATACGCTAAATAATATTCGAGAGAAACATCAAGTATAATAATATCTTTATCAAATTCAAGCATCTTCAGTTTATGCTCGTTTAAAACAAACAAATATTTATGTATATATATAAAAAAGAAGAAAACATTCAAGTATGCTTACAATACGTATGCATACATGTAAATATGATTAGTAAGAAGAGTTAGAAGAAATGTTTTTATGTACAATTAGAATAGTCATAGAGCAGTAACAACAATAATAAGTAACATCAAAAAGATGATGCTTTTCGCTAACTAAGCTCGAAATAAATATCTAAAAAGCAAGCCATTCGCTTGTTGTCAAATCTTTTATAATTCGAGACAATGTCTTTCATCTTGTCCTAATGTTAAAAAAATCTTATTCACCGCATATTCTCCCCTTTGGAACTTCACCCTTTGTATCATTTTTATGTCATTCATTCGCACATCTCTCTTATACCGTAGATACAAAAGTCCTAAGAACAGTGCTCTTAGGTATTCTACAAACAAACTTAAGTTTGCAAGGTATTCGTAATTTCTCGATGCACGGTTACCACGTCTTGTATAAATCCAGCTAATCTGGAATTCAAAGTTTCCAAGTTTTGTTTCTGAACTTTGTTCGCACATAAAGCAAGTTCTAATTGTTCTTGGACAACGTTTAACATATCACGCAATTCGGTATTCTCTTTTTGAAGAGCCTGAGAAATGAAAGATTAAATAATAATATCATTGAAATGAATTGTTATCACAAATATTATCATCACACTACATACCACAAAATCTTTATTTTTTGCAGCCATAGTAAGAGCCTTAACTTCATCATTTCGACTTCTTAATTCACTTTCCAGTGCCTCCACTCGTAGCCTCAATGCTTCACTATTTCCTTCTGCTATTTTTCCAGCTTCCAGTTCTGCATACTTTGTTTTTACCCTGGCATTTTCTTCTTTATATAACTGCAATTGTCTCTTCCACTCATCCACGTTAGCCGTTGATTCTTGAAGCGCGCTTGTTAATCTAGCGTTGTTTGTTTTAAGAGTAGCCAATTCAACCTGTAATACATGCCACATTGTAAAAATGATGGAAAATTGTATTTATTTAAATGTATTTACATTCCTATTATTCTTTTATCCTGTGCATATGCATGCTCTGATGTAACCAGAATTAGTATTGAGCATGTAGGAGCATATTGTGCTACAAACATACCTCCCATTTTTTGGCATTAGCAGAACTTTGAGCTAAAGCAAGCTTCAACCTGTCATTTTCATATTTCAGCTGCATCTCTGCCGACTGTCCTGCTTGCGTCGAACCAAGTTGGGCTGATTTCCCTTGGTGCTGTGGGCTTTCTGTATTCTGCTGAGAAACACTTTGTGATCTTGAATGGACTGCATTTTTCAATTCATCGTCCGTTTTATTTTGACAACTGCCAGGTAAGGGACTGCTGCTTACCAAAGATACACTGTTTTGAGCAGAGATCATGTTTGCATTTGGATTAGGATTATTCGATGCCGACACATTAGAGTTGATCATCGAAGAATTTGGTGGATCTATAAGATCCTGCTCCGAAGAAGGCATCCCTGATCTCGATGTGATTGGACTAACATTTGCACTAGTGGCTGGCGTGACCGACGAGCTGTTTGATTGTAGCTTAGCATTGGCTAACTTAGTTGCTTCTTTTACTTCATGAAATTTTTCAATAAACTGTCAAAGTAAAGTTGAACCGAGTGTATTCATGAAATGTTTAGAAGAATACAAATTTTGTAGACAAACGTAATATATACAAACCTTGCCTAACTCTGCTTCAGAGGAGAATCCTAAACCATATACAGTATTAGCCCTGACATCGGACCATTGACCAAATTTTTGTGAAGTTTTTGTAAATGTCATGTTTGGTGTAATAGTGCTGTTTATTACTGCCTAAAAGTATAGAGTTAAAAAAGAATACGTATAATTTTTATAAGTGATACTACACATTTGCACACCAAATTGAAAACAAGAATCACCTTAGATCCTTCTACAGATATTATTCTATAAAGGCTTCTAGTCGAATCATAAAAAAAAGAGACAGAAACTGCAGCTGTCGAGGCAGATACCCATGAACGTTTAGTTTTAGGATCGATATGAAATACGTGCGCCTTGCACGAGAAAATTGGTTGTTCACTGTAATTAATAATGGAAGGTTAGAATATAAATAATATTTCAAAGATCCATGTGTGTACGCATATCCCAATTTGGATCAACAATAATAATAATAAATATGTATCTTCGTTTGGGATTTTCACATTGCTAAGTTTTTCTTTCAAAGCAGTTCTTGTTGCTGATTGTGCAGATGTTCCATTGTGCAAGAAGATAAAACAGTTATTGTTTGGTTAGAAATAAGAAAATAAATTTGTTTTGACAAATTGAAAAAAGTAGAAGATCCAGTTTAAATTTGAACAGGTTCGACATCATTCCGGAGGAAGTTCAGGAAATAAGTGTAAAATAAAATCATATCGTTAAGAATTCTCTTACAAAAGATAACTATATTTCTGATATAGATTTTGCGATTGCTACAAACAATACATGCAGTTTGTACAATTTAAATGCAAACAAGCATCGAGGAATCAAAATAACAATTTCGCTATTAATGATTCTATTTTATAATTAACAATAAAATTATAATATTTAGCACAACAAAAATTAAAAATTAAAAATTAGTTAACTATGTAAGAATGTGCATGCCTATTCATGCGAATAAATAGAAACATAATCGCATTATATGGTTCATCTGAAAAGAAAAAAAGATATATCACACATTTATCATCATAAATATATGCGTACATATATACATATTATATATAATACGTATATGTATATATGCATTATAATTTTAAAATCGATAAGAAGATAATAATAAATAATTTGTGATATAAAAAGAGGTAAGACAATAACGAACAACAAATAAGAAATTGACAAAATGGGGAGAGCTCATTGGTTGTTAAATAAAATATAGTAAAAAAAGAAAAAAAGAAATGACACAGTGTGTGCGTGTTATTGTTTATATCATACAAAACTTTTACATGACTTTTTCTAAGAAAGTCAGTTTATTATTTTTTTTTTTTTTTACGATAAGGCTGCTCTACAAAATAAACAATTGCTTTTTTTATTTTTTTTTCTATTTTTTACGGGAAGAGGTCATGTATATCAAATTTGGCTAGCCCGCTAGAGAGTTAGATAAAGGCCACACTGAAAAAAAAAGAAGAGGAAAAATAAGAAAGGTTATTCTCGTACAGTCCATTTTCGTATGTACAAGTCGTCATTTAATGCGTATCAGTGATCAAGTTAGCGCTACGAAATATGGTGGATGAGTTTTAACCAGAATGACCTATTTTATATAGATTGATAGAGAGTCGACTGATTAATAAATCGACAACAATTAATCCGAATGTACGACGTCAAAATTGATTTTCGTATGTAGAGACACATTACACACCCTTGAGAGGCGGCGCGAGTTCTCACCGTATTCACTTACCCCATTATTTCTTTACTCGTTAACGTGCAAATAACAGTTACTCCAATAAATATTACTAATCCAATAAAGTTTCCAAGAGAAGGGATCGTTGAGTATTCTGATATTTGACTAGGAACCCCTGTTCGAAAAGCAGAGACCCACCAGTTGACAGCCGCCATCGGCCAAATTCTATAGCGAGTGCCAATGGTTACGCGATATCATGAAAGTAGACGAACTTTAACGACACCTGGATTTCATCGATTTTCTACTAAAACCTTCAACGTCCACTGTATTTATCAACTGGATTTATTTTATCCTCGAACAAGGTAAACCACCACGAAACGTTTTTAACCAATCACAAACCTTATCGCTTATCCACTCTTTCTTAACGCAGATTCGAGAAAACAAAAGACGATGACATTTCATTGGTTCGATTAATTTCTTCTAACTAAATTAACTAAATTCATTCCTCTTACTTTCACGTACTATTTTAAAATGTTTTTTTTTCTTATTATCACGCACTAATCATCAAATAATAATAATAAATAACAATACAAATGAAATAAAGAAAAATCAAATTAAATCTTTCGTGGCGCTCTCTGCAATAAATCGCGACAAATCTCGATATCTCGATTTTCTCCTCTGTGATTGGTGGATGAGAAAGCGAGGATGCTGGGTTAGATCATCTCCGCGGTTTTTTCTTTTTTACAATCTTACCGATAAAAACGTTTCATGTATTCGTAAATGATTAACAAAGATTAAACGATGCGTTGAAGTTTGAAAATAAATAAATCTTGATCTCGTTGAAGTTGGCAACAATCGTAAAGTATAACCTACTGGTGCGCAAGTGTTATATGCGCCGTATATAACATCGACTCTAGAAAGGGTTTTCGCATTATACTCTTTCGCGTGGCGTCGATTGTGCCTTTACAAAAAGGGGGTTGGAAGGGAGGTGATAAAGGAAAAGAGAGATCGTCTGGAGCGATAGGAGGTTTTGTTTCTTCGCGAAGCGACAAGCGCTTTGCTCTCAAAGAGAAGAAAGAGAGAGAGAGAGAGAGAGAGAAAGGGGAATAGATAGATAGAGAAAGATAGATAGATAGATAGAGAAAGAAAGAAAGAGAGAGAAAGAGAGAGTGAGAGAGAGACAATGAAAGTGCGGCACGTTGAGTGGGTGTCGGGTTGGAGGGGGGATTACCATGAGAGAAAGAGGAGGTAGAGGTGTTATTAGAGAGTAGGAGAAGTTGCGCGCGCGAGATTGGCAGAGGGAGTGAGAGAGAAGGAGAAACTGAGAGAGAGAGAGAGAGAGAAAGAGTAGTAGAGAAAGGTACATAAAGGTACATAAAGAGAAAGAGAGTGAGAGAGAGTGAACGAAAAGCAAGCGAAGAAACGCGGTCGCAAAAGAATAGTTAAAGGAGAAAGAGAGAGAGAAAGAGCAGCAGGAGGGCAAAAGTCGTTCGTTTCGTGAGTCGTGTCATGGCCGCATCATCGTTGTGAGAGAAAGAGAGACATTGGTAGCGTGCGCGTCGTACGGTGAACACGAGAAAGATAGAGATAGAGAGATAGAGAGAGGGAGATAGAAAACGTGCGTGAACGAATAAAGAGAGAGAGAGAGAGAGTGAGAGAGAATAAAGAGAGGGAGTATAAATCTGGAGAGATAATGAAATGACGGTGCGTTCGAGCGAGTAGGCGCGAAAACGGTAGTGCGCGCTAAGAAATCGGGTGCGTGTGTGT
This sequence comes from Polistes dominula, assembly GCF_049000335.1. Lineage (NCBI taxonomy): Eukaryota > Metazoa > Arthropoda > Insecta > Hymenoptera > Vespidae > Polistes > Polistes dominula. Next base: position 962,135 of record NW_028301154.1, read on the forward strand.
CCGGTTAGACGAGAGAAATATAAAGAAAGAAAGAAAGAAAAAGTGAGTGAGTGAGTGAGTGAGTGAGTAATAATTGTGTGCTCGTTTGTGTGTATGTGTGTATGTTAAAAGTGTGTGTGAAAGAGAGAGAGAGAGAGAGAAAGAAAAGTAATCGACGACGTGTGTTTTCCCGATGCGGAAGCTCGTCCGAGGATACGAGGATAGAGGGTGCTTTCGCGTGTGTGATTAAGAAAAAATACAAAAGAAAAGAATAAAAAAAATAAATAAATAAATAAATAAAAGAAAGAAAGAAAGAAAGGAAAAAAAGAAAAAGAAGAATAAAAGAAAGAAGAAAAGAAACTACTACTCTCTCTCTTTCTTTCTCTTTCTTAATTCGCGATTAAATAACGATGAACAACTTCAACTTCAGTGAATTGTGTTGCCTGTTTTGCTGTCCGCCCTGCCCATCGAGAATCGCCGCTAAGCTAGCGTTCCTACCTCCGGAACCTACGTACACGTTTATCGAGGACGAGGGTTCCTCGAAGTTTACGATATCATTATCGGAACGTGCCGAGTGGCAATACAACGAGAGAGAACTGGAATCCGTAGAAGGTTTTTACGCGAGAACGTCTCGAGGAAATCGTATAGCATGCGTATTTGTACGTTGTTCGGCAACGGCACGATTCACATTATTATTCTCCCACGGAAACGCCGTAGATCTTGGCCAGATGTCTAGCGTCTATCTTGGATTAGGATCAAGGATTAATTGCAATATATTCAGTTACGATTATTCGGGATATGGATTATCAAATGGTAAACCATCGGAGAAGAACCTTTATGCCGATATTAACGCTGCCTGGCATGCTCTAAGAACGCGATACGGTATCAGCCCGGAAAATATTATTCTCTATGGTCAAAGTATCGGAACCGTGCCTACCGTCGATCTTGCTACAAGATACGAGGTTGGCGCGGTCGTTCTGCATTCGCCGCTCATGTCCGGCATGCGTGTTGCATTTCGAAGTACTAAGAGAACTTGGTTCTTCGACGCCTTTGCCAAGTAAGATTTTCTACTTTCCTTTTTTTTTTTACTTTCTTTTCGCTTATATCTTTATCTTTATCTCTCTTTCTCTCGTTCTCGTTAACAAGACACGTTCTACATCTCAACGATGACGCATCTTTCTTACGTGTCCGCGTACTCCCGCAACTAATCCGTAATAGTCATCCTTTTACCACAAAAGAAAAAAATATATATTTCTATGTACTAGCTTTCATTTCGATACGATACGTCTGAACAACCGCGACATGCGCGTGCGACAGAAATGAAAGCAATACATAAAGAGAGACAGAGATAGGATAGACGAGATAGATTGAAAGATAGAGAGAGAGAAAGAGAGAGAAACATAGATCTATGTTGACATACACGTGCTTTTTACTGGCTGTTGTAACAACTGATACATGAAATTAAGCCTGTATTATGAGTCTCGCATTATGACGTTCTGTTAAAATCCAATTATTGAACATTTTCGCGTATACGTTTTAAGAAGCAACAAAAGTTTGGTTCACTCGCGTCATGAAAACCTATAAATCGCTCGTCGTTCCTTATCGCAACTCGCTAATTGGTATTAACTTTTTTTCCACGTATATCGCATGCGTGTCGAATTAAAGATTATAACCTTTGTTATTTATGCACAAAAACATATCACATACTTTTCATTGAAAAACACAATGAGAATTCATTGTGTTTTTCTTTTAATTGAAATTGTTATGAAGCTATTGTGTTCTTTTTAAAAGTTATCATTATTTTAAGATTACACTTATCTTTTCTTAACTATTTATCTACTCTGGTCTAAATTCATAAGTTACATTTTTTTTTTTTTGATTACAGTATAGATAAGGTACCCAAAGTAACGTCTCCAGTTTTGGTTATTCATGGTACTTCAGACGACGTTATAGATTTCAGTCATGGACAAGCTATTTATGAGAGGTGTCCGAGAGCTGTGGAACCATTGTGGATTGATGTATGTATTTTGTACTTAGAATAAGACAATGTTTAGCTCTTGAAATAAGATGCATTCCTAATGTTTTCTTTTTCTTGTAGGGAGCCGGTCACAATGACGTAGAACTTTACAACCAATATTATGAACGACTGAAGCAATTTGTAAGCATAGAATTGGTAAACTGACGGCGACTAAGCCTCTCCCAGAGTCAGGGGGGCAGGGAGGTGGAGATACACAGGTTAGCAGTCAGAGTCGCAGTACTGCGAATGATTCAAATACCATCAGTTCGATTTCAACTAGTTCTCTGACAGAAAAACTTGTCTAGCAGTCACCTCCCACAGGGGAGAAGGCTCCTGTCCTCCCCTGTGATAAAGAGTCATCTTTTACTTCTGTGGACGATGTGGTCCTCGCCCGTAAATTACCTTTTGCTTCTTTGGCCGACAGCCAAGAAATTTATTTTAAACAGATCTCAAAGAAAAACCGCTCTAAGAATGTGGATCCGTGTTTGGATGGACATGTTAAGAAACTGAACGTAGATGCCAATTTAAAGAATCCGATGCAGAAAAGTTATTCTACCAGTACAGTGGAAAATGAACAAGGTAAAACAGAATTGGAGAGTGCTAATAGTTGTCACGATGTTAGAACAAATAATACTGGCCTATCTACCAAAAAATTAGCAAGCTTGTCGAAATATTACAAGTATGTGGATGGAAAATTAAAACCAATTCCCTCATTTTCAAATGCTTCTGCAGGTGCTAAAAAAGGAAGTAACGATTTAAAGGATACTACTACTACTACAGCTCATAGTAATATTAAATCGGACAAAAAGAATCCCTTGTCCCAGTTTTATTACAATGGCGTAGAATCAAATCGTAAACCACGCTTACGTACTTCGATTGTGGAGGGTATTACGAAAGGGAAGAAGATCGACGATAAGGAGGAACGTAATCGAAGTGTTAAGTATCATTGCGAGTCTACTACGAAAAAGTTTTTGTGGAGTGGAAATTTTCATCCTTTAAGAAATCTTGGTAGATCGTCGTTGACTGTAGAACCTGATAAAATCACCATAAGCTCGTCAAAATACTCGCCATGTGCTAGTAGGCTCGCAGCTAGTTCGAAGATATTATCTAACGATTTAGGGGCAAATTCTGACAGTCCTTTGCATGTACCAAGATCGAGAAGTCCATCCCGATTGGACGTACAACCAACGGAAAATAATTTGCCGAAGAACGTCGTTATTGACGAAAGAACGTCGATGCAGGGAAGTTTGTCATTAAATATACAACAATTTTTAAAGACTAAATGTGCACCACGTAGTAAAAGTGTCGACGACAGTTGTGTAACTTCACTGACTAGCGAAGCTACGACGCTTAGTTATTCACCCACTAGCACGGAGGTATTGTCTTTAGGAGAGGTCGGTCAGCAAACGTCCTCGGCCGAAGGCTCTGCTAGTTATTCTGAAGTGATGAAAGAGAAACTGGTCATAGAGTGCTCTGATAAAGTTCAAAGAGCGTCATTAGAAACTAAGTGTTAATAACTCTGATACATTTCGCTCATTGCTGTTCCGCCAATTTCTCTCTTCCAAATACCTTTAAAAAAAACAAACAAACAAACAAACAAGCAAACAAAAAAAAAGATAAAACGAGAGAAGATGCAAATTTTTATTATTCGTTACGTTGACGTATTTTAGGCTATTATATTAACGTCAGTGATATAACGTTAACATACGTGACAGCATACTCACATGTTTATAAACTTTACACTCCATTTTCAGGAATGTGAAAAGATTTAGTATGTATGTGTGTGCACGTAAGAGTTTGCTCGCTAGCTCGCGCGCGCATCCACCTTTATCGTATTCGTACCTATCAAACTCGTGCATGTTTGTATTTGTTTTGTGTGCATGCGCGCGCGATAATGATGATGATGATGATGATGATGATGTGGTGTTAAACGAAATTCCCATGCAATATAACTGCGGAACACATTGATGTTACAAATATTACAAGTATTATTATTTCTATTATTATTATTACTATTATTATTATTATTATTAATATTAGTTTTGTTTGTTCGTTATTAATATAACTCTTTTTATAAGTGATTTTGAAGATTTCATCATTGTGCATGTATAGTAATGTTTTCTTTTTTTTTTCCTTCTATTTTGTTGTTTAAAAAAAAGCAGAATAATTTTTAACTATCATTGTGCAATATTTACATTTTTCTTATATTTTCAGTTTTGTATTTTATTTCGTTATTATTATTTTTTTTTTGAAAGAAAGATAAAAAGGAAAAGAAAATTTATATAAAATAATATATATAGATATATATATATATATATATATATACACCATACATTTTTGTTAATAGCGATTATGTTCATTAAGATAAATAATAATAACACCTAACGGTGATACACTCTTTTCGTTTTATCAAATTTCTCTTTGGTGCATTTATTTTTCATTGTTTCTCTTTATTAAAATGTATTATTATTATTTTTCTTTTTTTTCTTTTTAACGACACAGTAACATCTACAAACACACATGATACACGAGTATGTAACATTATTGCGTGTGGGATCTAGCTGATTGATCAAAATGTTGTGTTTGCCAGGAAGTATGGTTCCTGATCTGCACTATTGTCATTGTATAATGATAATGCGATAGTATGTGAAGTTAGAATCATACTATATATATATATATTAATTCATTCAACATCGTTAGAATAAAAAATGATACTCTTTTATAAAGAAATACAATGGTTAGAAAAATAATATTAAAAAGATATTTAATGAAAAAGAAAAACTCATAAGATAAAATAAAATAAAATAAAATAATAATATTAATTATAATAATAATAATAATATAATAATAATATTATTAATAATAATAAATAAAATAAAATTAAATATGAATTACAAAAAATGAAAAGAGGTCATCTCTGTGAGATGTTAAATTATCGCTTCTTAATACACATTATATTAACATAAACAAAACAAACAAAAAATACATTTTATCTATATCGATTAAGAAAAAAAAAAAATAAGATGAGATTCATACAATTAGAAATTGCTAAATTTAGTTAATCATTCTCGATGATAACGAAGAGACTAAGATTATGACGATGATAATGGTGATTATAATGATAATGATAATGATAATGATCTTTCTTTTCGCATATTAATATTAAAATAATAATAATAGTAATAATAATAATAATAATAATAATTATAATAATAATAATAATTATTATTTTTCGTTCTTTTTCTTTTGATCGTGTTTAAAAAAAAAAAAAAAGGAAAAAAAAGAGAAAAAAAAGAAAAGAAAAGAAAAGAAAAAAAGAAGCAATGAGAAAAAAAGCTGTGTGATTTTTAAATGGACGATCATGTAAGATTTGACGCTTTTGCGAAAAAGCTTACAGATGTTATCTGTGGTGTAGTTAAGGACTGAGATATATCTTCCAAGATAGAAGTATAAAGATTCTCTTTTATAGGATAAGAAGATATGGTATATAGAAAATAATATGATGTATGACGTGTTGCGAGAGATCGTTGTAATAATACGATTTCTAACGGGTTTACTACCGTTTTGCGTGTCCCGTTGTGAAAAGGTAATACGTGCCGATCGTGACGTGGATTAATATTATTATTAACGCAAGCAACAATAAATTAAAAAGAATGGAAATAGCTAGAGACAATATAACTGCCAAATTTGACTATGAATTAGTTAACTTCTAATGAAGCGAATCGTGTGAAGGATCTTGTCTATAGGGGTATGTTTCTCGTTAGTATTTTTATATCTCGATAATGTATATAGAGTGCAATTAGAACATCTTCTTTATTAGTGATACGCATTAAAGAAATATTATTAATATTAATAATAATAATAATAATTAAAAAAAAAGGTAAAAAGAAAAAATTATAAAAATGACAAAAAAAAAAACTACATACAGAGAACATATAAAACATAAATACACACACACACTCTCTTATTTACGACGATAATTGCGAAGAAATCAGAGCAAAAAGGAGAGCCTATGGAATAGAAAAAATTCAATAAAAATAAATCAAACATGAATATAAAATAAATATTGAAATTAAATGAAAAAAAAAAAACAAAAGGATAGTTGAATGTTCAACTTGTTAGAACAGCACATCCCCTTATTTTACACACACTCACATACATACACGCACGCAATGCTACTTTTTAACGATTAGATTTTACTAAATTCTTCTTGACGACCTCACTAATTTTATATTTATATATATTATATATGTATATACATATGTAATATATATATATATATAAAGATTAAGAAGAAGATAATGTTGATAAGTAGGCTAAAGTAGCCTCGAATCGCATAAAAAAATACTTCATTTAAATACTTACATCGTTGAACTTTCATTATCGATCGTACCATAAATATCTCTCTTATGATTCGTAGGTGATAAGAAGAAAGTCGAATAATAATAATAATAAAAAAAGAAACAAAGAAAGATAGAAAGATATAAATAATGAATAAAAATAGTTTATTTCGATCGGTTACTATTTTACACCTTTCCATCGTGGTAATCTATGAAAAGAGTACTTGCCGTTTGTTGAACATGGAGATCGCGTGGTAAAGTAGAACGCTACCATTTTGATCGGCGGTATTTATATTTTTAAAATAATTTTCATTTATATTTTTACTATTTTACAAACTTACTCTATCTTTTCCTTTTTTTTTTTTTTTTTATTCTTTTGTTGCATTTTTAATTTTGCGATCTCGCGCGTGTTTGACAAATTTTAACATTCTTATTATTTTAAAATAAAGAAATAACAAAAAGAGAAGAGAAGAGAAGAGAAGAGAAACAATTCACGTAAGGTACCTGTATAAATAAAATCGAAATATTTTATTATTCATCGATTCCAGTTCTTATGAAATTCCGATGAATATTTTCTTCTACTAACGTGAATCGTCAAAATTGTTTTACTTTTTTTTTCCATCTTATATATCATCTAATATATATTATATCATACAATCGTATTTTTTTCATAAATCATTTCATCATACAAATGACGTTCTTCCAATTGTATTGTATGTAATTTAGACACACATACACATACACAAACACACATTACAACATACATAATACAGTAATCCCTTCATTTACCTGGATTCCCTATAACGCATTTGAATTTATCCAGATTCCATCGTTGCGAATATGTGTTATGTGAACATTCAAATTCAAATGTATATTCCATCCTTAATGTAATATTATTTCAATTACTTAACGTTAATATTACTTATCTACTTTCAAATAAAACATTTTAAATACATATTATAAAAAAAAAAATATTCAAAATCGATTTTTATTTTAAATGACTTTTCATTGGGGAGGGAGGAGGGACATGGGAGGAGGAGGAGGAGAGGTTCCCTTCCATTTACCTTTGTTTTCCAACCAATTAACTCGTGCAAATGAAGGGATTATCTGTGTACATTATTCATCGATTTTTCGATCCTTATTATAAATGAATCCAATTGCAATGATTTCTTCGTATAGCGTAAAAGGAACGAGTGAACAGAGGTGTATAAACGAAAAGTTGTTAAAGATTATTATCTAAGCGATTCACAATCATCGTTTATCAATGCGTACATTATTATTCATTCCATTGGCTCCCCCCTCCCTTCTTGTAGGATTATACTGATCTAATTAAGTATTTCGTAAATCTCTCAATAAATGAAATAAAAAGATATTTGGCGTTGTTTCGTGTTCGATAAGAAAAAAAGATTGAAAGAGAAAAAGAAGAAGAAGAAGAAGAAGTAGAAGAAGAAAGAAAGAAACAGCATTAACAAAAACAAGAATTTTTCTACGGCGCATGACAATTTTCAACGTATATATGTTTACATTTTTTTTGGGGTCCTTTTATTTTTCTCTCTCTCTCTCTCTCTCAATCTATCTTTCTCTCACACACACATATCCCTTTCCGTGCGTCTATCGCATGTTGGGGGGGATGATCGACCAGGTTTGTTTTTAAAAATATTCTTTGTTTTTCATATTAAATGTTCATGTTCACATATTAAATCATAACTCGATTTGTTGTACCGAATAATATTTATCACAACAACACTATCTCATCACCTTAAACCATTACCTCACCACTACCATCACCATGATACATTAACATCGGTATTTCTAATTGTACATAATGGCGTGTAAACGGTATATTAGAAGTAACGTTATCTTAATTCATTCAGTTTTCATTTTCATTTCTTTTTGTTTTTTTCTTCTTTACTTCGGTCACTGTGTGTTCATGAGTTCATGGGGGTGGACCAAGTTGTAGAGGGAAAGTAAAGGTCGTGAGGGGTAGGAAAACGTTAGATTTCATTTTGAAATAACAAAGCGTTTTCTGTCGGTCGAGAAAATGGTGTATAAATTTATGTTCGTGACTATTGCAGCTTTTTCTTCGAGTAAAAGAAAAAGAAAAAAAAATGGTTAAGGATAAGAATACGAAAGAAAGTAAAAAAAAAAAAGAAAGAAAGAAGAGAGAGAGAGAGAGAGAGAGGGAGGGAGATGAACAAAAAAGGATGAGAGGTCGACCGTCTTGAACGAATATACCGAAGATTAATTGTTAATTTAAAACGGAATAATAATTAAAACTTATCATTTCTTACGATAATAATCATATAAAGAAAGAAAAAGTAGATTGAATAATAAAAGAGAGAGAGAGAAATATAAATAGAAAGAGAGAGAGAGAGAGAGAGAGAAAGAGAAAAGTTGGATTAAAATTAGAAAAGAAAGTAGGAAGAAAAAATACCAGAGAAATGATTATTATACATTAGTAATAGAACAAAAAAAAAAGAAAACGAAGAAGAAGAAGAAAAAAAAAAAAAAAAAAAAAATAAGAAATATATATATATATAAATATTTCTAGATAATTCCTCTTTGCTAGGGGGTTATTTTAGAATTTTATACTTCCACCACACACCACACACTCGAACTCGAGCGTACTGTATTATGATGGGGTACAATTGCGAAGTACTTTATTAATCTTGTGAAATGTTAAAACACGATATATAATTACGATGTAAATTACATGTTTAAGCACACAGATATAAAACAGTGTTGTTGTCTTCTATTATTATCCAACACCTTGACTGTTCGCATTCTGTCCTGAAAAGAAGAAAAAAGAAAACGATCTCATTTACCTTATTAAAAAATGAGAAATTCCATGACTTTTTTGTTGTTGTTGTCTACATCTGGTTACCTAGACACCTGGTTATTTTACTTATATATGGGGTATTAGACGTTTAAATTATTTTATCATTTTTGATCAAAAAAGTTTGAGCAAAATTGAAAGGGGTTGGGATCAAAAGTGGTCGATTTGACATGAAATGTCCCATATGTATTACGTTTGTAGATATTTAATACTAAATATACCACCATTTTCAATATACCTATTTCTATCACACTAGTTAAAATGACTGGTGTATAAAAAAATGCTTTTTGAGGCATCCAGTCTTTATTAATTATTCTTAAAACAATAACAACAAATGTTTAACAAGAATAATTTTAATAGATCATTGGATTTATAGAATATTTTTAAATAACAAAACACGTTTAATTATTTACAGAAATCAAATGTTACATGAAGTAGAAATTTTCAATTAAAATGACCTGATTAGTCAAAATGACTGGTCTTGTATATCAAGTGTTAACAATAAGTTGTTCTATATTGCTATAACGAAAGCCAATCTCTTTCAAGTTGTATTCAACTTGAAAGCAACAGCAGCAGCAGCAGCAGGAGCAGCTAGGATGATGAGGTGAAGAGGAGGAGGAGGAGGAGGAGGAAGAGGAAGGGGAGGAAACGTCGTTTGAAGAGAAGTACAGAGTTGGGGCTTCTTCTTTCCTCGGACTTGTCTTCTGTTGGCTTGGCTGGCTCACCTGCGCTGAAACCTGATGCGGACGATAAAAATGAGAACAGGTTGCTGGACGCCGTCGACTCGAGTTCTCGTACGGTACGTCGTCGTCGTTGTTGTCGTCCTCGTCGTCCTCGTCGTCGTCGTTGTCGTCGTCATCGTCGTCGTCTTCTTCTTCTTCATAGTCGTAGTAGTAATCGTACAAAACAAGTAAAGTCACTTTTTAGAATGAAACTTAGCAAGCAAAACTTGTATTCAATACGCAATATTATGATTATTTATTTATACAATACTTTATAAAATAATAATTTAAAGTTTTTTGTTTTTGTTTTTTTTCTTGTGTGTGTGTGTGTTACGTAAAAATCTCGTTTTCTTTTATATTATTTGTTTGTAATATTTATGATTAATTAAATGACGTTTGTTTAAAAAGTGTCATTACTTGTTTCATACGCTTTTTGCTCGTAATCAAAAAAAATTTCTGATTTATTCTTCCCTTTTTTTTTACAAAAAAACAAAAAAAAATTTAATTGTGCATAACTTTCTTTTGAATAATTACTGAACTCTTCAGAAACTGTAGACCATTCCTCTTTTCTTTTGTATGTATTTATACTACATATGTACACACAACGATATTCGGTCCAGAGAACTAATATGCATTGTTCCATACGCTCGTTACTAGAACGTTCTGTTAGCTTTCGTCGAATGGTGGAGTAAGATAAAGGGAGAAGGGAAAGGGTAGGACCAGGAAAGAGCTTTGGTCGGTGAAGAACATGCTAGTCAGTGAAAGGGGTTCATGCGAATCCTGTATACTCTCTAAATGCAGTATGTGATTATGTTTGTTGGAAAATTCATCTCTTTTTTCTTTTTTTATCGAAGATCTATCGATTAAACTAATCGAAAAGATAAAACTGAAAAGAATGTACGAATAATCCAATTTATTAATAATAATAATAATAAATCATTTATATTCAGGTAAAAGTCAGTAATATAACACTTTACGTTTGCTTCAAATTTCACAAACGATACGGAAATTTTTAATTCATATAAAGCATCAGTAATAAACTGTAAAAGCATTAACAAAAAGTATACATTTTTTAAATCTGAGATTTTGCACATTAACAATTGATTTGATAAGCAATAATTCTCAATTCGATTCGATATGAAAATAAACTATTTCGATTTTTATAAATCAATATAACGGTAAAGTAAATAACAAGTGGATGAATACTAATCGTGGTATTTCGATATTAGAAAGATTTGAATAGAGATAGATAGAGATACAAAAAAATGTCTCCTTAATTTTCCCATTTTAAAAAAGGAAGATAAGAGGAAGGTGAATAGAAAGGTGGAGGAGGGAGAGGGGGGGAGAGGGATATACGAACGGAATCTCAGGAAAGCAATCACGTTGACGCGAAATATACATAGGCTTATGTTAGGTTGAACGGTAAGAAGAATGGAGAAGGGGAACGAAGTGAATTGAAAGGAACATATCGTGTTGGCTAGCTACTCGAAGGGACCGAAGGAAGAATGGCCGTGGACCTTTCTGTCCGTCGTAGAATTGGTGATGGTGGTGGGGGTAGGGAGCGTGCGAGGTTGCGTGTACGGGAGCGAGAGAGAGAGAAGAACGAGACCGAAAGAAAGAGACACCCTAGCGCGCCAGTCGATTGACTGGTGGTAGGGATGGCGCTGAGTGGTGGGGGTACGCGAACGGCTGTAGCGGCAGTTGCCATCCGAACGTCGTGCGCGAAACATATGTGTCGTTCCGTCCGCTACGCGTGTCAACTTATTCGTTCGCGTTGTTCTATGTCGTATTATAATAAAACGATTACGGGGTGGAAGAAATAAGGCTTCCTTACGCGATTTTTATTCGTTTTGTGAGAGTTTTTCTTTTTTTTTCTCTTCAATCGTTAATATAATCGACCGACGTTTATTATTTATTCGATAAATTACACGGAGTTATATACGTAAATAATTCATTATATTGATTAATAAAAGAAGAAAAATACAAAACAGTGAACATTGGTTGAGTGACCGGAAAGTGTTTTTTCAAATTATTTTGTGTTCGAATCGAGTAAGTTAAAAAGAAGCGTCATGGAGTCTCCATGACAACGATCGCTTCTTTTTCGGCGTTTTTTCATGGCCGATTGGCACCCGCATTAGTAATAGTGACCTGAAGTTTACTTCGATCTGAAGAAAAAAAAAAACCGCCAGATATTTTCAATCGTTTAATTTTGGGAATAGAATAATCATTTCGAAGAGGATATTATAGAATAAAAAAAGTGTGTGCATGTGGTGGAAGAAATTGATGCAAGGGAGGAGGACATTGTAACACTTGTTTTGTGGTAAGTGGTGAATGTATAATCATTTTTACTAATCGATTGATCGAATCGAAATATATATCGTCGCGTTGCGTTGCGTTGCGTTGTACCGCTAGGAGTCGCATCGATATTTGAAAAATTCCCGCGCGTCTTCTTTTGATCATGTTTCTTTTTTTTTTTATTTGACACCGTTAAAGGGATAATCTTCTTGCGTTGTACATTTTATTCTTATTCCTTTGAGTGATTTATATCAAACGTAATAATACAAAGTAAAGTAAAGAAAAGGTAAATAAAAAATAAAAAATAAAAAATAAAAATAAAATTAGAAAAAAAAAGGAAAAGTTGATAGGAGAGTAGTTTTTATCGCGTGTTTTGTTGCGTGACGCGTTTCTTCTTTGGGCACAGTGCTTCGTGGTTCGATGCCGAGTATAATAGGCGTCGTCGTCGTCGTCGTCGTCGTCCCCCTTTGAAGGGAACGAGCACTGCTTCTTCTTTTACCAGCATTGAAAATTGCCATGTGAGAATGACCTCACGGATCGTCGTCATAGTCGTAGTTATCGTAGTGTCTTGTCTTCTTTCTTCTTCTTTCCTCTTCTTCTTCTTCTTCTTCTTCTTTCTCCCTTTTAGTTTCAAGGGCGAAAGAAAAGTTGTTCAAAGTACGCGACACTCTAGAACTGCATTCTTTACTGCAGCTTTTCCCGATATAAGTACATGCATGTCCTCGATGTGGAAGAAAGTAATGGCCGCCATTGATAAAAGGTAAAGGGTGCTGGTTAAAAGTCGTAAATCATTTTAGAACGGGGTTTCCTTTAAAAACGATCTACTTTTTACCGTTACTCAGCATACACACATATATATATATATATATATATATATATATATATATATATATATATATACTTTTATTTATTAATATAAATCGTTTTGTGTTTTCACGTAAACATAACATTCCAAACAACTTCGGGGGGTGAATTCGTCGAGACGCGTTGCGATTTATTTTATCCGCGTTCTACACTTTATTTAAACGTCAGAAGTTTTCTAAAGATAAGTCCGGATCATAAATTTTAACCACCGTTGCATATACACTCGATCCTTTTTATTTCTATTTATATCAGTCTCTCAAGAGGGGGTTAAAAAAAGGAAAAAAAGAAGACAAAATTTCTAACGACAAACTAGATTACACCAAAGTTAAAGAGATTTCCAATAATTTCAATGGAAATTTATACACCTTATTAAAAGAATATTAAATAATAATTTTTTGTTGTTGTTTTTTTTATTAGAAATTCGTCGATACTAAACGCATTAACGACAATTTATTGTTTCTAAAAATTCATTTACAGTATCGAATAATAATATTGTCAGATACGCGTTATCTTTTTCTTTTTTTTTTTTACAACATTTCCTGTCATTTCATTTTATTACAAAATATTTTTATCGACATTCAAAGATTAAGTAAGTAAATCATGGAAATTAAATGTGTTTTATTTAATATGTTGAATATAATGCAATCATGAAAAGAAATGTAGCTTTATATTTAGAAAAAAAAAAAAAAGAAAAAAAACCAAAGTTGAGCTTTAAATCAGATTAGTTTTATTCCTAACAACTTTTATTTGAGAAGTATATACTTTTAATATTGTATTTTAAATACCTAACTGCATAGTATAACGTAACATTATTATATTTTATTAAATAAGTTTAAAAAGAAAAAACTTTTGAATATGAATGAAACATATAAAATACGTATTTATATAAATACTTGAAGTATGTGATTTAAAAGTAACATGGCAAAGTTACAGATGATTAAAAATAGTTATACGGTACAAATTAGCTTGTACGAGTTATTTTTATAATAATCCTAATTGATTGCAAAAGCTAACGTAATCTCCATGATTTACAAATATAGATATGTAAAACTTTATGTTCGAATAATATCTTTAAAAAAAAATAATTATACAATAACAAATTTACAGACGTCATATGTCAACGTTTTAATTATAAATACTTTTATTCGATACCTATCACACACACATAAATACATTTCATAATAGATTTTAAAATAGAAGATAGATTAAATACGAGTTAATTATTTTTTAATAATCTTAAACAAATCATATTTGAATATTCCGTATTATTCCTTTATAGGGAATCCCCACACACCCCGTGTTATATTAGTTAGGAAACTACCGAATTAAAATAAATAAACTTCATAATAGATTTTAATATAGAAGATATATAAAATACGAGTTAATTATTTTATAATAATTTTAAACAAATCAAATTCGAAAATTTCCTATGATTAATGAATTTGAATTTAACAAAAAAAAAAAACTCATATTCGAAAATTCTATATGATTTCTTCATCCCCTTCATGTTACATTAATTAGGAAGTTACCCGAAGGAAAATGAGAGGGAATGAGTTTGGTTGTTCATAGTCGATAAGTTAAATCCATTTACGTCAAATAGCATAAGCGTATCGTTACTTTACCGACAAAGCAAATCCTTGGCTTTCGTTCGGACTAGACTAGCTGTAGGGAATGGAGAAGGAGAATGAGAATGAGAGATAGGAGAGAAGAGCGATTTACGTCACTTTGATTTCGAAATCAAACGGACTACCTACCACTACTACCACTACTACTACTATTACTACTACTAATACAATCTCAGCACTGGTTGCTCTTGACGGTTCATTAAATAGAAATTAGACGCAACCCTGACGGCTTAGGACAGAGGCTACGCCTGCAATTACGCGTGGCTTAAGCAAGCAACAGCAAACGAAGGTGTACGAGCAAAGCGAATGTGTTTGTTTGTTGTGTTGTCTATGCTTCGACACAGTACTGCAACCAGCGGTTTTGGGTTCAACACGCGATCTACAGTTTGAGACACACCAGTTACAATCACCACCTTCTCCATTCTAACCGTAAAACTCCCTTTAGTTCTGTATTAACCAACTACACCACTTCCTAATCCTCTTATTTACCCCATTTCTTCGTGTGTGGGTGTGTGTATAGATATGTTCACGAATTTTCATCCTGAATTTTATTCTTTTTTCATTTTTTTTTTTTTCATAGAATTTGTTAGGAATCAATCGATCATTCAAATAGAAAAAACCTTTTAATCCAACATCAAAGGAATTTACCGTTTTCTCTGATCCTCTTACCTGTTACCCTTAGCATTCATTCTTTTTTGTACAAAATAATATTCACATTTTTGCACGTATTTTCCTTTATTCATTCTTCTTCTTTGTGTAATTGGTGCTGTTGAATATTTTCATAAATAAACTTTTGACAAATGTTTACAATTACATGATTTCATTGAACCGTGTATGAACTTGACGGAGAAAATTTGATACAGGTCGAGTATAATAATAAATAAAAAATAAAAATAAAAAGAAGAAAAAATGAAGGTAGAAGATGAAGAAGAAGAAGAAGAAGAAGAAGAAGAAGAAGAAGAAGAAGAAGAAGAAGAAGAAGAAGAAGAAGAAGAAGACGTTGAATGTCCAGGGCAAAAGATAATCGCGCATGTATGTAAGTACGATTGAAGTCTAGAAAGTCGAAGGGAGCTAAGCGTAGTAAAATACAGTACGGGGAAGGAAGGAAGCAAGCAAGCAAGCAAGCAAGCAAGCAAGCAACCAGACCGGCTTCCCAACGCGCTCTCTTACTTCCAAACCGGTTTTCTCCCTCCGTTTCTCTTTCTCTTTATTTTCTCTCTTCTTCTTCTTCGATGAGGCTCGTAACTCGAACGTAACGACGTAGCACGGTCGGCTCCGATAGTGGTCAGGCTACAGCTATGGCTATGGCTATGGCTATGGGTATGGGTATGGGTATGGGTATGGGTATGGGTAAGGCTACATCTGGCACAACGTAAGAAAAGCACCACCAATCTTTAGGAAGCATTCGTAGAACTAGAGAATTATACTATTTTTATTTTTGTTACTTTACTTTTTTTCAAAACTTTACATTTTTCTTAGTTTTATTACAGCTTAGAATTTATTTTTTTTTTTTTTTTTTTTTAGGTTTGTATGTATTTGAAAGTATTTAGGATAATGTAGGTTTTATTTAGGTTATTGTTATTTAAATTAATGTGTGTGTGTGTGTTTTTTTTTTGGAGAGTTTGGTACTTTTGGTATCCCTTAGAAATTATACTGTTTGTTATTTTTTTATGGTTTTGTGCTTTTTTTTTTTTAAAGTATCTAAGATAATATAGGTTTTATTTAGGTTATTATTATTTAAATTAATATGTGTTTGTTTTTTTTAGAGTTTGGTACTTTTGGTATCCCATAGAATTTATTTGGTTTTTTTGTTGTGCTTTTTTTTTTACAGTATCTTTTTTATACAATACAAATATTATCGTTTCAAATTTGGCTGATTAGAAAAAAAAACACACACACACACAAGAACAAGAAAAAAGAAAAAATAAGAAATTGCAGGGGGCAAAGAAAAAAAATTGGAGAAATGATAACAGGCTGATTGCTAATTTAACTTTCCCTCTCCCACCCCACCCTCCCCCATGTAACTTTAACGATGAAAGTAGAGAAGAAAAAAGAAGAGGATAAAAGAACTTTAAAACAATAAGATAGAAAAAATGGATTCATTTTTTATTTATTTATTTTTTTTTTTTGGGACAATATTTCGTGACTCGATTTTTTTTAGGTTTCGTCGACGATTCCGAAGGATTCGCGTTTAGCTACTTATTTCATTTCAACGTTCAACCTCGATGATAGACATAATCGTTGGGTGTACGCCATGTCGTGAGTTGCAATTTGCGAAGAAATTACAGAGAGTGCAATGTTACGAGAGAGAGAGAGAGAGAGAGGGAGAGTAACTGTAGATAAGACAAAGAGGAAAGATGAGAAGGAGGAGGAGATGAAGAAGAACGGGGGGGTTGGTTGGGGGTGTGGAGTAGCCAGGAGAGAAAATGTTAACAGGAATTGTATTTCGATTTTATTTTCCTTTTTCTTATTTGATTTTTTTTTTTTATTGTTGTTGTTGTTGTTGTCTCTTTGCTTGGCCTATTTTCTTTTCCATTTTTTTTGTTCTTCTTCTTCTTCTTCAAAAAAAAGTTCCGTGTTTTTTCTAACGAGTTTGAAAATGAGTTACTCAAGTGGAACGAACGAAATTAATTCACAATCATGGTAGAATTATTATTCGACAAACAATTTGTTTCCTTTCAACTTGTTTTAGATGCTAATTGTTAAATGATTAATTAAATAGATAGTCATCATTTTGAAAATATATATCTATATATATATAGATACGTTTTTTATGATTGGGGTTTCTTCTTCTTCTTCTTCTTCTTCTTCTTACTTTTAACGTCATTTTGTTATATTATTATTATTTTTTTCTTTTTATAAAATAATGAGATAGTTTTGCTATAGAAAATCTATTAAAACATAAATATAAAATTAATATTTATGATCAAAATTAATAGTATGATTTATACCAAAATTACAATGATTTAATATTGCACTAATTAAATTGTCAAAATAATTCGATAGATTTGTTCGTTATTTATTAATTTGTTTATTGTCATAATTACTTGAAATAACTTTTTCAAATATTGTTTTTACATATTTTTTTTTGTTTTATTGCAAAACATCTTTTCTTTTGTATCGAAATAAATAATATCAGGAAACTCGGTTGAAATTATCCAATATATAAATATATATATATATATGTGTGTGTGTCTTCTTTTTATTCGTATTCTTATCTGTATGAAAAAATAAAAAAAAAAGAAATAAAAAAAATATAAAAGAAAAGAAAAAAAGAAAATGAGTAGCGTAGAACTAGCGAAGCTTTCTTTTCGCATAATGAGTTACCTCATTATTTTCAAAAATTCTGACACAATGGACGATATCATTCATCCTTTACCAATGACACTTAGCTGTTACTACCCTTTCTCAACCCCTCCCCCCTCCCCCTCCCCCTACCCTTTTTCCTTACCTCTCACTCCTCCTTGTTTCAATTCTCTCTACTTTCTTTTTAAAAATTCTTAAGATGATCTAAATCTTAACCGAACCGCACTACGAGGGGTTTACGATCGATAATATGAATTTTTTTTTATAGATCAATGTTATTTGTATTTTTATTTTATTTTATTTTATTTGGTTTTGTTTGGTTTGGTTTTGTTAAATGGGATGAAAAGGAAAAATATATAACACGATATTTAATTAAAATGATGTAATAAATTTAATTGCAATTGATTTATGTTTAAAAATATCGTTCGTTGTATTTCAAATAATAGAAAATTTATTTTTATATTATTTTTTGTAATTGTTAAATTATTTTTATAATATTTGGTAATTATAAAAGTTATTTTTCTAATATTTGGTAATTATCAAAAATTATTTTTCTAATATTTTATTATTTAAATTTATATTAATATAATTACAAAAATTAATTTAATTAAAATTTACATTACTTTAAATATAAAAATTAATTAAATTAATTTTTTCATTAAATTTCTAATAATATTATTAACCAATTGAATTGAAATGTATTATATTTTTAAAGTTGCGTGTACAGAATTAAATTCTTTTTTCTTTCTATGCAGATAATGTCTAATAAATTTAAAAAAAAAAAAAAAAAAAATGGGTCTTATAATCTACCTAATACTTATCTTTAACAATGTGATAAATTCTCAAGATAAAAATAGATAAGTCAAAATACTTCGGTCAACATTTTTCCCCATAAAATCACCTAAATTATATTTTTATCTTTTGTTGTTTTCTTTTAGAGCCTATATATTTCGTTTGATCTTTTTTTTCTTTTTCTTTGAAATCCTGTTTAACTCATAGATCGATCATTTTATTTTTTTTTCCTTTTCTTCTTTTTTTTCTTTTTTTTTTTTTCTCCTGACTATTCGAAATTCTCTCTTTTTTTTCTCTCTCTCACTCTCTCTCTTTACCTATCGTTTTCTCGTTTCGGCCTCGATAGGAATTTTTCTCTTTTACCTGTGTATTTGTTTCCCTTTGAAAAGATACATTTTTACCCCTCCCCCCCCACATTCAACCCCCCAACGTGCCTTCGCAACTTGTCTGCTTTTTAAAATACGATATCCACCACCACCACCACCACCACTAACCCCGCTTGTCGTGGAAAAACGACATTTTTCTTCCTTTTTTTTTTTTTTTCTTGCTAGGGTAAATGCATTTTTGTTCGAAAAGTGCATTTAGTTTATATCTCTCTCGTTCGTGTCTTCTAACAATCGACGAAGGAATTTAACAAGTTAAGAGAGACATTTCTTTTTTTTTTTTCAACAATATATTATTTGTCCTTTCCCATTTGTCAAGGATTATAATATCTCAACTATTTACATTTAAATATATATATATATATATATATATATATATATATATATATATATATATATATATATATATATTCTTTTTTAAATTTTATTTTGTCTGGAATATAAATTCGTTTGATTTTTCAAATTCTTTTTCAAACATTTTTGTTATTTCTTCCATCGGTATGAAAACTTACATGGGAAAATTGTGTTATAACATTTGTACAAAAAATCATTTGTGACTATTAATACTATTGTTCAATTGTTTTGTAAATTTGGTTAATTTGTAAAATGTGTTTGTCTTAAAAAAAAACAAACAAAAACAAACAAAAACAAACAAAAACAAACACAACCAAAAATAATATAGATAAAAAGAAATACTGTAGATACAAACTAGATTTCTGTCTCTTTTTTCTTCTTCTTCTTCTATTTATTCTTCTTCTAACCTTCCAGTGTTTTTTACACGAGTGTAAAATAGGCCCGGTGTAAAAAAAAAAAAAAAGAAACAAAAAGTGGCAATTCGAGTTTTGAAACTTAGCATAGTCCTTTCGTTTCGTGCCCTTACGTATAAGTGCAAAGACCCGCTAATGCTATACTTGAACTTTTGCGGTTTCTTTCTGAATTCGTAATATCAAGATTACCAACTCCTCCTCCTTCTCCTTCTCCTCCTTCTCCTCCTTCTCTTTCTCCTCCTTCTTCTCCTCTTTCTCCTCTTTCTTCCCCACCTTTTGGTTGTGACTTTCTTTCTTCTTCGTCTTTATTTTTCTAACCTGTTGTATAGTACTGTACTAGTCATCGAAGAACATCTTTCTACTAACTCCCCCCTCTCCCTCCCCTCCTCATCCCCCCTCTCCCCCTCCCACCTATTTGTTTTCACCTTTCTCTTATACTTGAGACGTAACACATAAGTGTAATGTAAACACCTAACTCATTTTATCGACACGCGAATGCTACTACCACTTAACGGGATTGAATTTTTCAACATTTTCTCACACACGTTTCCTTATTTTCTTTCTGTATTTCTTTTTTTTTTTTTTTTTTTAATTTAATTTTGTTCCCTCTTCGTTTTTTTTTTAAATGCATCCCTAACTTTTATTATTTTTGGTTGAGATTTACGTTTTATTTTTTGTATTCGTTTAGTTTCGTTTAGTTTGAGAACTACAAAATAATTTTAAATTGAATTTATTATAATTTACAGTCAAATAATCGTGTCTTCTTTTCTTTTTTTTTTTTTTATTTAATTTTGTTCTATCTTCGTTTATTTAAACTTATTCCTAACTTTGATTATTCTCGGTTAAGATTTGCATTTTATTTTTTGTGTTCGTTTAGTTTCGTTTAGTTTCGTTTAGTTTTTAAAATTACAAAATAATTTAAAATTAAATTTGCTATAATTTACAGTCAAATAATCGTGTCTTCTTTTCTTTTTTTTTTTATTTAATTTTGTTCTATCTTCGTTTATTTAAACTTATTCCTAACTTTGATTATTCTCGGTTAAGATTTGCATTTATTTGTTTTGTTTAATTTTCTCGTATTTTAATTTAACGTAAAACTTATTACAATTTACAGTCAAATCATCTTGTCTTCTAATTTCTAAAAAAAAAAAATAAAAAATAAAAAAAAAACAAGAAAACATTAGAGAGCAATAATAAAAACCTAAGCAGAAATTCATTGTAAGCGTGTTACCCAAAGGGGTAAATTATAAAAGAGGGAAGTAAAAGAAAAGAAAAGAAAAGAACAAAAAAGAAAAGAAAAGAAATCAAAAATAAAAGAAAAGAAAGGGTTAGGGAGAAATAGGGGGAAAAGGGGGGAAGACTTATTTTACACCACCACTCTCTTCTTCTTCTTCTTCTTCATCTCCCTTGTTCTTCTTTTCTAACACAGTGCAATGTCGAGTTCTCGGCACGTGCTGAGAAGAAGTAGAGATTCTTACGTGTAAGTATGCATGCACATATGCATACAACCCAACATATGTATAATGGGGTAATATATATTAGGGTAGAAAAATATGGGATAGTGTTAGTGATTGCGTTTGGTATAATTCTCGCACGCGAATAAATACGAAATAAATGTTTTTCATGAGATAGAAAGAGAGACAAGGAGAGGAGAGGAGTGGAGAGGAGAGGAGTGGAGAGGAGAGGAGAGGAGAGGAGAGATGTGTAACGTGTGTATTATCATATGAGATTGGCGCGTGCCGTTTTTGCCATTTACAGAAGAAGAGTAGAGTTCTCCTTCTTACAGATGAGAGAAACTCGTTTGCCTCATCCTCTAACTCTGTCATCTCGTTTGTTCGTGTGTTGTATGTGTGTATGTGTATGTATGTCTTCTCTTACGGTCAAAGAGCGAATGAGATAGAAGAGAAAGTTGAAAGAAAAAAAAAGAAAAAAGAAAAGATTTGCGTGTGTTGTCCTTTATTATTGTATGCCCCCATCAAAGGTGGTAGTTTGGTTGGTTGGTTGGTTGATTGGTTGGTTGGCCTCTATGCAAATCTTTGTCTCTTTCTTTCTCATTTGCCATGTGTTTTTTATTTTCACCATGTCGAAAGAGAAAGTAAACGAGAATCGTCGATTATTTCGAATATAATCATAGTTTAACATTTTCGAAAGTTTCTATTTATTTTTAATATATATATATATTTTATTGTTTTGTTTTGTTTGTTTAAATCCTTCCTATATCAAATGTGTTTAATGTCACATAGGTATCAGGTAGTTGTTGGATAACAACAGCAGGTGTTTTTATTAATTTGTATTGTATAATACTTTGGAACGTTTAAATTACCTACCGTTTGTTTATTTTAAAGATTTCTATTTATTTATTTATTTATTTATTTATTTACGAACGAACAATTTATTCCTCTTTATTTTCATTTTTTTTTTTTTTTATATATTAACACTTTAATGGTCGCTCACACACAACATGTGCGTGATGCCGGAACACACTCATTGGTTGTTATTTTATTTATAACTTTATGTATATATATATATATATATATATATATTTAAAATTATAATTTGGTTATATAATTATATATAACATATATATAATATTTTATATATATGTTAACGTTATTATACAATATATTAGTTAGACTACTAATTATCAATTACTATAGATTAGTTTAAATAGAATTAATATATAATAAATATTATTATATTATATTGTTCTTGTTCTCTCCTTTAATGACAGGAAAAAGGAGGGGAGGGGTGGGAGAGTCAGGGGTGAGAAAAGGGTGTGAGAAATAGTGGTGGTAGTGAATTGATCTAATTACATGGAAACTCTCATGGAAAAGGTAAAATTTAGTCGATATTACGAACATTAACGAGTGACGTTTATGGATTTGTCCGATCGAAAGAGTATTACGATATTCATGGCGGAACCATTAGCGATATTATACGGCATCACATACATATATATTCCCGTTGTCCAATGGTGATCGCGAATATACAGTCGTTGAGATCTAAAAATACTTTGAGTGGGAGACAGAGAAAGAGTATGAGAAAGAGAAAGAGAAAGAGAAAGGGGGAGGAATGAAAAATTGTTTCAAAGCAATCGGAAAGTAGCATGGTATTGCACGACTCTCGTGAAAATAAAATAACTAAAGAAAAGACAGATATAAAGGGATGCTAGCTAAAGGGAGAAAAGGGTTGGGAAACGAGTAATACAATAATCGTGACACAAAGATCGATCGTTTGCGTGTTTTCCGATCGTTTCGCCAAAATTAAAAGAACAGAAATATAAATGAATGAATTAATGGATGTATTAATGGATGAATGAATGAATGAAAAAGTAAGAAAATTAAACTTTGTGACAATTTTCTAATTAAATTATATTTAACAGTTTAATGGGGCCGCACACACGTGTACGCAGTCAAACGTCGTTAGGGGGCCAGGTGATAATTTTCAAGAATTAATTTTAAAAAATACTTTATGGGTCATTTACGAAAAAATACAACAACAAATAACAATTTTACAATAAATTTAATTTTATAATATATATATTAACTAATATTAATAATAATAATAATATAAATAATTTATATTATAAATAATTTTATATTATATATATATTTATATATTTTTATTTTATTTTATATATTTTATTATTATTATATATTCTATTAACTATATTATATTAATATATATTTGATATATATGTTATAGATATTGAATATAGTATATATTTAAATATTAGTATATGTTATAAATATAAATATATAGTATATTTAATATATATAATATATATTTGGTACACTTATAGTATATATTTAATGTATATACTATATTTGATATATATGTTATATATATACATGTTAGCAAAAATTGAAATGAATAATACTCAATATAAAACATTTTGTTTATTCCATCTTATTTTATTTATCATATTAAATTAAAAAAAAAAACCTAATATTTTTTAAATATTGCAAATTTCATGATTATTTATTGGCCAAGTTGATAACAGAGTTATATGGTCGTTGTCGTCGTCGTCGTCATCGTCGTCGTCGGTTGGTTGCCAGAACGGTCGAGCGTGAAGGTAGAGGTAGAAGAAATAGAAAGAGAGAGAGAGAAAAAAAAAGAGAAAAAAGAGAGAGAGAGAGAAGCCATTACCCAGACAGAGAGAGAGAGAGAGAGAGAGAGAGAGAGAGAGCAAGAAACGAACGAGCAGCATGGGCCAAGTACAGTCTCAAGAATAAATTTGATCGTAGCTCAGAAGTTTAGAATGGAAACTGATCAACGTAACTCGATCTCTCTCTCTCTATATACTTGTGGAATATACCTATACGTATATACATATATATACATAAATACAACACACTTATACACCTATATACAATATTATACTAAACACGTTTCAATCGAGAAACGACTTTATAAGCAACGAACCGATATCACAAACCCGATTTACATGATAAACCTCGAACGGATATATGGCCGACGCGTATGCGAAATTATAATTCGCATGGAGAATTTATTATGCAAGTACGAACGATCATTATTATCCAAAGAGTCGGCTAGGGGTTGAGGGAGGAGGTAGGCATGAGGTAGGAGGGATGAGGTGGAAAAAGGGGGAGATTCAGGAACGATCGGTAAAACGTACGTACGTACGTACGTACACCGAAGGTAAAACCCGACAAAGCGTATCAAAAACGAATATTTACGAGATACACCCCCCTCCCTATCCCACCCCCTTCACCCACCTCCTTCCATCCCCCTCCTGGTTCTTCTATATCCATTAATTTTGCTTATTTTCGACATTATCGTTACAATACTGCCTTCTTTTCCTGACTTTAGTGTAGTGGTTGCTTGTTGTTACTGTTGTTGTTGTTGTTGTTGTTGTTGCTGATATCGATGCTGATGCTGTTATCCGATACGTTAAGTGGGTGGCCAATAGAAAAAAGATTAAAAGTTAGGTTAGGTCAAGTTTTAATCAAAAAGTAAGTACAAAAGATGTTTTGTTATATTTTTGTTTTGTTATATTTTTGTTTTGTTTCCCCCCTTGTTGAGAGATTGGTGAATATTGTCCAATAACTTTTTGCTCTTTTCTAATATTTTTCCCGTCAAAAAATGCTACAGTATTGAATAAATAAGATTATTTAAAAGTTTGACACGAAATAAATATATAAAGCTTTGTTTTTTTTTTTTGTTAGAGTTACACGTCAGATATAAATGTAAAATGAATCATTAAATGTGATAGGTTTGTTATCTTATACGGAAAGTTAAGAAAAGTGATTAATTTTTCCCCGAAATGTTCTCTTAAAAGTTTTCATTAGAATGTTTACTGAGCAACAGTTTATGAAAATATCATTTTGAAATGATGAATTTTGATAAAACCCCATGAGTTTGATGTTAACCAATTTTGTTATTTTTTTTTTTGTCTTCCTTTCTCTTTCCTTAAGTTTGAAAAAAATTCATTGTACAAAATGTATGTATTCATATTGTTTTGTTAGATTTCTCTAGAAAAACAATAATAATGATAATGATTAAGATAATTAATGAAAAATGAAATAATCAACTAGTTTCATCGGAGAGAAGGTTTACTTTCACGTAGGTTTACGACAAACGACGACGACAACGACGACAACGACGACGACAACGACGACAACGACGATTCTTGACTTTCGCGGGACAGCAAGCACGTGAATGAGAGAAGGTAATTCGTTGCGCAAGTTACCAACCAACGAAGGAACGTAAGAACCAACGAATGAGCAAAAGGGATCTTACGCAAGGTAGCTACGAACAACCGCGAGCCACGTCGTTGTTCATTTATTCGTTTCCTGCCATTTTGAAATTTCACGTTTATATAAAACATTCATTATATGTATACATGCTACATGTATTTTCCTATTTATTTATAATTGATTTGAAACGAATCACCATATATATATATATATTTATCATATACTATTTATATAAGTAGATTTGTGTGTGTATGCATCGAAATGTGCAATTGTATTCCAACCAAAGAAAATCTCATATACGTTGAGATTTGGGTTGGTCCTTTCAACCTCCCTTTCTCATACCCTTCCTCTCTCTCTCTCTCTCTTTTCTCAGCATTCCAACAGGTGTTAAAGCTGGTGCGCGCGCGTGCGCGAGCGAGCGAGCGCATAACCAACAACCCTACTTCTCTTTCTGATCCTCTTGAACCTTTACGTACGCAGTTGTTGGTAGTTGGTCGTCGTAGTTTCACCCTCTAAAGTTGTTGCTACTTTTGCTTTTATCATCGAAGAAAGAAAGAAAGAAAGACACAGATACGATACGTAGCTACGAAGAAAGTACCATGTATGAAGTCAAAGTAAAAGAAAAGGATAAGGGTAAACGAGTCATGAACGACTCCGTTCATCCTTTCTTATTAAACGACAGGGAATGAATGAAAGAATAAAAAAAGAAAAAAAAACGAGGGAAGGGGTTCTGAAAAAGAAAAAGTAAGAAAACAGAAAGGAATAAAAAAAAAGAAAAAAAAGAAAAGGAAAGAGGGTAGCTCGTTGAATGTGGAGTTAGATAATCCCTTTTTCTTTTTTTGTAGGGAATCTTTGAAAGTTTAGTATAGAACCCTTTTCCACAAACACCTCGATGTCCTTTCGACTGGAAAGAATTTAACTGAGCAAATCGTCCGTTATATAGATCTGTATACATACTCACACTTATCTATATATATATACAAGTGAACGTATGCACGTATGTATAGGAAATGTAGACACATGGTTGTTCAGACCCCACGTACACCCACCAAATCAACCCTCCTTTAGTATATTAGGTATAGCAACCCCACGTTTTGCTAGTCTTGCTATATACCCCAGCTACTAAACGTATCCAGATCTCGGTTTATCGTGGGTTGCATTTCTGGGAACAACGTATGGACCTTTACGAGCTACAGGTGGTGGTACTCTACTAGCGGTGTATGAACACACAGCTAGCCAGTCAGCCAGACAACCAACCAACTAAGCAACCAACCAACCAACCAACCAACCAGCCAGTCAACAGCTAACCGGTGTTCGGACTTAAACGTGAAGTTAGTTCTTTTCTTATGAGATATCTTTCGTAACTTTTACGAGACTGAACGGCGGCACGTGTTGTGCGTTTTCCTTACTTTTTGCTATTTTTATTTTAACCTCGAGCATTTTTTATTCAACTACGGATGGAGCAGACTAGTCGTCTCCTTCTTGTCAACGTATTTCATTTATATAATCCGATGTAGGTTTTTTTTGTTTATTTGTTTGTTTGTATACTCGATTAAACGATACCTTTGCGTGTGTAGTACGTGTTTTTATGTATATACATATATGTTAGACTATTCTGATATATTTCAACATAGCCAGGTAATTCAATGTCCAGGAAAAGATACGTTTAAAACGTTACGGCTTGGGGCTATTTCGTTGGTAAAGAAGGGTAGACAAAACAGGGAAATAAATTTCACTGGGTATACTAAATCACCGAAAAGTCTGGTCGCTAGCCAAACTACGGTGTTCCTTTCTCACCATTAAATATTAAATAAATATATATATGTTTATGTATGTGTGTATATATATAGTTTGGATTAAAATCGTCGTTTAGTTGTTAGAATTAAAAGATATAATTTATGTAACGGACTGTACACGAAGCGAACGGTTAGCCTTGAAGTCGAGCGGCCTCTCCGACAGTCGATGGTTTTCTACCACCATATACCCTGCCATAGTAGTAGTAGTAGTAGTAGTAGTAGTAGTTGTTACTGGCACTCGTAACGAGACACTATACACCACCATATAGTCCCTATCACTATCACCATCACGATGAACAACTTTAGTAACGTTGTAGTTGTGTGTGTGATGAGGAACGCCATGGTTTTCAACGTTTCTGTCCGTTTTTGTTGTAGTTGGAATTGTAGTTGTCCACGTAGGATTCGTAGTTGTGTTATGTTCAACACGTAAGAATGAACAGTTAGGAAAGTATAGTATCAGAAAGGGGTAATAGAGAAAAAGGAAAGGTGTCTAGGGTAGGGTGGACGTACTATCAAACAAATAAGTTACCCTATCGATCGTAGTTTCATACTACGAGCTAAGAAAAACCCTCAAGTGTTCTAACTTTCTTTTTTATTTTATTTTATTTTATTTTACATCAGTTCTGATAGTATCAAGCAATTTATGAACACACACACACTATTTTTATATATTTAGAAAAACAAAATATATATTTAAATTAATGAATATAACAAACTCCTAAGTGTTGTAATTTATTTTTTATTTTTTTATTTTATATTAGTTTTGATAGTAGCTACCAATTTATGAACACTATTTTTATATATTCAGATAAACAAAATATTAGTACAAGAAAATATAAAATATAAAAACTAAATAAATTTAAATTAATGAATGCAACAAATCCCAAGTGTTCCAATTTATTTCTTTTTATTTTACACCATTTTTAGTATTAATTAATTTATGAACACCATTTCTATATATTTAGAAAAATAAAATATATATTTAAATTAATGCATACAACAAACCCCAAGTGTTCTAACTTTTATTTTATTTTAGATTAGTTCTGATAGTATCAAATAATTTATGAACACCATTTCTATATATTTAGAAAAATAAAGTATATATTTAAATTAATGAATGCAACAATACCCCTAGTGTTCTAATTTATTTCTTTTTATTTTACACCATTTTTAGTATTAATTAATTTATGAACACCATTTCTATATATTTAGAAAAACAAAACATTTAAATTAATGGATACAACACAACACAACATATATAAATGTCTACAATGTTAATTATCATTAAAAATTTACCAAGTAAAAATAGAAAAATAAAAAAGAAAAGACAACAACAACAACAACAACAAGAACAAAAAATAGTGTAATCATTTTCATTAGAAGTTTCATAAGTTAAAAAAAGAAAGACAAAAAAGAAAAAGGAATGGTTAGATTGCTTGAGGGATCATTTGTTGCGAGAGAAAAAGTTTTGAAGTGAATGAAAAATGGATGGTAGGAAAAGGAACCAGCTCTTCTTAGCAAGTAGAAGGAAGACCCTTGCTAAAGTCTAAAAGTTAAATTCCAACATGATAGGAATTTTCGTTTAAATCGTACGACTACTTTACTTTTACCCCAGTAAAGATGTTTCTTCCTTCTTCTTCTTCTTCTTTCTTCTTTTTTTTTTTCTTCTTCTTCTTCTTCTTCTTTTTATTCAAACCGGATATATTATTCTTCTCTAATGCCGATGATAGCAGACAGTTTTGTCTTGGCGTGACATAAGAGAGAGATGATGTCCGAATACATTGAAGAAGATTTTTTTTCTTTAAGGCATATCTCCTTGTCTCACTTGTTCGTTTAAAACAGCCACACACACACAAACACACACACACCACCCACTCGTTCTCATACCCTCTGGTGAACGCATCATCAACGACCCACACATTTTATCTTTTTCTCTTTCTTTATCATTACATTTTATTATCCAGGTTAGGTTGTTGTTTTTTGTTTCTCTTTTTTTGGTTTGGAACCATCCAATTTGTATTCCTTTAAAATAATTTATTATTTTAATAAATATTTATAATATTAAATTTAATATATAATATTGTAAATATTTATAATATATATATATTAAATAATATATTAAATAATATATACTTTATATTTTATTAAATATTAATTAATTAAATTTATAAAAATTAAATGTAATAATATTAATTATAATATTTAATATTATAAATATTTATTCTATATATTAAATAATATATTTAATATTTCAATATTTAATATATAATAATAATAATAATATTATTATTATTATTGTTATTTATTTTTTCATATTTGTATCCAAATAACAACAACCTTAACTCCTTATTATTTTTGCGATAAACTTAACAAAATAAAAAAGGAAAAAAATGTACTTATACTTTTCTATACTTCAAATATATTCCCATAGATCTTGAAGAACTTAACACATAACACTTTCGATATTCAACGATGAAACATATCGCAAAAAGAAAAAAACAGGCGGCTCTTGATACATTGCACGTGAAGTTTCTATAAATTTTTTTTTTTTTTATTTATTTCCATGGATATAAGTAAGTGTATTTCATGTGTATCACATAAGGTAAAGCTTTTGGTAATAAATAATTGAAAGATGGGTAAAATCCGGTTGGAATATATAGGAAGAAAAGAAGGATGGAATGAAGGAATGAAGGAATGAAGGAATGAAGGAATGAAGGAATGAATGAAGGAAGGAAGGAAGGAAGGAAGGAAACATCGCTTGAAAATCCATCATCTCCTTCGAAGCAACGTTGAAAAGATCCTCGAAAAGAGAAGAACATAGTTGGATAGAACGGGGATGTATTTCGGTTGTTGGGGGGTTGAGAATGGGGAATAGGGGATAGGGGATAGGGGATGAAAAGTGAGTAGGTGGTTACTGTGGTGTAGACGCTTTGAACGATCTGGACCGAGGTGGAGGAGAGTTATATTCTTCGTATGTTGTACGTCGACGTGGAAAATCGTATTTCGGTGTATGATGGTGCCTAAGCTCTTGTACAACGCTGTTTCAATGAACCTCAGAGAAAGGGAGTTTGTCTCTTGAAGTGTATCGGTTACTAACATTACACCTTTTCATATGTATATGTGTATACATGTATTTAACTATGAATCTATGATTTTCTAACATATATGTATACGGATCTATATAAACGTATACACTATTAATCAAAAGTTTCCTATTTCTTATATAAATTTACAGAATTGTCTGTGAATTATTTTAAGTAGGTAGAATGATTAATACTTTTTTATTTTATTTTATTTATTTTTTTTTTTACATAAGTTTTGTTGACATAAATATATATATATATATATATATATATATATATAATTAAATTTTGTTAAATATCTAGTATATAAATATTTCTCTATTTATTTCTATATTTATTTTTATATTATATAATTTATAAATTTTATTTTTTTATATATTTATCCATATATTTATTTTTATATTATTTAATTTCTAAATTTAATAAATACTAAGTAATTAATATTTAAGTTTTAATTTAATATTTTAATATATTATTTATATATAATATAATATAGAATATTATATAAAATATTAATATTTGTATATATAATATACAATCTAAATTTTGGGACGACTTAATATATACACATGTTATGAAAAAAAAAAGATATTAACCCTTAACAGTTTGTAACATGATTATGTTTAAGATACTACGATATTAACGAAATTGAATAAAAATATTATTTGTAATTAATATACAAAAATGTGAGAAACATCAAAGGGATTCAAAAAGAAATTGAATATGAAAGGATGATGAATGGTAGAGGGGATGAAAATGTTGAATGGAAAAGTAAAGGAAGAAGATTGAAATGATACAAAGAACAAGTTAATAAAGTAAATCGGAAATGCATTCTACTAATGACAAGAATAGCAATAGTAATAGTAATAGTAGTAGTAGTAATAGTAGTAGATGATATTAGTGTGCAATAGTAACAAAGAAACTTTATTAAAGTTTAGCATTGCTTTCAATGTTGCGTTAGACGTTCGAATAGGATAGGTCGTAGTCTAGACATTTGCGAACGATCGAATACTGTCTTTCAATGTTCATACTTTGTCTTAAGTCTATGTCTATGTATATATATATATAGATTGAAATATGTATGTAAATATACGTAGATATATATGTATGTGTATATATGTTCGTATCACATTTATAAGTAGTCTTATGTATAAACTGTGTATATATATATATGGTTATATATACGAGTACTCTCATATAAATTTATATCTATACACGGTTTATTATATGAGTATACGTGTATCTATAGGGTTATTCAGAAATTAATTTAGTGAGTTAAAAAAAGGTTCAATATATTCTTTTTTTTTTTTTTAAATAACATCTTCACAATAAATCTTTTTTCAATCCTAATTTTAATAAGAGATTTATATTTTTATATTGTGGTGGTAATTGATATACAACCCATTAATTTAGAATTGAATAGAAATAGTTGAAATATTTACTTAATTATTATTATATATAATATAATAATATATAATAATATTATATAAATATACATATTATATATTATTTAATATTATGTTTTATTTTTTTTGTTTTTTAAATATTTCATAAGGATAAACACCCTGGAATGAAATCGTGCGAAATATATATATGTAAGAAAATAATAATTCATGTTATAATTTCTATCTTCATCACATCTGTGTGTTGGGCCAAAACCTCGAAATAGAACACCCAGACAATTTGTGTTGTTTTATCTGGCTCAGTTGCTTTCTATTTCTCTTTCTCTCTCTCTCTCTCTCTCTCTCTCTCTCTCTCTCTCTTATACTCTCTCATACTCTCTCGTTTCTCTTTATATACGTTTTCATCACCTGCTTCGGTCTACTACCGTCATCGTAGTCTACGTTCTCGAGAAGCCAAGTTGAAAATGTCGGTCAGCGTTCTTCTAGTATCCTCTTCTTCCATTTTCTTTTTCTTTTTTTTTTCTTTTTTTTTTTTTTTATTCTTTTTTATTACCCTTTCTTATTCTTCCTCTTTTTTCTTCTTTCATTTTCCTTTCTTCATTTCTTTTTATTTTTTTTTTTTATCTACTTTTCCTTTTACACGGCATATCGCGTTCCAAGTATCGATCGAAATGACTACGAGGAGGAGGAGGAGGAGGAGGAGGAGGAGGAGGTTGAGGAACAAGGAAGGGGGTTAAAGATGTATACATTGAGAATGAGGAAGAAAAGGGGGTGTAACGAACGAGGGGTAGGTTGGTAGGATTTCGTAAAGGGTAAAGGTAAAAGGGAGAGGAGGATCATCATCGTGCATTCGAACGATACAACACTACAGGCAAACGGCATAAATTATGCAGATGAGATAAAGAAGAAGAAGAATAAAAAGAAAAAAAAAACAAGGTAGATCATAAAAAAAAAAATAGATCATTAAAGGATGATCTATAGGTTGAATATTATACATGTATATAAACTATCTTGTTTGCTTTCAAATTGATATAAATAATAATTAGATTCGATAATATCTTATTAGGATTGTTTTATCTGTTTACCATCATTTTGTGAATTATTATTATTATTTTTTTCTTTTTTTTAATGTTGATATTCGTTAGAGATAAGTGGGTACAGTTAAAGCATTGTATTGCAAAGTAAATTGTAATTTGATAAAGGAATGATATATTTTTTATTTTTTTATTATTGCAATATGAGAACAATAAGAATAGGATTATCGTTTGTCGAGTATAATTCATTATCAATAAATAAAATGTTCAATTAAATTCACTTCAATTTGTTTTATTTTTAACTTGAGTAATACTTATATAATTGAATATATAATATATAAAAAATTAGGTTTATAATATTATAATATTATTATATGTTTTTATTATTTATTTTATATTATATATTTTTTTATTATTTATTTTATTATATATTTTATATTATCTATTTTATTATATATTTTATATATTAAATATTTTATATTATTTATTTTATTATATATTTTATATTATATATTACATTATATATTATTATATAAATACAATTATACAATATGAAATTATGTTTCTATAAAACTATATAAACTATATAGTTTCTTTATCTTTCCCAAATTATTTTTTAAATTAAAAAAAATAAAATAAAATAAAATTACATTCAAAATAATAGTCCTAATTTTGAGAGAGAGAAAACCAAAAAGTATACGCGAATAAATTGAAGAAAAATTTGGAATAGTTCAAAAAGAGAGAAAGAAAGATGGTTCAAGGTGTTAAGAATCTAAGAAACTATTTCGCGAACTTCTAGTTCTAAAAAGAGAGAGAGAGAGAGAGAGAGGAAAATAGTTAAAAGATGGAAGATAGGGATGAAGGAAAAAGAAAGAGAGAAGAAAAGTACCGTTAGGCGTACTTGTGCCCATTGCACACCGCTCATTTCCGTTCTCTTTTGCAGCGGTCGACGATCCAAAGGTAAGTGCACTTCTCGCTCCACCGGGATTAGACTTTATTCGAGGCAGGTGATCCGAGAATGCATCCTCTTTTACCTCCCATCACCCCCCTTTTCCTTCTTCTTCCCTCTTTTTTTTTTTTACTTACCGATCGACCCATGAAACTCTTATCCTCATCAACGAGAAGAAGTTGAACGTTTAGGGTCTTCTTAGTGGTGTTATGTTGTCTATTGGTAAAACTGATTCATCTATTTAAGAATAATTCACAAGGAAAGATTTCTATAGAAATTTATTGTTTTATTGAAAATAAGAAAAGTATAAACAGAAAGGAAAAAGGAATGAGAATGGTTAATTCTTTTTTTTTTTATTGCTAAAGATGTAGTGTGTAATATAGTTTGTTACAAGTTTATTTCTATTTATAATGAAAGGTTTTATTTTAAAGTGTTTTTTTGTATATATTTCTGTTTTTTACAGTTAACAGAGGTTTATTTGTTTTGTCGATTAATTAGAAATGGTATTGTATTTATAGTTATATCAGTAATTGTTTTAATATTATTTATTGGACAAAACTAGTGGGTTATAGCTTTTTAAATATATATATTTATAATGTAATATTAATTTATATATATAATATATAAGTTATATTTTTTAAATAATTTAATTTATATTTTTTATATAATTATTTTTTTTTATGTATATTTTAAAATATTATATATATTTAATATATTTCTATATATTTTTTTACTATATTTATTAGTATATATAAATATAATTTATTATATTTTATAAACTGTATATAATAATATATATTAAAATATATTATTTATTAATATTTCATTTATTTATTTTTAATTATATAATTTATTATATTTTATATATTTTCATATAAATTTTTTTTTATATATATTTTAAAATACTTACTGGGATTCGATCCATTGAACCTTACTGTTAGTAAAAGAAAAGACAGCGTCTCTACCACCTGAGCTATTCAAGGAGTACTGATATTTATTTTATTTTATTTATATATACATATATATTTCTTTTAATAAATATAAATAATATAAATAACATATAATACAAAATATATATTTAATATCGTTATTTCCAACTATTAATAAAATTCCAAGAGAGAGAGAGAGAGAGAGAGAGAGAGAGAGAGAGAGAGGATTTTGAGATAACTGTGCTAACGAATCAAAAAATATAAAATAATATTCTTTTTTATAAATATATATATATAAAATATAAACATATACATATACAAAGAAAAAAGAAGATATATAAAAGGTTTGGTAGCAGGTTGAAATATCGATCGTTCGTTTCTATTCGAGGTGGAAAAGACGCGAAGAGTTTAGCTGATGCTCTCGTAAATTTCCCTCGGCATGTTTCTGCATTTTTTAAAAGTAGACGTAAATATCTCATCTTCTTTTTTTTTTTTTTTTTTCTTTCAAAGAAAAGGAAATGAGAGTGGGAAAACAAAAAGAGAGAAAGAGAGAGAGAGAGAGAGAGAGAGAGAGAAATTAGAAAATATATAGCTTCAAATAGCGAGAATATGATCTACATATTTCGTTTTTAATGGGATTTTCCTTTTCTACGCGAATCTCGTTGAAAATTACAAGATTGAGAAAATAAGGTGTGTATGTGTGTGTGTATATATATAAAACTACTATTATACAAGCAACTTAAGGCATGTGATGGTATTGGTAATGGTGGTTGGTGGTGGTGGTGGTAGTCTCTTTCTGAGTGAATAAATTTTTAAAAAGTTGCTTTAATTTTATTGAAATATATTCTGTCTCTCTCGTTCTCTCTTACACATACACACACACACACACACATCTATAATTTTCCCACATTTCCGTGTTTTCCAATATTCTCGATCGATTTTTCTGTTCCTTTTTTTTTTTTGGAAAAAGGGTGATCGCCCTTAATACATTGGCTAGCACCGTCAGCATTTGGGACTTGCGATTCAAAAGTCGAAGTACTGTAAGAAACTAGTCGAATCAGCTTTAATCATTATTCCTATACATGTAGTATAGGGTGCCTAGTATATAACCCTATATAAATAGGGTTCCACCAGTGGTTTCCATTAAACTGAAATTGGCGTGTTGGACATACCATATGTATTTAAGTATAATATGTATTCCGGGCTGAAGTATTTGATACCAAGTTGTTTGAATAAAATTCTACTTGTTATTGTTTTATTAATATAATTAAATAAAATTAAATTAAAAACCAAACCAAAATTGCATTTAAATTGCATTTAAATAAATATTTCAATTCCATGATTTCTTATTTTTTTTTTTTTTTTATTAATCTACGAGTAAACCATTTGCCACGTTATTTCCATATATTTTTTTTTCTACATAAATATAAAATTACAAAATAAAAAAAGAAATAATATTAGAATAATAATAATAATAATAATAATAATAATAATAATAATAATATTAAAACATCCTTATGGAATTTCAAATAATGAAATTGAATGATTTATTATTCACACGTTTCTTTTCAAATTCAATAGGAAAATTATTCGAATTTTTGGTTTATTTCAAATACACCACCCCTTATATACATAGTTAACCCTAAATAGTATCCATTTTACCAACACACTTGCACATTTCTCTTCCCATTTACACTTTTCTTAGATACAATATATAAATAGGAAGAAACTAAAGATAAGTTAGACGAGAATTGTAAGCTTGGTTGGTTGCTGTTTGCTTGCAAAAAGAAAGAAAGAAAGAAAGAAAGAAAGAAAGAAAGAAAGAGAGAACGAACGAAAGAAAAGGGTTGAGGTTTGAATTAGGGTTGGTCTATCTCTCTCTCTCTCTCTTTTACATTAGTGATGATGGTTAGTGGTATAGTGTTAGTGTGGCAGAGGCACGCTTGAGGGCTAAATAATTTCAAAGTTGGGGAATAGGGGGGGGGAAGGGAAGGGAAGGGAAGGGAGGGAGAAAGGAAGGGACCCTATGGTCCGTCGAATGCGCTCGATGGGAGCCCAAAGGGAGCGGAAAGTGCACCTAAAAGAGAAGAGAACAGAGAAGAAGAAGAGAAGAGAAGAGAAGAGAAGGAAGGGCTGTTATAGAAGGGGTGGAGGGTTTGGGAGGAGGGAAGGGGGAATGGGGAAGGGAAAAAGAGAGCCTTGGGATTCCTTTT
Source organism: Polistes dominula (assembly GCF_049000335.1). Lineage (NCBI taxonomy): Eukaryota > Metazoa > Arthropoda > Insecta > Hymenoptera > Vespidae > Polistes > Polistes dominula. The sequence continues at coordinate 999,188 of NW_028301154.1, forward strand.
GAAAGAATCATGAATGGTATATAGGTAGGCCTTTCGCATTTTTGCGAAACTGTATCTTTGAAAACTGAGAGAAAATCTTGGAGAAGGAAACTCGGACCCTACCACCACCACCACCACCACCAACCATCAACCATCAACCATTAGGAACGTGAGCCCTCGATTTTTACGATGATTTCTTTTTTTTAACTCACCCTCTGTTTTTTTGTCTATGTTTTTTACTCTTTCCGATTGTGCAGCAGACTTTTTTGCCAACGTTTGTCGTCACCCCTCTTATTTCTTCTTTCTACTTTTCTCCCCCTCTCCTCACTCATTCACTCACCCCTTTTACCCCTTCGATATAGTGCGTATCTACCAGCTGCTTCCTCCATCCCCCTTCTCCTCTATACCACTACCACTACCATTAGAAACCCTCGATTTCTCCCTTAGCAGCCTTTTTCCTAACCAAAGCCCCCTTGCAATTCTCCACATTTTACTCTTCCATTCGACCATTCCTTCATCCTTCGTCCCTTTTTAATTTTCTTTTTTATTCTTTGTTTTAATGTTTTTTTTTCTGCTCTCTCTCTCTCTTTCTCTCTCTCTGTTTTTCAGTTTTCTTTTTTTGCTTTTTATTATTTGTTTCTCTTTTTTTTTTTTTTGTTTTGTTTTTACCTTTTTGCACGAATCGCACTTTACACCCCAAGGTTTTATAAGGAGGTCCTCGAGAGGTGCTTTAACGATTGAAAAGAGACTGATTTTGTATACTTCGTGAACAAAAAAAAAAGAAAAAGAAAAATTTACAGAAAGAGTAAGAAGAGGGAGGAGGGTGGACGAATGAATGGGTGGGGAAAAGAAATTACGATTAATTCAGGGGTTTTACGTTTGGCTGAAAATGAACATTGCAATAAAATGTGGATTAAAGTTAAAGTGTTCGAAGTATGAAAAGTTTTTTGTTTAATATTTATATTAAAAATTAAAATTAAAATATTTATATTAACATTTATAATACATTCGTGGGTTTTATTTATATATATATAAATTATAAATTATATAATATTAAATCATATATATATATATTATAGCTTAACACTATATTATTTCTTAATAATAATATAGGTACACGTTTACAGTAGTTTGCAGAAATTTGGATGCTGTAAATAGGAAAACGATTATCCTGTAGGATAAAATCAATCCTTAACCCTTTCCTTACATCCCTTCATTTACCGACAATTTCTATTCCACCCTTCATCACCACTACCACCATTAGTACCACCCTATTCTCATTCCACCTTGTTCTCCACCTTTTCTACTTCCCCATTTCTCTATCACCTGCTTTTCTCATCTTCTTCATTTCCTTACCATCTACCAACCCCCAATCCCTCTCTCTGTCTGTTCCTCTTCTTCTTCTTCTTCCTTTTCGTTGGCAGTTAAGCGAGTTCGCTAAACGGAAGTTTCGCGTTGCTACGTTCGTACGTTCCGTTCGTTGGTTGGTTGGTTGGTTGGTTGGTTGGTTGGTTGGCTGGTTCGTTGAAAATCTGCCGCAGAGAAACAAACGGCCTTCGTAATCTGCCTAGTGAAACTTGGGGAATGGTTTCCTTCTTCTCATTCTCAGATGGTTTAACATCCTGAAACGGGAATACGTTTTCTTCTACTTGGTTTGCACGGTTCGAGTGGAAGATCCTTGAAAGATCTGAATTAGAAGGGTGAGATAGGAAATATGTGGGAAAGTGGGTGATGGTAGGTGAGGGGTAAGGATGGTTTATCGCAGAAAGGGGGTTTACTTCATGTGGGAGTTATTTTAATATGGTTTGGTGATTAGGATCGTGATATATGGCAAGCATACCTGCTGATAATTAGTTTGAATGTTATATTGGCTGTAGTTGGTATTTTTTATTTTTATTATTAGTTTTGTTAGGTTTTTGTTTCTCACAGTATATGATTCATAATGTTTATATAATTATTATAACAATAATTTGTGGTATTTTATTTTTTTTTAATATATTAGTTTGAAGTAACTAACGTTCGGTGTTAGGAAGCACGAATATATAATATAATTAATATAATATATTATATTAAATAATATATATATATGTATTTATAATAAAATTAAATAATAATATAATTAACTATAAAATATAATTATATATTTATTATATAATTTTTTTTTTATAAAATTATTATAATTTAAATATTATATTAAATTATAATTAATATAAAATAATAAGATTAACATTATTGTTAGATCTATTTATTTTCATTTTCTTATTTTTAAATTGCATCAACATTTTTTTTTACATACATTAAACTAAATGACAATGGTGTTGAATATTTTTAACGAATTAAATTTATATCACTAAAAACCTTTTTAAAGTTTTACTATTAGTTATATCGATTTATGTAAAATTGACTTAGACAATCAGCGTGTTGAGAGTAATTTTACACCGTCTCCTGTATAATTTCAGACACCTTAAACGAGTTTAGTGAACCGTAAGACAAAGAGAAAGAGAGAAAGATAGAGAGATAGGGATAGAGTAATACAGAGAAAAGGGTGGAAGGGATAAGACAGACCCAGGGTTTAAATGGGTGTAGGGTTAGTAACGTCAATGATTCGAAACATTGTCAGGAATAGGGTTGGCAAGTGTTTCAAACTCTTCGGTGACTAAACTGTCACTATCTTTGTCTTACCCCATCTAACTGTTCATCCCTTCCTTCCTTCCTTCCTTGAAAAGGAACTTAGGGTCTTAAAGACAGAAACAGAGACACAGACAGAGACGGAGACAGAGACAGAGACAGAGACAGAGAGAGGGAGCGGGAGAGAGGGAGAGGGAGTATTCGATTTGCTTAAATGCTCAAGGCGATCACGCGCCCTTCGCATATCGGATTGAATTTGGTAAAAGGGAAGGAAGGGTTGTATATTCGCGATTAGCCGCTAGCTATGTACTTAACCAAGTCCTACATTTGTTGTTTATGTATGTTACACATATACGTGTACTACCTAGCTTACTGTGTATATTTTAGTATTGGTATTAGTGTTGTTAATGTATTATGTATATGTATATGGAGTTCTGTTTGTGTATATGTGGTACATAACGCAAGTGCAATGAAGGACTTGCTTGGAGACACGAACTTGCGGGGATTCGAATTGTCCTATGAATATTCAGGTTTCCCTTTTGCTACCATGAAAATTCGATTGGCCTGAAGCTTTAAGTTACACACCATGCTAAATGACTATAATAAAGATATGTATATATATATATGATGTTGCAAAGAAATAGAAGAATGGTGTGTGTGTGTATATGTGTTAACCTATCACCTGGCACAATACGAAAATGCAATAAAAAAAAATTAAATTAAATTAACTGTATAATGATATTCATATTAAACAAATATAGAATTATTTTTATAATAAATATATTTTTTTTTATTTAAATATAAAAATTATTTTATATCATATTATATTTTATATTTTATATATTATATTATATTATATTTTATACTATATTAGAATATTATTTATTACTATATTAATATATTATTTATTATTATTATATTTATCACTTATCACTTCAAATAAAACAGTAAGAATTTTTAAAAGTTGCATTAAAAATAAAACCAAAAATCAATTTCAAAATGCATTTTCTAAAAAAATGCCATAGGCAGGTAATGGGTTAAACAGAGAAAAATTTACTTTTAATTATTTACATATTTTTTTATTATTAACAATAATTAATTCATTTTTCTTGATTATTTTTGTTATAGAAAATGTTATTGGATTGTTTTCTGAATAATTGTTAAAGAAATGTCAAAGGTTAAATGGTGACTCTTCTCTCTCTTTCTCTCTCTCTCTCTCTCTCTTTCTCATGGGTTTTGTGTTACGTTTTAACAAGTACCTATACAAGTAACAGGATTTAGGTGTACAGGTTTATTTTAATAGTTTTGTTAACATATTTGCTATATAGTATTATAGTATTACTTCCTTGTCGAAAACACTATGGGGTTTCATATCAGGCATATGTCTTGTATTTGGTACCGTTATCCTATATACAGGTAACTGCTGTATAAACCTGATCGTTAAAATTCTGAAAAATACCGTCTTACGTTAAATTGCATTATACGAAATACACGGGATTAGATTGCAAAAAAATAAAAAAGAAAAAGAAAATAAAAACATTAATAATCAAAATTACTGTGAGAACTACAAAAGAAGAATTGTATTATTTAAATGAAACATTTACGTATGTTTATTAAAATAAATAATAATTGATGAAAAGTATCGTACAACCATTACCACCATCATAAAGTTAGTACTCGTATTTTGCATACCCGCATTTTCCTCAAGCTTTTATTTTGATCAAATAACGGTATATAAACAATATCAAATGTATTTTTACAAACGACCCGCACCCCCTATTTAGTAATTTTTACAAAAATACAACATAAAATACCGAGTCTTGTTTTTTTTCTTTCTTTTTTTTTTTTTTTTCTTTAACTTATTTATTCTATTTAAAAACCAACGTAAATTACAAATTGTAATATCGTAAAATTGTGCAAGCAAATGTTTTAAACAAAACAGGTAAAGCTCGATTGTGAGATATTAAACGAGCAGGGCAGGTGCGCGCTTGCACTTAAGAACTTTCATTACGTTTCATGTTCTATGGGAATTTCCTCAATTCTTGAACCGTGTTTTATAGCGAATATGTATGTGTCTGTATATTTATGTATGTATGTATGTATGTATGTGTTTTGTATGTGTTGTATTAAACCAAAGATTTACCTTTACTTTTTATTACTTCGCGTGAGTCAGATTTGTCGACAATGGGATCAACGTTCTTGTTAAGTATAATACATAGTTTGTTTTTTTTCTTCTTCTTGTTATTGTTGTTGTTATAAAATTGTTCCTCGATAATTTTTAATACAATTTTTTTAAAAATATTTTATCACATAAATAATAAAAAAAAAACAACAACAAGTTTAATACAACCATATGAACATTTTGGTCAACCTGTTTCATATTATTCGCAAATATTAATTAATTAATTCTTCTTAAAATAATTTTGATGCATTCCAAGAAAACAATAAAATAATTCAAATAAAATAATTATTAATAAATTGTTCCTCGATAATTTTAATATAAGTTTTTTTTTAAATGTCTATCCCATAAATAAAAAAAAAATAACAAGTTTAATACAATCATAAAAACATTTTAGTAAACCTGTTTCATATTATTCGCAAATATTAATTAATTAATTCTTCTTAAAATAATTTTGATGCATTCCAAGAAAACAATAAAATAATTGTTAATAAATAAAAGACAATAATAATATATAATGATGTTTAGTAGAAACGAACGATGATAACATTATCGATTAGTGTACAGATAAGTGGAGGGAGTCGATAGGTTAGAAGAGAAGAGAAGGGGGGGCTGTACATAAAAGGATAATATAATACACATTCCTTGATTCTGTTCTTTGAACGAAGGTAAATTCTTTGACGATAAGGGGCTTGAGGGAGGGGGTAAATATCGTCTCGTTTGATCGTGTTTCTCATGGGGGGTAGGAGGAAGGGGGGGGGAGGAGGAGGTTTAAAGAGATTGTCTACGCCAATGTGTCTAAGAGCGTGTGCAATCATCGAGGCCTTCGTACACGGTGATCATCCAGGTGGCATATTCAAAGTGAGTGAGTAAGAGAGAGAGAGAGAGAGAGAGAAGGATTATACATACAGGTTAACACACACACACACATATACACGTGTATAGTATAAACGCATATACCTTGCAGGACAAGTCATACGTGCACACATTACACCTATCTCTCTCATTCTCTCTCTCTCTCTCTCATTCTCTCTCTCTCTCTCTTGTTCTCAATACGTGTATAGGCTATTTAGTTTGCTAGAAGCGAGACAGCAAGTTAGCTAAGCCAGATAGGTAGCTTGGTAGCTTGCTAGACTACCTAGCTAGCTAGCCAACCAACCAACCAACCAACCATCTACCTACCAACCTACCTGTCTACCTACCTACCTATCTACCTACCTACCTAGCAAGGTAGATAGCAAACTGGCCATCCAGTTGTAACCATTTGCCCATACGTTACCAATACATCTTCATATATATATACGTGTATTGCATTTGAGGTCCCTTTCCAATATTCTCGTCACTCCTCGTCATCATCCGTTTATCCGATTGCTAACTCCCTCCTTCTCCTCCTCCTCCTCCTCCTTCTGCTTCTCATTATCCTCCTACCACTTCTGCTTGGAGTATTGCAAAATGAGAGATAAAGGGGAATACTCTGCTTTAATGATATCGAATTAAATGAATTTTTTTGATCATTAATCTAACCAATTATTTGGATACGGGATTAAATGAGTGTTTTGTCTTTATTTGTCGTGTTTTAGAAATGTTCAGATGGAGTTTGGTTGAGTGAGGGAGGGTTTCACCCCTCCTTTGAGTGGTGAATACTTTGAAGAACTAATATGTTTTGTAGGAACATAATAATTTATTATTAATCAGCTTCTAATAATAATTAATTATTAATTAATTAATTAATATAAATATTGCATTATTTTACATTAGTATTAAGAAACACATATATGCGTTGATAGACTACTCTGGTAATTTTTACCAAACGCATAGATGCGTTCATAGCACTGTAAGGGTTAAATATTGGAAAGAAATAACTGAATGAGAGATGAACAAATAATAATAATAATAATAAAAAAGATACTTATCTTCGCTGATGGTGTTGTTGTTGTTTTTTTCTGTTAAATCTCGTATTTCTAAGATAAGGTAAGAGCAAACTCCTTATTGTGTTATCGTTTGTTCGAAATTGGACCATGGCTGGCAATACCTATCTAACAGGGGGGATAGGAAAAGAGGGGGGCGGGGGCGGGGGCGGGGCGGGGGGAGGTTAAAAAGGGAGGAAGGAGGAAATAAGAAAGGAAAGAAACCTCTGGCAATTGGTTAAACGTCTGTTTCTACGACAACAACACAACAAGTAGTATACGGTCAACCTAGAGAAATAGACATGAACGATTTTATCGTTCACTCGTTTCTGTCGATAACCACTGACGCGATTTCTCTTGATAGTTGGTTTGTGTTTTTTTCTTTTTTTTCATTTCTTTTCTTTTCTGGTTTCTTTCTTTTTTTTTTTTTTTTTTTTATTCGTCTTACAGAAATTGCTACGTATTTTCTTCTATCGTTTTCTATTATTAGGTTCCCTTTAAAGAAAGAAGACTATTATCGGTTAAAGTCATTTTTCCGATTTTTGGGTTCACATACTACACAAACGTAGGATGTGTGTGTGTAACATATTGTTATTTCTTTTGTTATTTTTCGTATATTTTCCAAAAATATTGAAAATAATTTATAAGTTTTATTTTCTTAAATTTTCTTTTCGGTACTTTGACAATTTATATATTTCGTATAATAATTCGTAATTAACTTGTAATTAAATAATATATAATTTAAATTATAATTTAATTTCAAATATATATGATGAAGTTTTTTGTATATAATTTAAAATTTTATTTATATAATTATATTCTTGAAATACATTATTTATTTTATTATTTAGTAATTTTATTTATTTTTAAATACCTTATATATATATATATTAATTATTTCTTTATATATTACAATTTTATTTATGTAATTATATTTCTAATTAAAATTGTATCTTAATAACTTTATTTATTGTATTATTTATTTATTTAATTACTTTATGTATATTAATAATTTTTTTATATAATTTACAATTTTATTTATATAATCATATTTATAATTAAAATTGTATAAATAAATATCGTAATTAAATTATTTTATCAAACTAAATCAAATATCAAACAAGAAATCTACGAAATTTTTCTCAGTATGAGATCAAAAATTAAGAGAAAAAAAAAAGAAAAAAAATACAACGACAAATATTAAAGTAACGATTGCATAGCTCGTAAAAGATCTAATTTTATTATTTATTTATACATCCCACGATTGGAGTCGTCCTCCAACGAGAGAGAGAGAGAGAGAGAGAGAGAGAGTACGAAAAAATTCGAGTAATTAGAAAATAAATTTTGATTAACTAGATGTGATGATGATGGTAAAACAGTTGGTTCTTTTCTTTCTTCCCCTTTTTCATTTTTGTTTTTGTTTTTTCCCCATTGCAGATGCATTCAAATGCACTGTTTATTAACGAAGCTAATTAGCACGAGACTAAAAATGGGGACAGCTAATCGTTGTACGAGTTCTATTTCATGATCGATAATTCAAAATTCACGGTTATTTCTCTCTCTCTCTCTCTCTTTCTCTCTTATATACTCTCTTTTTGTTCTCTCACTTTTCTCTCTTTCTCTTTTTCAGGTACATCGAGTATTCTCTAATGATTATTTTTCTTCCTGTTCGCGTTACGATAATTGGAGTTACAAATACGTTTTCTGATAGTTATTGATTATATCGATCGTTAATTACCCATCGTTATAAACATTGAGAGAATAAAAAAAGAAAAGAAAAGAAAAAAAAGAAAAGAAGAAAAAGGAAAGAAAATGAGTGGAAATTACATAGAAAGAAAGAAAGAAAGAAAGATAAAATGAAAGAGAGAGAGAGAGAGAGAGAGTAAAGTAGTTCGTGATGGGGGGATGGTACTTACAGCTTTTTTTAGTAGAAAGCTTTCATTCTAAAGCGAATTTATATCGATAAATCTAACTGTTAGCGTTCTTTTTAACTGTTGCACAATTAGTATCATTTTGTAATATTATCTATCTTTAATGAAAAAAAAAAAAAAAAAAAAAAGGAAAAAAACATATTTAGTATCGAAAGTGGAAGTAACAACTTCCTTGAAAGTAGGTTACATTTTTTTCTCTCTCTCTCTTTTTTCTTTTCTTTCTTTCTTTCTTTCTATCTTTCTTTCTTTTTCTATTTTTCTCTCTTTTTCTTTGTTTTATTTTTTTTTTTTATTATTTTTTTCTTTTTTTATATTTTTTTTTTTTTTTTTTTTTTCATTTGAGAGAACTTGATATTAGAACACGGTAAAACGTTTCTCGGGGTATTAGAGACTGTGAAACTATATTTCAACTGACATATTAAATCCGTCCTTCATTGTTCGCTTATTGTAAATTTACATTGTTCCATTTTGTTCCATGTATTAAATCATATCACTATGATCAACTTTTATAAAGTTGAGTGGAATTTTTTTTTTTTTTTTTATGATGCTTTTTTCCTTTTTCTTTTTTTTTTTTTTTTTTTTTTTTTAAAGGAAAGAATAGTTTCAAAGAGTTCGACGGAAGGCGTTTTTGCATTTCTTGCACGCAGAGAGCTGTTTAGTTATTATACATTTTGTAGTTTCCAGATGCAATTTGTCTCATTTCTTCGAATTGAGATTTTGCCTATTGTGTAACATGTTATGTATTATATGTTAATAAAACGTAAATTAATTTTTAAAAGTATTAGCAATATAATAATAATAATTTTATAAAAAAAAAAACATCCCTATAATTATACTACACCTGATTTTCTGCATTCGTCTCATTTTCTCGAAACTTAGTCTATCGAAGGTTTCACTTCTAACACCTGTGATCTGCCCGCATGATATTTTTTTTTTAAATTAACCCCTCACCCCTCACATGTTTCCCAAGTATTGTTCTTAAACCCCAGAATGTTTTTTTATTTATATATATTTTTATGATGCATTATTGGGTGCATCGTTGAAACACCACCATCCCTTACCACCACCAGCAGCAGCACCATTACCAGCAGCACCGGTAGAGAAAAATCGCGTGACGAAATCGATGGTGTTCTGCCAGCTGAGGCAGCTCGTTATCGAGAAAAGGAATGCGATATCTCGAGGATTTACGGTACACGATAAATCTCATTGTTATCGGTCCCTAGATGCTGGGGTAAAAAGGGTCTTCTTCTATTTTAAAATGCAACCCTCGGACACGTATTTTCTATTTAGCCATTGGCACTTAACGTTTTAATGCTTTATAAACGTGGTTGGTTAGTTAGTTGGTTGGTTGGTTGCTTGGTTTGGCTTGCACGGCAACCATGACTCTTCTTCTTCATTTTCTTCTCCTTTTTTTTTTTATTTAATTTAATTTTTTTTGGTCTTAGTTTCTTCTTCTTTTTCTTCTTTTATTTTTCTTGCTCGATCGAAACCATTGGAAACTTTTAAGAAGCTACTACTATTACTTTGATGTTAAATGATCGATTTATGTTCAATCAACTGTGGTTATATATATATATATATATGTATGTATGTATGTGTATGTGTATGTGTATACTTTCTGTAACTTCTTTAGGGGTAGTTAAACGATTAGTTTTTTTTTTATTTAAGATTAAAACATTTTATCGTAATTTGTATTTCATTTTATTACACCAATGTCAATTTATTTAACGATCACATATTAGTTATAATAACAATAATAATAACAATAATAATAATAATAATAATGTTCGAAGAACCATTAGAATTAGAACTATGAATGAAAATTAGTATTGAAAGATAAGTGATGAAAGTAATTGAGTTCGTTAATTATATTCATTTCAATGTGGAAAGTAAAAGGGGCTAGGAGGGTGTGGGGATTTGTTAGGATCGTATTCTAGTCAAAGATAAAATGAGAGTGAGGGAAGAAATACATTTAAAGGGGGGAGGGGAGGGGGGGTCGGTTGAAAGGTGGAAAAGAAGGGGGATTTGCAAAAGAGAGATAAAGCTTCATGCTACGTAAAAGATAGTTGGTGGTTTAGTTTGCGCCTGCGTACTCGCGACCACAACCTGAATATGCGAACGTACAGGGGGTGGGTGGGTGGTGGGGATGGGTTTGACCAGGTGGTTCACGGAAATTGCCAGCGGTGTACCGCGGTAGCGATCACAAGGGGGTTACTCTGTTTCCTGCATACTGCACTGCGTGTTTTCTCTCTCTCTCTCTCTCTCCCTTTTTCTCTTTCTCTGTCTTTTTTTCACATCTTTTTCTTATTCGACCTACATCTTTGTTTTCTCTTCCACGTATCCTCTTCCCCCCACCCACATCCCCTTTCTTCTTATTTCTTCTTCTTTTCTTTTATTTTCTTTTTGTTTTTATTTTTTATTTTTTTAGGGGTAGGTTCCTTTAATTTTTCTCTTCTTGATTTGTCATAATACTTATTAACAATATATTTACTTATATTTACAAATAAATAATATACACCTTATACATATTTTTATTTGTATAAATAAGAAAACCATACGTAGTAAGTATAGTTAACATTTAAGTCTTGAAGTTGTCAGAACAGTAAACGGTATTTCGTAAATTAGAGTTTATATCTTAGTTTTCGTTAAAGAAACTATTATAATAAACCCCGGAAGTTCTCATCATGATCACGATTATCGTAGACGCCATTATAATACGAGAAGCATGTACTCTTTCACGCGATAACAGTGTGCGTGTTAATGAGGTCGAAGGGTCAAAACGATTAATACGCGTCTCTTCTCTCTCTCTCTCTCTCTCTCTCTCTTATATACACAACACACACATATACATGACATGCATATATATGTATATACTCTTAGTTGGGAGATTATGCTTCGTTGTAAACTGTCGAACACTTTATTGTGTTCGAGATAACGACGGATTCGATATCAAGCTTCGTAGAGATTATCTCAACTCGATTTTCCCTTGATTTCGTGCTATAATCCGAACAGATTCTCTATCTATTAATCCACCACCATGATAATAAACCCTTTTGTATGATTACTATATCATTATTCTTTAATTTGAAACGTGAGCTTATCTTTTAACACTTAATAAATGTATCGATTTCTGTTAGATTAAAATCAAATGATACATTATCATCAATAATTATATAATATTATAATCTTTTATTTTTATATTTTATACGTAGTATATTATAATTTGTTTTTTGTATTTTATACATAGTAGTATTTTACAATATTTTATTTTTATATTTTATAGGTACATATAAGTATATTACAATTTTTTATTTTGGTATTTTATACATAGTAGTATTTTACAATATTTTATTTTTATATTTTTAGGTACATACAAGTATATTCCAATTTCTTATTTTGGTATTTTATACATAGTATATTACAGTTTTTTTTGTATTTTATACATAGTAGTAGTATATTTTACAATATTTTATTTTTATATTTTATACATAGTAGTATTTTACAATATTTTATTTTTATATTTTATACATAGAAGTATATTACAATGTTTTATTTTTGTATTTTATAGATAGTAGTAATATTACAATTTTTTATTTTTATATTTTATACACACTAGTATATTAACAATATATTAATTTTTAATTATAAATTATTTAATACTTTTTTTTTTTTTTCGTGTGGTTTGTTATCCCGGCGCTCATCCTTGAACCATTGTGCCCGGGCCCCTTGCGAGGAGCACCTATTCATTGTGGTGTGGTCCCGTGGGCCAGCCACGTCCTCCGTGCGAAGTGTAGCACAGTCGTCCCCCCAAAGCCCATCAAATCGAATGTGTTGGCGTGGTCCCAATGGGCATCATTTTTCTGACGCCCGCGAAGCCCAAAGCCACGACGACGAGCACAGGACATTGTGTCCCCCCTCGTTCGATGTCGGAGAGCGGGGATTCGAACCCGCGAATTCCGGGCGGGAGTCGAGCGCTCTACCGACTGAGCCATGCCATATTTTTTAATACTTAAAAAATATAATATATATATTTACATATTTACATAGATTTCTATTATATTAAATCAAATAATACATCTTCATTAAGTTCATATAAGTTAATTCTTGATTAATCAACAAATTTATAAAGAGTTTAATTATGATTTATTTTATATGTGATACATCTTACCTTAACACTATTCCATTTTTTTCTTTTTAATTACAAATCCTATTATATTTCTAATTTAAATTGTTTCCAAAATATAAATAAATCAATTTTATTTATTCATTCATATTTTTGTACTTGTGTATAATTTTAATATTACAAGAAATTTATATCAGACACGATAAATAATAAATCATACGACTAATATATTTAAACAATAATTTATGGGGAAATCCTAGAATAAAAAAGAAAAAGAAAAAGAAAAAGAAAAAAAACGATAACTTTATGTTTGGCAAGCTTTTAAAGTCAGGTGTGTCTATATTAGATACAGTTCACCCCTATACGTAAGTATTATTGAGGGGTTGTGGGTTTGAAAACACATATGATATGGGTTTTTAAAACATCTACTACTATTATGGGAACTGAGAAAAAAAATGTTCTAACTGTTATTGATATAACTGTTCTCTCGACCATATCGAATTTGGTGTTTCGATTTTGTTCAATGGATATTACCTATACCCAGTTTCCCCATATTGGTTCTGTTAAAGTTATTTTTTGGTTTTCTATCGGTTATGGTTTGTGGATCGATACTGTATCGTGATATGCTTGAAAAAAATATATATTATAATAGTTTTTATAAAGACTAATAGAAAAATGATAGAATATAATAGTATCCATAAAATATACCACCATTTGAATAATTTAGTTTTCTATTAAACTATATTATTTAAATCAAACATAAATGGGATCTCTCATATTTCATTCAATTACTCAATAATAATAATAATAGTATGTATAATAAATGCAATTGCAACGATATTAGAAATATTATATTAATTTTAATAATTAATATGTTTGTCACCTTTTTGTTTTTAGTGCTGTGCTGTATTAGATTAATTCTTAAATAATTTTGAAAAATAATAAAAGGAAAATTAATATTTATTATTTTATTGAATAAATTATTATTATATTTTATTAAATTAATATTTATTATATTATATTTATAACTATAAATAATTATAGATTTAATTTTTATTATTAGACCATTAGGAATTAATTATAATTTATAAATTTGTATTTTTTATTTTTCTAATAAATTTTTTTAATTACAATATATTACCCACAATAATAATAATATCTATAATAAATGCAATTGCAACGATATTAGAAATGTTATATTAATTTAATATTATATTACAAATATATTCATTTTGATAATAATTAATATCAACCTTTTTGTTTTTAGTGCTATGTTGAATTACATTATTCTAAAATAATTTTGAAAAAAAGAAGAAATATGGTAAATTAATTATTGATAGATTTAATTTTTATTATTAGAACATTAGATATTGATTATAATTTTTTAAAATTAATTATCTTTTATCTTTCCAGTAAATTGTTTAATTAGAATATAATTAAACAAGAATTTACTATTACCAAATTGATCATTCTTAATGTTAATATCTTCCAAAAGCATTTGAATTAAACAATATATCCAAAAATAACCAAAGATATTTTGGAAAGTCTAGATAATAGATTATTCAGAAAATATTATCATGAAATATTGAATATATTACAGATATTGACATAGACTATATTATAACGTTCTAAACGTTCCTAACGTTAGTGTGTTAATTGCAACTTAAAATGATTTAATAATTAACAATTGTTTTCTTCAAATTTTTTTTTGCAAGATTAAATGTAACTTTATTAATAAAATCTGATGAAAGAAATAAACAAATTAATTGTTCAGTAATATGATAACATTCAGTTTATTGAATATAAATCTATAATATACAATATGAATATTAAATTGTATTCAAGTTGTTTGTAACTTTGATTCCAAATAAAACGATGATTCAAATTATTTAATATAAACAATACAAAATTTAATATTATACTTATTATTATTATTATTATTTGTTAATTAAAATATTTTATAAATTTATATAAAATTAATTATATTCGATGTTCATTTCATCATTTAACATTTTACATATCTAACGATACGTATAACAATCTGTGTGTTTTTGTTTTTTTAATGGGAAATTTAAATAATAATAAATAAAAAATATACATCAACGTGTTCAAATGAGAAATATGATTGTATAAAAAATTCTTGATACGAATCGATAGATTAACATGCAGATATTTCAAATAGTAGTTGTAATTGACTCACCCTGTATATTGCAGTTGGTTGGCTATCAGTACACATATTACATGTATTATGCATGTATGTACACTTGCGTGTATAGGATGTACTTCTATAGATTCCCATATAGTTTCCACCTTTACAATTTAATTTGTTCCAATTTCGTAATATCTGTATGTTCTGTTCATGACAATTGAAATTACTTTGATTGGAAATTTCAATGATGTTAAACAAAGGATAGAACGTTTGATTTCCTGATTATTCATATGACATATCAAAGTGATTATTGATCTAATTTCTTTTTTTTTCTTTTATTATAATATATATACATACATGTATTACAAACATGTATAGATACGTAGTATGATTTATTAAGTAACTTTGAAGTTAATTGAAATCTTTCACGATCATTACAAATTATTGACAAATATAATATAATTAAATAATTTTTACATATATATATATTTATAAATTAACGTTAGGATTGTGTATATTAATAAATTTACGACCACTGACGTGAATTCACGTCTTTTCAAATTCTAGTCCTAGTTGTAGCTATCATTTTACATTTTAAAAATTTAATAAAAATAAATTTATATATATATATATATATATATATATATATATATATGTTAATTATACATATATATATAATAATAGTACAATATAAATATATAGAAAATTTATATTTGTATAATTATATAAATTTTTATAATTATTAAATTAATATTTAAAATTTTTATTATTAAATGTATAATTTAAATTTATATTTAATTATATTAATATTATATTTAATTATTTTAATATAATATTGAAATATTTATATTTTATTATACTACTAGTACAGTATATTTATATTTATATTTTATTATACTACTACTACAGTATATTATATATAATTATTTCAATATATAATATTAAAATAATTATATTTAAAATATATATATATATATATATATATATATATATATATATATATATATTATTATATTTTATTATTTAAATATAAATTTAAATAATTCATTATTTTTTTTTGCCGATACTCAATATTAGAAACAGAAAAAAAGGAATATGTCAGCAATGAATGTGTTAATTATATAAAAATATGTAAATATTTTCGATTAATAATACATTCGATTTTCTAAACCCTTTAAATATTTCTTTTTCCCTTTAAGTAAAGAACCCTAATCTATCGGAAAGACAAGTGAGAGTGTTACGAAAAGGGGTTGCTTTCCTATCCAACGCGTGTTTCATTTGGGCACGTGTCATAGGTCATGACCTATCCCTCTTTTCTATCTATCTATCTATAGTACTATTTATCTAATACCACCACCATCACCATCACCAACACCAACATCATCAGTAGCTATCTAACATAGGAAACATATCTCTTACGTGTTACATGGGGAAATAAAAATATATAAAAATAACCTATCTTTATCTCTCGATATATTTATCGATTCTCACCCCTCACCCCTCGCCCCTCACCCCCCGTTACCCCATAAAATGTTTCTTTTCAACCTATCACACATACCTTATATACATTTTTATTCAATCAATTTTATATATTTATTTTTATTTATTTATTTATTTATTTATTCATTTATTCATAGATATTATTCGAGATTTGAATATTAAATTTGGTTTTGTTTTTGTTGTTGTTGTTGTTGTTTTTTTTTTTTTTTTTTAAAGACAAATTTGTCATCAATTTTTTTTTTATTCATCCCCATACCGTAATTATTTTTGTTTTCTTATAAATAATTTTTAAAATTGTTTTACGGTTTCTGTTTTTTCTTTTTTTCATTTTAATGATTCGTTCAATTATTTTCTCATTATTTTTTTTTTTTTTTGATATAATTCACAATTGATGATACGATGATTTTATTTGTTGTTTATTTTTGTGATTTGATTAAAATCAATTTTTATTTTTTACATAAAATAGTTTGTACGTTTAATTTTTATTATCTAAAAAGAAAAAACATAATCTTGATTTATAAAATTATGATATAAATAATTAGGAAAATTAACATAGAATCGAAAAAAATGTTTGATCTTAAAAAAGAAGTAAAAATTTGCAAAACATCTTTTGTTTATATATGAAAATAAAATAACTACAATATATTCGTGAAATGTTATAACATATATATATATATATATATATTTTATTTTTTTTTTATAAGAGAAAATAAAAAATTGAATTTTTATTTATATATTTCATATTTATTCAAGATATTTCTTTCTTTTCGTTTACGAATATTCTTGCATTTCGTGAAACAATATTTGATATCAATCTCACGAATATATGTATACAGTATATATATATATATATGTACCTGTATTCTTTATACATTTTTCGAGAATAATATTCATCGATGTTTATCGAAATCAAACGTATTGTTTATACATAAAATATTATTCATATACATATATAAATAATATATGTTTTGAAAAATACAAAATTATGATTGAAAATGTAGTATGATTAATAACATATCATTTCAAGGACTACTCTCACGTATTTGACAAGTGTCATAGGTCATAATGTATTTTCATGGGGGAAAAAAAGAATAACATATTTCACAAGGTCGACACGTAATAGATACATGTACATATATATATATACGTATGTATACATATGTGAGAAAATAGAGAAGAAAACGAGTCCATTTACGATCTAGCAGTAATTTCCTCGGGGAAGAATTCTAACTTTATATTTGAAGTGGCTATAGTTGTAGGTATAGTTGTATATATATATATATATATATATATATATATATATATATAGTTGATATTTATTTTTTTTATTATTAAAATATATATATATATATATATATTTATTAATTATTTATAAATTATTTAGTATATATTTTATAAATATTAATATAAATAATTAATAAAATAATTATATAAATTTGTAAAATTATTTATATTTATTTTTTATTATTATATTTATTATTATTATTTAATTTTTTTCTTATTATAATATATTATATAATATTAAATATAAATTTTAATATATATAAAAATTTAAATTAATATATATATATATATATATATATATATATATATATATATATATATATAATATAATATAATTAAATAAATTAGATCAAATTTTAAACAAAATTCGATATTAAACAAACACGATTTCGACAAAATAGAACTCAAAGAAAAATATTAAAAAAAATAAAAAATAACAACTATGTTAACAAGAGTATATTTCTTACCCCCATCTCACCCCAATCCATTCCACCCAGAAAAAAAAAATTTTTCACGTTTTATCAAACATTCCCTCATTCCTATATACAATATTCTATTATTACAATACATAAAAATTTTTGTATTTATATATATATATATGTGCATATATGTAATGCAGTAGTAGTAGTAGTAGTAGTAGTAGATATACGTAAGAATATAAGATTTTTCATCGACAATTTTCTAAGGGTATGTCGAAGAATTTTTCTTCAGAAACGAAATGAGTTTCCTTTCGATTTATCTCTCCTCCTCCCTGCAACCCTCTTCTTTTCCTTCTTTACCACCTTCAACAACCTTCCATCTTCCTTCTTTTCCATCGAAGTTATTTCGAATTACGAATGCGTAGCAAAAACGACGCTCGACGCAGCACAAAACGAACGAAGGCATCGTTGGCATCGTCAAACTTTCATGAACCCATAACCCCCTCATCATCCCTTCATCCCCTTGCCACCTTCTTCAAAGAAAAAACCATAATGTAAATAGGTAAGCAGCACTGCATAAGTGCAAGTAATTTGATAAAAAAATCAATAGTTGATAACATCAATGTATTAATATAAATAATTAAATTGTTGAAGTATTTTTTTTGAAGATTAATTAATAAGGTTAATCGTGGAATTACATTTTTTAATTACTTATCTTTTTTTTATTATTATTATTATTTATTTATTTATTATTTATGCTTAAAATAAATGAAAAGACTATGAAATATATATTTTTTCGTTTATTTATATATAAAGTACAAAAGGGGTTTTTGTACCCTATATACTATACCTAGTAATATATTTTACTAATAGTATATATAATTGTATACAATGTAATTATAATATATAAAAAATAAATTTATTGTAATATTTATAATTTAAAAAAGAAAGTAATAAATAATTAAAATAAGAATTTTTAATTTTAAAAAAATATAATTAATTAATTATTTAATATTAATATATGAATTAATATAAAATACTAATAATAATTTAATAGTATTAATAATATTATTTAAATTAATATTAATTATAGTATTATATAATTTTATATACAATTAATGTATAAATTAATATAATATAATATAATATTGTGTTATATATTCCAAATTAAAATTAGAAATCCTCTAATTTAGTTAAGTACCATAATTATCAAGTAAAAAGTTTAAACTATACATTAAAAAAAAAAAATAGAGAAAAGAAAATGGATAATAATTTATTAAAATAATTGTCCCATTTTCATTCTTATTCTCATTCTCTTTTGGTTTATACGTTTTGTTCAAATTTCGTAAAAAAAACCACCATGGATATATCCGCGATTCGTGGTATCGTTCATTACTGGCATTATCAAAGGGGGTGAGTGAGTGGGTGGTGGTGGTGGTGGGACGATTTCGTCGACGTTGTTAACTGCTGATTTCAGCATATTCTTCTTCTCGTTTCGTATTAATCGGTTACAGGAGACCATTCTTGACTATTATTATACAGTGTGTCCCTACCATACTTGCATTTGGCTGCTGCTGTTACTGCTGGTGCTGGTGCTGGTGCTGCTGGTGCTGGTGCTGGTGCTGCTCTTTTCACCTCGATCGGATCTGATCGTCAGCGTTTTCTCTACCTAGACACATTTACCACCACCTTTTCTCTTTTTTTTTTATATTTTTTTCTTCCTTTTACTTCTTTTTTTTATTCTCTACTTCTTTTTTTTTTTTTTATCCACTTTCTATATTTACTCATGTAAAACTAGGAATTATATAAAGAGACAGATTCTTCTGTTTATTCTTTTTAGTAAAAATTGGTTTTAACAATGTTTTTCAAACATTCAAATTTAATTACAAGTAATTTATTTTATTTTATATTTTTTTTTCTTCCTTAGTCACTACAAATAATTTCTTTTTTTTTAATTTTATATTTTTGTTCATAGTAACTACTAGTCACTTTTTTTTTTTTTATAGTAACTGCAATTGATGATGAAGTATATCACCGATATCTTGTAGAGTAGGGACCATCAGCTTGTCGAAAATAGATATTATTCGGTCCGTACGTCCTTCGTTTTATCATTCGACTCACGTACGTCGTCCCTCGAGCTACCGCATCCACCCCCTCAAACCCCAACCCCAATCCCAACCTCCCCAACCCTCGTAGAGATTCGTAATATGAATAATTCGTAAGGAATAGAGGAAACGTAGTAGTTCTCGCTCGACAGACTGAATAGAATGGTTGAAAGACAGAGAGAAAGAGAGAGAGAGAGAGAGAGAGAAAGAGAGAAAGAGAGAACCAGTAGGTGAACAGGAGTGGGCTGAGGGGGGAGAGAAGAGCAAATAAGTGCAATAGAGGGAGAGAGAAAGATATCTGAATATTCCTCGTGATTTGGACCATTTCACCTGGTCGTTTTCCACGAGAGGTCACCACCCTACGTGCATCAAGAGAAGACTTTCTTCTATCTCTCTATCTCTCTCTCTCTCTCTCTTTATATGTATTCCTATATGCATATCTATGTATCTGTTTTTGAATATCCTCTTTGTATGTGTATGTTGTACGTGTGCTATAGAAGAGATGAGATAGTATTCTGTATATATTTCTCTCTCTCTCTCTCTATCTCTTTCTCTCTGGCTCTTTCTGTTTCTCTCTGAGTCATTCTCTTTCTCTGTCTTGCACACACACCTTTGAATATTCATTTCATGGAGTTGGTTGTACCGTTTAAATAGCCCGCGTTACGTTTCTAACCTCTCAACCTACCTATCCCTTTTCTTTCTTTCCATTCTCTCGTGGCTAACCCGATTTGGATTGGTGGATTAAGGGTGAGATGGAGGTAGAAAGGGAAAGGGTTGCTTGAGCGACTTTGTAATTCGCGTTTGCTAAATAGCCACTTTGTATATGGAGTATATGTGTATGGATTCTATGTATATTTCTATATTTATGTATGTATGTATGTATGTATGTATGTATGTATGTATGGATAGATGTATGCATGCATTCATGCATTTAGAACTGCAGTCAATAATAGTCAATTTTGTTTGATTCAATATCTAGTTACCTTTATATGCAATTTTTTGGTTTTTCGATACATTGAGTTAAATGTTTTTTAGGATGTTTTTTGTTTTTATTTTTTAATTTAAATCTTTATAATTATAAAGATAATATAAAGAGAGCACCTTTGATAACCACCATAACCACCTTTAAAACTCACCTTTATATTATATTATTATGTGGCAAATTTGAGAATAATTTTTTTTAAGAATACAACATTTTTATTTTTTATTATTTTTTATTATTGGTGTCCTATTTTTTTTTTTTTATATAGTTAGTCCTATTTTTCTAATACATATAGAACTACCCTTATATACAATTGTTTTTTATATTTATCATTGAGTTAAATAGTTTTTAAGATTATTTTTTTTTTTTTGTAATTTAGATTTTTATAATTAAAATGTAGTAATGTTTTGAGAATATTTTGATAAGATTACAATATTTGTATTTTAACTTGTATGTACTAGTAATGTAATGACAGAAAGAGAGTGAGAGAGAGAGAGAGAGAGAGAGAGAGAGAGTAAAATACGATGGGAATTTTTGCTCGCAAGTAGAAACATCCGCTCGCGATTGAATCACCGAGACAGCCTTTGATGCTGGCCTATGGGTACGTCACTTAAGGTTTTATAAGGTTAAACGTCGTCGCTTCAAAGTAGAGAATATGTCGTAACGTTAAACATCTTTATTTTTCTTATCATCTTCTTCTATAAGTACAAATATATTACATCTATATTTGTGTCTAGATGAATTTATTCTTTTAATGTCAACTAATATATTATTTGTTTGAATAAACACCTGTTGATCATTCAGGTAATTAATTAGGTACAATAAGTATGGTTAAAAACATTACTAAGATTAACTTAGTCAATCTTAATTATTCATTATTTATTAACAAATGATATATAGATTAATTTGTATACATTTTTATAATATTCATTTGTGTACTCAAATTGTACAAATAATTAATGAAAATTGTTCATTACAAAAATTGATAATTAAAGTAATTCATTAGGTGTAAGATTGAAAGGTTACAAACATTACTAAGATTAAATTAGTCAAACTTAATTATTAATTATTTAAATTTATTATTTATTAACAAATGGTATAGATTGATTTGTATACATTTTTATAATGTTCATTTGTTTTTTCAAATTGTACAAATTAATAATGAAAATTGTTTATAAAAAAATTCGATACAAAATCACTGTATAATATGTAAAAAAAAAATAAAGTAATAAAAATACAATTATTATATTAAAAATAATGGATAATATAAACGTTTGTGAAAAATTGTATTTTAGGTGAGAGAGACAGTTTACGTTGACAATAATTTATATATATATATATAAATCAATTTTCGATTAATTCGTACCTGTCACATCGATCACAGGTGAGTTTTATTTAAGAAAAAAAAATAAATGATGAGAAAAACAAGAAAAAAGAGAGAGAGAGAGAGAGAGAGAGAGAGTGAATACAGGTTGAATCTTTTAGCTCATGCTAGTCGCGATTCAGGTGTTCCATAAGGAAAACTCATCGTTGGGAGGGTTTGTTTGACGATCGATCATCGTTTCTTATCGACATTGAGACCTCGATACATTCTCGTAAAATGCTTTGTCGTGGATGGATCGTTATTTTGATAAATACCTGGAAAATACAACACAAGGAATCTGGGCTAACGAGAACCATACCTACGTGTGTTATTTTTTAACGAAATAATGTAATAAACAATTTTTTTAATACAATTATAAATAATACTAAGAAAGATTTTTTGTATAAATCAAAATAATCTGGTTATTCTACAGATTTTTAATTAAATTAAAAAAAAAAAAACAAAAAACAAAATAGAAAAATTATTTTATTTATCACATTATTTTAAATAAAAATTAATTCAATATGATTTTTATAATGATATTGTTTAAAATATGTTTGTTTAAAAAATTATTTATATATTATATAATATTTAATAATATTATATTATTATATTATAATACATATTATATATAAAATTATATATATATATATAAATTTTAAATTATAATATATTAAAATATATTATAATTATATTAATATATTTAATTTTTATTATATTTATTATTTATCATATTAATTATTTATAGATATATAATTTATTATTAATTTATATATATATATCCTAGTATACTAAGAATACCTACAATATTTATATATTATAGTTTTCTAAATTCAGATCTTTACAATTATAATGTCTGTTGGTAATTTTTAAAAATATTCTAATAAGATCAATATTATGATTTTAACATTAGTTAGTGTATTATTAGTATTATTTTTGTCCTATTTTTTCCTATGGCTAGTATCTGATTTTGTGTGCATGTGTCAGGTTTTTAATGAATAAGAAAAAAAAAGAAATATTTGTTTATACACATTAGACACACGTTTGTCATAAATGTGTGTTATTTATATTTATATGTTAATCCATATAGGATTAACATAATTATAAGATATAATTTATTATTCCTATTTATATATTTAAATGATACTCCTATAAATAATATTTGTATGTGCATTAATAATGCATACACTTGTCAACAAATTTATAAGCCACTCTGTATTCGTTAAAATATCACATTATCATCATCATTATTATCATTATAATCATCACGCGATGATTATGATTTCAACAAAATTTCTGAACAAATGAAGAATTCTTTGACAAAAACAACAACAACAACTAATCGATTATTTTTTTATCTTTTTCTATTTAATTGTATAAATATATCGGAAAATGATCAAATCCTTTTTTCATCCCCTTCACCTGCTATTGGTATCAACGACAAATGAATTTTAATCGATTGATATACATATACGTATATTTGTAACTGGATATCTTTCAATCGATGTCATACTCGATAACAGGGATGAATATTCGACACTTTCATGAAATGTTGATGCGTTGAATTAGAATTAGAATAGGGGTGGGTGGGAAGGTTTCAAAAGATCGAATAACATTGAATACATTATAAGTTTGTTATAATAATATTAGGATGTGTGTACTATTTGGAATCTACTCTTTTTCTATAAATGATTTTTAGACAACTATATAACTAACAAATGCAACATTGTACACGCCTTGTTATATGTATGTGCCCATAATTATGAAAATGGTGTAACCATATGTTTTCTTGTTTCGTGATATTTAAAGGATTACATTTGAACATTAATATATATATATATATATACCCATAATTATAAAAGTAATCTAAACTTAAAAAAAGTGAATCAAAATTTAAAAAAATAAAATAATAGAAAATAAGAGAAAGAAAAAGAAGGGTACAGGGGTATACAAAGTAAAAGGGGGTACACGTGTTAGAGGGATAAGAAAAACGAGTTGAAGAGGGGGTTCGTTGGTTGGTTGGTTGGTTACTGTATATATACTAGTAGCAGTATATTACTAGAGTATAGTAGTAGCTTAGGATGATTCAAGAAGAAGGTGGTGCACTTGCGACGAGATCGACGTTACTTATTAATCACCACCCGGTGTAGTTTCAAAGACCCCGTTGGGTAGTCTCATTCATCGTGGCCCGTCTCTCTTGAATATTTTTTTTCCTTTTTTTTTTTTGTTTAACTCCTTTTTGGTTCCTTTCATCTGCTAGACTTATCTCTCCTTCTACCTTCTTCCAATTCACGTTCTTTCTCACTCGTTCACTCACTTACTTCCTTTCTTTTTCTTTCTTTACTTTACTTTACTTTATATCTATCTATCTTTCTTTCTACGAACTACCACAGGCAAAAACTATTTTCTTTTTTTTTTTTTTTTTTTTTTGTTAAATCCTTCGTTTTAAGATCGATAATAACGAATTTCAGTATCCGGTCTATGCTCGATTGCTTGCTTGCTTGCTTGCTTACTTGCTTACGCTTGGACGAACGATGAGAATCGTGTTTTCCTCTTTATAGAAAAATTTGAAAAAAAAATAAAAACGATGAAGAAAATGGAAAAGAAAATGTTTTGAAAAAAAAAAAATATATATATATATATAAGACAAAAATTGTATAAAAGAGTAGAGAGAAAAGAACAATATGATTACAATAATAAATACGATTTAGAACCTTTTTTTGTTTTCAGAACTGGTAACAATCAACCCTTATGGGTACTACGTTTTAAACGTTAAAAGAATTTCACTGTAATATTTTTCAAAAAGTACGAATTTTTCTTTATCCGATTTGATGATATCCATTTGTATCAGTTGATTCGTTAAAATGTGTTTTATACAAATATTTAATAAAAAAAAGAAAATAAAAATAAGAATAAAGATAAACCATATATATATATATGTCTTGCTCGTTAACCTCATTTTTAAAGGTTGTACATCAAAGGGTTGCATAGGATTTCAATCGTCCCTAGCTGCGTCAATGCGTAAACAATGTGTGCTCTTTGTAAGATTTTTATTTTATTTTACTTTTTTTTTTTTTATATCATTAAATACATATCTTTCTATAATCCCATTTTTTTTTATCAAATCCAAATATTTTTGTTTCTTATTTTATTTATTTTTATTTTTCTAACGAGTTCACGAGTTTAATATTGGTGCACCTTCTCTTTTCTTTTAGGGGTTTGATGTAAAATAAAATGTTTATAAATGTCAAGTTACTAACTTTCATCCTATACCATAAATAATATATATATATATTTATTTATTTCATATGTATTCGTGTATTGAATTATATTTTATTAAAGGAATGAAAATGATATGATAAAAATAAAAGGTTTAATAACATTTAAAATCATCATATCAGAAACTTTGATCCTATGCCATAAATAATATATATATTGCATATGTATTTGTGTATTGAAATATATTTTATTATCAGAATGAAAATGATATAATTCAAAAAAAAAAAAAAAAAAGGAAAAACTTTTGATAACATTTAAAATCATCGTATTCGACGTAAATCATCGTATTCGACGTAAATCATCAAAATTCGACGTTTAATTTTAAAACAAATCTATTTTTTCTGTACTTTTGTGAATGCAACTGAAAGCTCACCCACTTCTCAACAAGGAAAAAAAAAAAAAAAAAAAAAATACAAAAAAATCAAAATACCATTGAAAACTGTCAAAAAAAAAAAAAAAAACAACTTCATAGGATGAAGAGAAGAGAGAGGATGAGGAGAGTGGGGTGGTTTAGAAAAGAGAATTATCGAAACCTAGTAAAATTTGTCAATCGGATATATTCCGTGATTCGGTGTGTGGTTTACCAACATTGCGAATGTTCGCATGATTTCGATTGGTGATAGAAAATTGTAGCGATAAAAAGAGATTTCGCAGTGTTCAATTTTTTATTCTTTTCTTTTTTTCTTTTTTTTTAATTTCACGCTTTGCCAATAATAACGTTCCCTTTTCCCCTTTTCCCCCTTTCCACAGAGAGATCGTTTCTTTTCTTTATGATCATATAATTCTCTCTATTATCTTTTATATTCGTCCCCTTCCTTATATCCCTTTCCTATCATCATCATCATCATCATCATCATCATCATCATCATCATCATCATCATCATGATCAACCCCTTTCGTTTATTTATCTCTTTTTCTATTTATCATCCGTCCAATCGTGAATTTGCTTTTCCATTTTATTCAAGAAGAAACAAGATGTGTTCGATGTACCGAGTACCGCTTATAAATTATGCATTGTGTTATCGCAGGTTACTAGTGTGTGCATTATGAATATATATGTATATATATATATACTTCAAAGCGAAAAGTGTGCAGGAGCGCGAATCAAATTCAAATTAAAATCTTTGTGGTATGGCAACCAACGTCGTCGTCTTTCCTCGTCGTCTTCAATGTAATAGTAATAGTAATAGTAGTAAGTAGTAGTAGTAGTAGTAGTTATCCGTTCTTTGGAATAATTCGACCTATCCTACCCTACCCTACCCCAACCCCAATACCAATCCCTTTTTACTCAATCCTATCATCACCTTTCCCTCTCTTTACTTTACACCCCCGTATCTCGTACAATATTTTCTTTCGTATATATATATAGAATATATTTCTATCTTTCTTTCACATACTTTTCAATACTTTTCTTCTTTACACGTATGTATTTCTCTCTCTCTCTCTCTTCTCTCACATATGAATACACACACATACACATATTTATAAGCAAATTTCTTTCGTTTACATATTACGTGTACACGCATGCATATTTCTGCAATATACACATCTCTCTTTTTCATACATACACGTGTTGTATGCATGCATGTATATTCAGTCTACCTATCTTTTTCTTTATCTTGCACACATATACGTATCACACATGCACACTTCTTCATTATACATCTTTCTCTTTCTTTTTGTCTTTTTTCCTTTTAATTCGCTTTTCTTGCCTATCCATTTCTATCTCATTTTTCTTCTTTCTCTCTCTCTCTCTCTCTCTCTCTCTCTCCTCCTTCTCCTCCTCCTCCCATTTATATCCCCCTCCCCCACTTTTTCCATTTCTCTTTCATATCTTCTTTCTCTCTTCCCTCTCTCTTTCTCTTTCTCTTTCTCTTTCTCTTTTTGTTTTTTATTTCGTTCTTTCTTTCTCTCCGTTCTCTTCGTAATGAAAATATGTTAACACAGGTAGAAAAAGGTTGAATTTCTAGCCGCGAGGAATAAGCTCACACAAACTCACACACACACACACACACAAATACAGTTAAATGTGGCTTTTTGTCGTCGTCATTGTATTTTGTGAAAACATCGTGATAACTTTGTTTGTGTCAAAATCATGGCCTTCCCACTCGGTGTTTCGTTTTCGAGGCTTTACGCGCTTCGAACGTCGCTTATTATCCCCCACACCCGACCTCTCCCCCTCCCCCTCGCCCTCCTCCCTCTTTTTCTATTCTCCGATCCTTTATATTCATCCTATTTACCCCCCACAGGCATGGGGTTTCACTTCCAAGCCCCTAACCCCCCAACCTTCAACTTCCACCTGCACTACTCCGAACTGTACATTTTATTTTACAATGTTTTTAATTCTTCCTTCTCTCTCTCTTTTTCTCTCTTATTCTTTTCCTTTTTCCTGCTCTCTTCCTGTTATTTTTGTTTTTTTTTATTTTGCTTCTATTTTCTCGTTGGGTGAGTGGGTGAGGGTGGGGTTGTAGATTTTCCGTTTTCGTTTCGTTCATTCATATGAAATAGGGAAAGTCAAACGACCGAAAGACAGAAAATTTGATATTTTTCCTAACACGAAGATGAGACGACACGTTGTCTTGTTGAACAATTGCAATTTTTTGTTGGATTTTAATTTTTTATAATTGCCATTCTAGCATTGATAATAGTAAAAATAGTAATGGTGTGATAATTTTATATTTATTTTATTATAGTTTTTTCTAATACGAAGATGACACGTTGTCACGGAACAATTGCAATTTATTTTTACATTTTATTTGATTTTTTTTATGATTGTCATTCCAGCATTGATAATAGTACAATTAATAATAATAATAATAATAATAATAATAATAATAATAATAATAATAATAATAATAATAATAATAAGGACTCTTTTATATTTATTTGATTATATTTTTCCTAATACGAAGATGAGACACGTTGTCACGGAACAATTGCAATTTTTTTGGATTTTAATTTTTTAAGATTGTCATTCTAGCATTGATAATAGTAAAAATAGTAATACTGAAACTTTTTATATTTATTTGATTATTATATATATTATATTATATTATTAATAAAATATTTAATTAATAAAATTATCTACGAACTTATATCATCAATTTTTTGAACAGATAAATATCATATATTCTAAAAATCTTTTTCAACCTATATTAAATATAAATTAATGTAATAAACAAATAAATAAATAATAATTTCTCATTAACGAGATATGATTCAAAAAAAAAAAAAAAAAAAAGGAAAAACAAGAAACTACAAAAATCGCTTTTCAATAGTCATTTATTCTCATCCGTTTAAAATTAATGAAAATAATATTCATTAAATATTTGCGTTTTAATATAGACCTCCGTTTATGCGATTTATCGACCGAATAGAGAATCGATAAAATTAGGGAATATTATTTTAGCTTCGATGATAGATAATATATTTGATAAACGTATATATATATCTAGGTAATAAAGAACGAAGCGAGTTTATATATTCGTGTAACTGGCGTAGAATGAGTTGGTAATCTATTTATTAAAATCCATCGTTAAGTCGAAAGATTTATGCATCGATCGAGCCCGTTAAAATCAATTTTGCGATAAGGTATTAAATTTTCCGGATATACCAACACACACAAATTCATACCCTCATATATGCAATCATATATGCAGTCATATATGTAGTACTCATACTACACGTAGTTATACACCATTACTGTTTATCGAAAAATATTCCACTTTCATACCCAGCTCGTACGTTTATAATGGAGTGTACGTTGTAACACGATGTAAATGTATTTTGAATAGCGAACCATGAACGATACCGATGGATTACTATCGTTAAGCCGTGGGAAAAGCGTCAAATTAATTTATACGAACGTGAAATGACACTTGGTTGTCTGTTAGTGTATTCTATATGCAGTATATTGTATAAACATATGTTATAACTTATATATGTATAAACATATTATATTACATTATTTTAAGTGTAGTATGTGTGTATGTACTATAGAAAGTACATTAGATTTCTTAGTTTAATCGTTGATGAGAAATAGTTGGAAGTAGTATAACTTATCTATGATGTTTCAGGATGTATAGAAACATTCATAACTTTTTGAATAATTCAAGTAGTCTTATATATATCCTTTTTAATTCTCGTCATATTTATATACTTATATATATAAATTTATGTATTTAATGTATAGGGTTAGTAGAGTTTCGAAAAGTAACCCCTAAATATATTAACAATATAATATATAATATATATAATAATATATAGTACAGTAATTAATTTAATAAATATATATATTACAATTTTATTATTTAAAAAAATTATTTTAATTAATTAATTTAATAAATATATATTTATTAAATTAATTACTGTACTATATATTATTTATTACAATAATTATATTAAATATATATGAATATATATTGATTTTATAGTTGTAGTTAAAATTATTGATCTTTACTACTTCTTTTTATGAAATTCTAATCTTTTCTTTACTTGCACATTTTACCAACACACTAAATTAATTAAACATACTATTCTAAATCTATTTCTACTCTTAACACTAATTTAAATTCAAAATTTTCTATTTCAAATTAAAAAAAAAAAAAAAACAACTAATTCATTTAACAAATTCAATTATCGTTTTAATAAAAATTCATAAAAGAAAACTAACGGAAAACTAACGAACGAACTACGATGATTAAAAAAAAAAAGAAAAGATAAAGATAAAGATAATAAAGTTATTATACAAGAAAATATTGAACTAGTAAAGAAAGTTTTTTTTCCTTTCTTTTTAATAACATTGTTTTACTGACAAAATTATCTAACTGATATTCCTTTTTTTTTTTTTTTTCATATTTTTACAGGATTGTGTCAGAGTTGTGACCAGACAGAAAATGTCGAGGCTAGAAAGTTATCGCTGATCCTAAGGACGAAGGACCTTAGGCAGCCCTTCCCCATCCCTTCCAATCCTCCCCCCAGATAGGTCGTCGGACTCGGCGCTGTTCCACGATGAGCGCATCACTGAGGATTTTGGCGTTGATCGGCTTAGCCGCGCCAAACGTGGCTTGGCCACAGGATCCCGTTCCTAGAATTCACGTCAAGCATCGTGAGTAATGTGCTATTATATATATATCTATATGTATCTATATACTATATATGTTTGATATCGTCCTTTCATAGGATTATACCTAAATGAAATTATCACTGATATTGTTATTACATTTTTCCTTTTTTTTTCTTTTTTTTTTATCTTCATTTTTATCACAAATTTCATGATTGAAGAAAGGGTTTCATTTATTTTTCTGACGGTTTGTTTATTTTTTATTTTATTTTATTTATTGTTATAACATTTTCTATTTTTTTTTCTTTCTTTCTTTTTTTTTTTTTTTTGTCACAAATTTGATGATCGAAAGGATTTAATTTATTTTGCTTACGGTTTGTTTCTTTTTTATTTTATTTTTATTTTTGTTTGTTTTTTTTTTTTTATTTACTGCAATAACATATTGGTTTTTAATTAGTTGTTTATCTCGTCTACAAAATAAAATATACATATATAAAAACTTTGTTTTTTTTTTTGTATTTTATTTTATTTTATTTTATTTTATATACTGCTATAACATTTTCTATTTTTTTTCTTTTTTTCTTACAGTTTTTGCTTTTTATTTTATTTCATTTTGAATCAAATATTACACAAAAATTCAATATATATGTATAGTACAGTAATAAGTGTTTAGTGTTAGTTTTAATATTATTATTTAAAGAATAATTATTGATAAAACATAAATAGGTTTGTTTTTTGGTTTTTTTCTTTTTAACGAGTTGAAATTTCATATTTTACAAAATGTAAATAAAAAAATAAAACGAGGAATTTAACATTTTAATACAATGTTATATGTAGATGTGTTATATTGTTTTTTTTTTTTTTTTTTTTTTTAGTTTTAGACGAATAATATTTATCATTAGTATAAAAATAATGTGTGTAAGTTCTGGGGGGGGGGGGGTTGGCGCTGGTGAGAGAAATGTTGGAAATAGAAATTATACTTGAGAAAAAGTAAGTTTAAAAGAGGAATGTACATAATTACTTGTACAGTTACACGATTATGCAATTTCATGCAATTATAACAGTGATAATTGTACGTGGTCGTGAAGTGGAACGTGACAGGTATCTGTTACACTGTTTTATTGTTTGACAATATTATTTTCTATTTTAATGATTTATTTTATTGGCAATGCAATATAATCAGTGTAGTCATTGAAAGTTGTCATTTCTTATAATATATGTGGGTTGTTAGTTTAAAACGGAACTATGGTTTAATAATTCAAATAATTATTTAAATGTACAAATTCTTTTCCAGTAGACTAATCATATTTCTAATTACACCACATCCTATGTTTAAATAACATTTTCTTTTTTTTTTTATAATAATTAAAATTAAAATTGATTGATCGATTCCTGTATATAAAACAACATGACTTCTCAATGATTTATTAAAAACATACAATTTAACTCATGTCAGAGTACATTTCTGAATATTTTCATGAAATCAATGAAACTAAAAATAAGAATAGATAAATTATAAAGTTTATATCTTTTTAAATAATTATAAATAATATCCATTATATTAATCTTAAAAATATATATTTAGACTAAAGTATATATATATATATATATCTGTATTATATCGTACTCATATATTTAAGGAACTCGACTACGTTCTAATCTTCTTATGATCTTAAAAGGGTCAGGTAGAACTATAATTTAACACATCTCTCTCTCTCTCTCTCTCTCTCTTCTCTCTCTCTCTCTACAAACATACTTAAGTTTCTACATCTGATTCTTCCATTTCGTTGCACATATTACATAAGCCGGACAACACTGTGAAAAGGGCTCTTTAGAAGAAATAAGAAGAAGAAGAAGAAGAAGAAGCTTTTGAAAGTTTCAGTTGGTTTAAAAAAAAAAAAAAAAAGAAAAAACAAAGAAAAACTCTTTTTTAAGATTACCAAAGTGAGTTTCATGTCTCACGTATCAGATTCACATAAGAGACACACATGTATACATCTGTATATTTGATGCACCTGTGGATTCGATCATAGAATGATTCGAGGGTTAAAACTAGGACAGTTTCTGATGCCTGAACAACTTTGTTTCTCACTTTATTGGAATAGTTGAGTGGAGAGAGAGAGAGAGAGAGAGAGAGAGAGAGAGAGAGAGAGAGAAAAAGAATGAAATAGGGTTTACAAGAGAAGAGAGGGTTAACGATCGGTCGAAATTTGTGAGCGAAATACACCAGCCCACTTTACCCCATCATCCCAAACCCTCCCTCCTCTCCCCACCCTCCCCTCACCTCCCCTCCCCCTCACTTCTCGTAGCTTTTGACGCGGATCAAATATTGGCGTGTGTCGCGTGCTTCGAGCATCACTGCGGCCGCTTTGGTAAATCCTATCGAGTATTCAATTACGGTAGAAACGACACTCATTCAAACGCGAGTATGTGAGTAAATGAATGTGTGTAGAGTGTTATAGTGTTAGAGTGAGTAAGTGAGTGTTAGAAGAGTAAGTGAGTGTAGAATGAATGAGTGTGAGAGTAAGTGAGTGTTTCAGTGAGTAAATGTGTATAAAGTGAGTTTGTGTAGAGTGAGCGTGTACATGAGTGAGTGAGTGTGTAAGTAAACGAGTGTGTGAGTGAATGAGTGAATATGTGTGAGTGTAAGTGAGTGAGTGAGAGTGTAGTGAGGTAGCCAGTGAACGGTTGCACATTGACACCAAATAGTGAGTAAACGAGTAAGTGAATGAGAGTGTGTGAAATTGAGTGAGTTTTTGTGAGAGTAAACGAGTGTGTGAGTGAGTGAAGAGTTGCACACTGATACCAGATAGCCGATAGATGTACAGTCTGTCTCTTTGTAGAGTTAGTTGTTATTGGAGTTAGCTTGGAGATGAAATTGGCCAGGTCTGATGTGTATCACGATTCGGTACTATATCTAAAAGATAGACACATATGTAGTATTACCTAGATATATATACTGTATAGTATTTTAATGCTCAATTTTCTATTCTATTTTATTTAATACTCTTCAGACACCTGGTATAATACTTATTTTATTCTTTTTTTCCTACTTTTACTTCATCCATTCGAATTCTAGTTGGTGGTTTATTTTAATAGGAACGTTTTCGTGCAACGTAGAAATGTTGATTCAACGAAATCTGAGAGAATGTTAAAAAGAAATACTTTGAGAGTATATCAAAATGACAAAAGTATGATTGTCACGTATGGTTATTCTTGTTCTTTGTAAATAAAAAAAGAAAATCTTGATAAATCACTTAGGATAGATAAAGAAGTTAAAAGTTTCCATGAACCTTGGTGAACAGTTGGAAATTTGAAACGAGAAGAAGTTTCTTACTGTTATATATATATATGGTGTTGTATATCACTAAAGTTGATAAGAGGAGGGTAAGTTAAACGTTTCGATAAGCCGATGCTCTTTTTACATCAGCTAAATCCTCCTACGAAATCTTTTATATGTCTCTGTATACATATATATATGTAACATAAGTTTCTCTATTTATGTATGTATATGTGTATATGTAAAATGTACGATTGTATTACATATGTTGGTATGTAGGTTAGTCATTCGCGTTGGTACGACTCGGAAGCCGTAT
Organism: Polistes dominula; assembly: GCF_049000335.1. Lineage (NCBI taxonomy): Eukaryota > Metazoa > Arthropoda > Insecta > Hymenoptera > Vespidae > Polistes > Polistes dominula. The sequence continues at coordinate 1,033,674 of NW_028301154.1, forward strand.
TACTCGAATTGGCTTTTGCAAAGAGTAAGTAAGCTCGTTAGGACTCGGAAGAACTTTGTTAAGCTTTAGTAAGTAAAAGAGAGAAATAAGATAGATAGATAGATAGATAGATAGATAGATAGAGGGGAGAGGGAGGGGGGAAAGAAGAAATAGTCTATCGTCGAAACGTCGACTGCGTTTCTTTGAAAAGAAACTAACTTTCCTCCAGGTCGCATCTTTTATTGGACTAACTTCAATTGAACAATTTCTTATCGACCAATCATCGATAGACTTTATTATCTTTGATTGTTAAATTGTAATATTTGACAATTCAATCAATATTCTAGAATATAAACGTTTATGTATAAATTATATATATTTTATAGAGTATATATATATATCTTATATGTATTATATATATTTTTTTTCATTTTATATATTTTTTATATTTTATATTTTAGGTTTTTTAAATTTCATATTTCTTGTTTTATATATTTTTTGTATTTTTTATATTTTTTATATTTTATATTTTCTAAAATATATATTACATATATATATATATATTATTAAAATAATTTTATATATTATTTTTAAATTGTTATGACGATTTAATTAATTTTTAATTAAACTAATAATAAATAATAATAAAATTAAACCACCAACTACGGTATTTTATTTTTAGATAAACTTATCTTATCTTATTATTTGTAATTCAAACAAAAAAAAAAAGAAGTAAAATATATTTGTTTCTCGATTAGAAATTTAAATAACTATATATAAACTAAATTATTAAAAAAGTATGAAATTATATTTTTAAAAAAATTATATGATAAAGAAATAATTTTAATTACAATTATATTACACAATAATTCGTGTTAATAATTAATAGATAATACAAATGACATTTTGAGACATTACATATATTTTTGTTTTCAATAATTACTCGTATATCTATACTTGCATATTACATTTATAGAATTTTATAAAAGAAATCTATTTTTTTATATTGCATTCGACATATAAAATGTAAAAGAAAAGATGGAGAAAGGTTTCTTATTCAATCGTATATATATATATCTGTCGTAAATAATGATTATCACTAAAATCGACATTGCTTTATATTTCTTTCTACGAACACCATATCTCTTTCTTAGTAAAGTTACAGGGGACCCATAGCTCTTTTTATCATTCTACCTCTCTTTCTCTTATAGCTTTTTCTTAGTAAGATCGTAAAAATACTCTACTAGTTTCATATTCCAGTGAGGAATAAGTTAGAAAAAAAAAGAAAAAAGAAAAAAAAAACTTACACCTTGGTTATAATAAATTAATGGGGTTAATTGAATATCTTCATTGTTAGATTTAATAAAAAAACAACAAAAAGATGTAAAATGTTAGATATCACAGATCATTTTCATTTAGCATAATTTCTAATTCTACATAATTCAAAGATACTTACATACATGTACACACATATATATATATATATATATATATATATATATATATATATATATATATATGTGATCTATATAAATTCTCGTTTAAACTGTCATACTTATATATGATAATAATGACCCGATATTGGGATATAACCACCAACCAATCGAAATGATGTTATGTAAGAGAATCACATAGAATATCATTATGGTTAGTATGATTTGACGGATACTTATAATATGCTAGCGGAAAGAACCGATTCTACTCACTGCGAAATGGTTTAACGACTAAATGGATATTCTTTAATAGTATATATATATATAAAAGTGTATATATATATATATATATATATCTATGTACATATGTGTACGTACTGGTGCACACGTTCGTCTATAAAGCGGTACTTTCTCGTGCTTCCGTCCTAAATTCAATCCCAGAAAACGAACTACTGAGAAAGAGAGAGAAATAGAAATAGGGGGAAGTAGGGGGGAGGAGGAGGAGGGAGAAGGAGGGAGTTAGAAAGAGTTTCCTTTACCATTCTCTATTATTTCTGTCTCATTGTATTTTTTTTTTATTTTTTTTTTTTATATCTCTTTTATCATTTATCTTTATCACATTCTATTCGAAGTATTCGAAGTTATCGCGTTGTGTTCTTTCTATTGTAACTTTTTTACATTAATTAATTGTTACTTAGGTTGAAAATAATCAAATCAATTATTAATTTTTAAACTAATGAATATTATTGGGTCTTGTGATCTTTGATATGTGTGTGTGTGTGTTGTTTTTTGTTTTTTAATTTATTAATACAAATTGTAAGTCTAATTTGATCACGAATGTGATATTGTTATATTAGTTTATATTAGTTTATATAGGTGTTTATTAGTTTATATTTTACTTTATATAAGTGTTTATTAGTTTATATTAATTTATATTAGTTTCCAAAGGTGTTCTATAATTTTATTATTATTTATTGTTAATTTGTTAATCTGGATTGTAAATCTAATTTGATCACGAATGTGATTTTGTTGTATATTAGTTTTTTTTTTTATATTTAGTTTTCATAAGTGTTTTATAATTTATATTAATTTATTTAAGTTTATATAGGTGTTTATTAGTTTATATTAATTTATATAAGTGTTTATTAGTTTATATTAATTTATATTAGTTTTCAAAGGTGTTTTATAATTTTATTATTATTTATTGTTAATTTGTTAATCTGGATTGTAAATCTAATTTAAACACGAATGTGATTTTGTTGTATATTAGTTTTTTTTTTTATATTTAGTTTTCATAAGTGTTTTATAATTTATATTAATTTATTTAAGTTTATATAGGTGTTTATTAGTTTATATTAATTTATATTAGTTTTCATAAGTGTTTTATAATTCTATTATTTATTTAAAAAAAATTATATCATTAACTAGATAGAAATATAGAAAGATAGAGTGAGAAAAGAAAACACAAGTCTAAAGATACTTAAACTTGACAGCAATGAAGATCTCGATTAAGTCGATTTTTCCGGTTGCTACTTTTCACCAGATCCGATTTTCAAAAGAACAGATAGGATAGAATTCAAACCGGTAAAATAGTAAAAAAAAAAAAAAAAATAAAAAAAAAAATAGAAAGATATGGAATAGAAGAGAAGGAGAAAAAAGATCGTAGAAAAAGGAGAAAGAGAAAACGTGTCTCGATTTGATTGATCGTCCTATGGGAAAACTACCATCGACCTGTCTCTCTCTCTCTCTCTTTCTCTCTCTCTCTTTCTCTCTCTTTATTTCTCACATCCTGTCTCTCATTCTCTCGAATTTTCCCTCTGTTTCCACGTGACCGACCGTTCTTCTTCTACCTTTCGTGTCCATTCGATTTCACCTTTATTCTCACCTATACCACCCCTTCTTACTACCCCTCCACAGTCCACTATAATTCCCCTTACACATTCCTCTTACCCTTCTAAACTTTCCTCAATCCCCTTGTAATTCTCTTCCTACCTCGTACCCTCCCTCCTCCCTCCCCCCTTTACTTTTCCGTAACTTTTCTTACACCCCATAACCACCACCACCATTCTCACAAACCTGTAACTTCACTTACCTTTACCCCCCTCCCTACACCCGCCTCCCACTCCTGTAATTCCCCTTACAAGTCGTAACCTCTTTCATATCACATAACTCTATTCACTCTTTCCTTCCTTGAACTTTCGTTCAACCCTTAAACCACCCTGCCAAACCTCTCTCCAACCCCCGTAACCACCTTGTCTTCCCCTTATTCTACTACCCATCGTAGATTCCCGTTTTGTCGAAGCTCTTTTCGATCCATGACCCGACGTGCACTTTCACCAGAATTCTGCTGCTGCTGCTGCTGCTACTGGTGCTGGTTCTGCTGATGGTGGTGGTTGGTGGTGGTGGTGGTGGTGGTGTTCGTCTCTTCTACGACGGGATAGATTTATTAATGTCTTGGGGATCGAACCAACCTACCGAGAATGACGGTAAATCGATAAAACGTATATGGGGGGAGGGTGGTATGGGTTTGGGGTGAGTAGGTAGGTGGGTGGATGGGTGGTTCCGGGGGAAAAGCAACCCTTCTCTCTATCTTTCTATCTTCTTTCTCTCTTTGTTTCTTTCTTCAATACTCGGCAGAAATAAAATTGTATTACGAATAAATGATCGGTTAGAGAGTGTGAGGAGTAAACTTCGTTTCTATTGTCACCTGGAAAACTTTGAAACGTTTACGTGGTAACAAGAGAAGAAAAGAAGTAGAAGTAGAAGTAGAAGTAAGAAAGAAAAAGTAGAAGAAGTAGAAGAAATATAGGTATAGGTGTTTTTATTTATTTCCTTTTTATTTATTTATATTTTATTTATTCCTTCTTCTTCTTCTTCTTCTTCTTTTTCTTCTACTTTATTTCTTCCTTTTTTCTTATTATTTTATTTTTATTAATTTTATTGTATTTATATTATTTATATTATTTATTCTCAGTATTTATATTATATTATATTTATATTATATTATTATATATATTATATTATTATATATATTATATATTTATATATTTTATATTAATTTATTTAATATTATTATATTAATATCATTATATTATATTATATATTTATATTTATATATTTTATATTAATTTATTTAATATTATTATATTATTATTAATATAATAGATTTATAATGAGGTATTATATAAAAGATTTAATATATATATATAATAATATTATTATATTAATATTACTATATTATATTATAATTATATTATTATATATATTATTTATATTATTTTATTATTTATTTATAAAAAAAAAGTATTATATACACTGACATTTTACTAACCGTTATATATTTCTAATGTTTCTTATAAAACAACAAGAACAACAACAACAACATTAATAAAAAATAAAAACGAAAGATCGGATAAAAAGTTAAAAGCTGTTCGAAACTGATGATCAAGCAAAAACATAAAAAATAAAAAAAATAAAAATAAAAAAGGGAGAAAGATATAAGGGTCATCTTTCATTCGTTGAAACACGTCAACGAGTCTGTGTGTTAACTTTCACGAACACTTGGATCAAGTTTAAACGTCAGTGATAATGAACACTCTCTTACTCTCTCTCTCTCTCTCTTTCTCTCTCTCTCTCTCTCTCTCTATCTTGTTCTGTTTTGTTGTTTTATCGTTGTTGTGTTGTGTTGGTTGCTGCAACGAATCAATGACTCGTTCACGCGTCAAATTGCAGTCTGATCTTGATCGGGGTGTTCATGTTGGTCATACGACGACGACGACGACAACACACGTACCATCAAATAACTTTTTTCATTTAAACACACACATCAATCGATATTGCTTTCTTTTTTTTAATTTTTTTTTTTTTTATCGATTTTTTATCCTCTTACAATTAGTACAGAGTTTCTTTTTTTTTTATTTTTTTTTTCACTTTTGTCGATACAATTTTATTAATTGTAAGTTTTGAGATAAATGAGTAAAAGAATACATACACACATACACACACACAGGACAGACAGAGAAATATATTTTGATGTATTGTTTTATTATTTTCAATTATTTAGATGAATATTAACAGTGATATATCGTTTGTAATTTTTGTTAAAAATTGAAATTCATTCATCTACTGTTGTAATTTATTATAAAATATAAAATAGAAAAATAAAAATAATTTAATTTATAAATAAAAATAAAAATAAAAATAAAAATAAAAGTAATTTAAATTAAATTACATTAAATTTATTAAAAATAAAGCTTTCTTTTATTATTATAATATAATATAATATAATAAAAAAAAATATTGCCATCTGCAATTTGCATTGCACACTTTCTGCTGCAATATTTTTAATAAGAAAAATATAAAAATAATAAAATCCAAATAAAACAGGAAAAACATTTCGTGTAACTATGTTTATTTGTGGATTTGATTATTTTTCACGATGATATATTGAATATTTGATATATAAAGAAAATAGATTTAGTCTATGATGATAATACATTTTTGTTTCTAATCTCGTCCTCGTAAGATCAATCAACTTCAATAATCATCAATAATCACGTTCCGGAGTTCATCGGTGTGTTCCTCATGGAAGTTTCTCGTTGTCCAGACAACTATTACCATCGAGTGATGAAAGAAGAGGAAAGGGGTTAGAAATAAGAGAGAGAGTGAGAGAGAGAGAGAGAGAGAGAGATAGAGAGAGAATGACGAGAATAAGAATGAAAGAGAAAGAGAGTGATAGAGTAAAGGTTGGAGGGGGAGGGGGAGGGATGAGGGATGGGGGAAGGGGGGTGGAGGCTTGAGGGGTGTGGTAGATGCGTAATTCAATTCCAAGAGCAATCTCCGTTCGCAATTGTCGCGCTAGTCTCCGAAAGCTTCGTAAATAATAAACGAGAAAGATAGAAGAAGAAGAAGAAGAAGAAGAAGAAGGTTGCATTTTCTTCATTGTTTTAAGATAACCTACTAACTATATTATAATTCATTGATAACAAAAAAAAAAAAAAAGAAAAATAAACAATAAGATAAACCATCCTGGAATAATAGTATTATCGAATTAATCTTTGATACGAGTTAATCGTACCGTTTAATAAAACAATCATTCCACTTTAAATTAATAAGATTTATTTATATACATTTTTTATTGTCGTATTTTATATCAGAAGAATCATTTTTTTTTTTTTAATAATAAATGACTAGAATAAAAATTACGTGAAGTATTATTACGAAAGAAATAGAATTATTAATTTATAGGACAATTGTAAGATAAATCTTTTCGCAGATATTTAAATTTATACAAATTTTTGAAATGATATTAATTTAATATCATAAAATAACAATTTTAGTTTTTAGTTAGAATATACGATAACAAATATTTGTTTATTATTATATAAATTTTATTATTAAATAAATATAATTTAATATTATAATTTTATTATTAAATATAATTAATATACATTTTAATATTGTAGATATACAATATATATATATTTGTATTTTTCAATATACAAATTTTAATTGCTAATATATAGCTATTTTAATATAATAACTATATGTAGCTGTATATAGCTATTCTATTACCTATTATATATATATATATATATATAAATAAAATATCACATTTTAATATATATTTATTTAAATTACAAATATAATATTCATAATATTAAAATTGACCCCCCTCCCCAATTACTATAAATCTAATTATCCTAACATATGAAATATCATGGGTTATATATATATATATATATATGTTTCATATAGATCATCTTCACTCATCCCCCTTTATTCTCTCTATCTCCCTTTTCCCCTTCCCTTTCTTCTACCCTTTCCTTCTCCCTTTACCCTATTTTACGTTGGGACGGTAATTATGAGCGGTATACCGTAGAATAACGTGAGAGCGTCGACTTAAGAGCATTAGTTGGGTTGGTTCCTGCGTGAGCTCGTTCATGTTCTTCCTTCACTTATGTCTCTCAAGAACAACCTTTTGTCTTTTTCCACTTGGTGGGTAGCTTGAGAGAGAACTATTTACTGGGTTCAACATCCAACCTTCGCGCTTAGAATTATTAATCTAAAACGCACGATAATTACACGAAGCAGCAGCAGTTCTCACGAATACAGTTCTTCTTCTTCTTCTTCCTCCCTTTAACCATTGCCACCCATCCTAACTCCCCCACACTCTTAGTTTCTTTAGTTACCACAAGTCCCCCACCCCATTCCCATCCAAGTTTTCATCGTTTACATGGTTTCGTTAATCATTCCAGTCAATCTTGATTTTTTACTCGACACAAAATTGGATGAAATGTGATTCGTAAAATGTTAATTGGTTTCTTCTTGTTTTTTTTTCTCTCTCTCTCTCAACTTATACCTTTTTTTTTTAATTTTTTTTTTTTAGAAAGAGATCGTACGATTTCTCTAAGTACGATCTCTGTCTCTCTCTCCCTCTCTTTCTCTTTCTCTCGTATGAGATCGTTTGCTCCCACTCATACGGCACCACCACGACACGGATTTAAACTCGTGCAGCTTTTTCAACTTTGCGACTCTCGAGTGGGCTCTCCTACACGCTTCGTTGTGTATCCAACGATTAAAATTCTTACAAAGTGGCCACTTCTATTTTTTCCCTTTCTCTTTTACATCTTCTTTCCCTCTTCTCTATTACTTCTTTCTACTCTTTTTTTTTTCTTCTATTTTACTTTTTGTTTCTATGCATCTAATTTCAATTCTAACTTAAACTTTCTCTTTCTCTCTTTCTCTCTTTCTCTCTTTCTTTTTCTTTTTTTTTCTCTTTTTTTATATTTCTGATTTTTTTAAAACTATTACTAAAATTTGTTCTAATGATCTATAAATTATTTAAAAATTCATTTCCAATTCTTCTTTCTCTTTTTCTACATTTTTTTCTTATTCAATTTCCAATACACTTTGTGCATTTTGTAATTTTGTAAAACACCAATTCGCATAATAGGACATTTTTATTTTTTTTAATAACCCAAAGACCTGTAATAACAATAATAATAATAATAATAATAATAATGATAATAATAGCAGGTGTGATAACGATCATAATAATGATAATAGAAGCAAAATATGAGAAAGTAACTTAAATTATAAAACGTAACTACATTTATTTTTGTATTATTATTATTTTTTTTTTTACTACATTCGTTATAACAAATTAAAATAATAATAATAATAATAATCATAGACTTAATGGTGATTGTATTAGAAAAACAGGAAATGTAAAACTTCGAATGTAGTAAAAACGTAACATTTATATTTTTTTTTGTTTATATCTCCTTTAATATTTTATTACGTCAGACGAGAAATGACGTGTCAAAATGGGCAAATGGTTAGTTACATAGTTGAAAAATTCTTCTTTTGTTATTTCATTCAATATCATGTGTACTCATTTTAACAAATAGGTTGAAAAATGTTTCACTACTTCTTTCAAAATTCTTTTTACACGTATTACCATTTCAATACAAACGAAATATACGTACATGTATACTAATCAGTAGATGTACTACAGTCAGATGACTGTACACTGTTTAATAAATGTTTTAAATTAATACATAAATTTATAAAAACAAATTTTACATTGTATATATCCAATATAAAAATTCATCATGGTAAAAAAACATATTTTCAATCAATCAGTTTATTGATTCTTCATCAGAACACTTGACCTTTTTCAAAAATTGCATCTTTTAATAATTTTGTTAATACAAAATCTTGTTTATTGTACATAAAACATAAAGTTGTACAATAACCACGTGCAATTGAAAAATAATATTTGACAAATGGAGTTAGGACACTTTTAATAATAAACTGTTCATATATAAATGTATGTAGAATTTGTTTAAATAATTATAGAATACATTTACCTATCGTTTCTAGTGTATTCACCTAGATAAATTCACTGGAGTAGAAATTTGACTAAAAACAAAAAAGAAATACAAAGGAAGTAAGCAAGTAAAGATGCAAAGTAAAGAAGCTACCCAAAGCTTTCATGTTAGACAGAACATAAGGTATGGGTATCAACCATGGTATATCAGCAATCTTACCAACAACATCCATCGCGAATTTAGTACGTCCACCCTCGCGGCGTTTTACGATTCTCGCATTTATACGATCCTACTACTACCACCACTACTACTACTACTACTACTATTACTATTACTACCCTTGTTCCAGTTTATACTCGTGGAAACTCCTTACTTAAGCAGAGAGAAAAAGTCTCCTCTTATTCTACTCGTGTCTAAGATAAAAATAAAAACAAAAAATATAAAAGAAAGAGAGGAAAAGGGAGAAAGAAAGAAAGAAAAATTAGAATGGGGTTTTGGAAGAAAGAAAACAAAATATTTGTATATTTTTTTAAATAAAAATTCACAGTGTCACCAATGAAGTTCAGAATGTCAAATTCAGTTTTTCAATGAAGTTTGAAAACTGCTCAACTGAACTTAATGAAATTTTTAATTATTTTGTGTGTGTGTGTTCTTTTTTTAATCTACATACATAGGATAGATTTTATCTCAATTATTTTTTGTTGCTAATTTATTATTAAGATTATTTATTTATTATTTACAGTTGAGATTATTTCTTTCTTTCTGTATGATTTTACGAACTTTAAATATACATAATTAGTAAATGAAATTATTAAAATAATTAAATTAATTTAAATTAAATTAAATTAAATTACATTACATTACATTACATTATATGATATTATATTATACATTAATTAAATAATTAAATAGAATGATTATTTAAATGATAATGAATGTAACAGATGATTATTAAATTTTAATTGAATTACTCGCAGTTCGTATTTGAATTCGATACAATTGACTCTCATTCGATGTGAAAATGGACCAATTCATTTTCATCTTTCTTTTTTACTCTTTTAATCATTTTCTTTTTTAAAGTTTTAACTTTGCTTGGTATTACTGCTTTTCTTTAAATACTTTTCCTTTCTCTTTGCGGTTGACCGAGCAAAGGGTAACTTATCTTAGGATGGTTTTTCAAGTTTTTTGATACTCTTGTCGGGAAAAATCAAGCTAACTTTTTTTTTCCTTTCATTTCCTATCCCTTTTCTCTAACCCTTTTTATTTTTTATTTTTTTTTTAAATGAACTACTCGAACGAAATAAATGAGAACAATAATAATAACGTGAAGAATGATACACGTTCGTTGATAATACTTGTACTTTGAAATAAAAAAGTGGAGTGGGGGAGGATGGGCAGGGGGAAGGGAGAGTAATGATAGAAAAGAAAGTAGAGAGGGTGGATAGAATAAGGGGATGCAAGTAAAAGAAAGAGATAGAGTTAGAGAGAGAGAGAGAGATAGTGAAAGATAAGTAAAATGTCAAGATAATAAAGAACGAATAGGAAACGATCATCATGAACGGAAAAAATTGTGGGTGGTTTCGCGATTTGTGATAAGATCGGTCGTGTCATGCAAGGAAATAAGAAGAGTATTATAAAAGATAGGACCATAAGTGAGTCGTTTCCTTGAAATATCACCTCTCTTTCTCTTTCTCTCTCTCTCTTCCTTTTTTTTTCTCTCTTTTTATGTTTCATTATTTCGATATTTTTTCTTCCTATTAATCTTCAATAATTTCTAATTGATATGTATCGACGTTTTAATTATCGAATAATAATTTAACAGTTCATTTTTATTTTTATTTCTTTTTTTCCATCAACGATCTTTTTATTTTTTTACATTATTTTTTTATTTTTTTTTTTTTTTTGAAAGAAAGAAAGAGAAAGAGAGAATTATAATCAAATGATTGAAAGAAATGAAATGCATTGAATTATTGTGCATTTAATTTGATAATCGTGGATGAATATTTGCAATTAGTATGATTGTTTATTTTTTTTTTAAATTAATTTTAGGATAACACAAGGTTGACTTTTCACACGTCCCTTTCTCTTTCTATTTTTCTCTGTGTTTCTTTTTTTTTTTTTTAATTGACATAAACGAAATGTACAAACATTTATGGTGCATTTAAATAATTGTAGATAAATATTTGCAACTAGTATGATTCTTTATTTTTTAAAATTATTTAGGATAACACAAGGTTGACTTTTCACACGTCCCTTTCTCTTTCTATTTCTCTCTCTGTTTATTATTTTTTTTTTTTTTTAAATTTGTTCCTTTTTTAGACAAAAAACTACCTCTTCCGGTAGTTGGTTTCGTGTTTCCGCGTATTCACGGTGATACAAATGCAAGGTAATATGCCAGTAGTTGCGATCTGTGTGCATATTCATCATATGTACCAGGTTTATACACACACATATATAGACGATATATACACATATACATTTATAAGTATAGTTTAATATACATACAAGCACATATAGTTACATTTACTTGAATAACACAGTCTGTATGCGTATGTATGTATATATATTTTGTATATGAATATATATATATATATGGGTATATATATATATGAGGGAGAATGAAGAAGAGGGAGGGAAGAGGAGGGGAAGAGGACGCTTTGCATACTGCCAACTCGTCCGCATTAATTTACACTAATGCTCTACAATTTGCGTTGCATTTGTCGCGCGGTTTGTGCGCACCGTAACGCGTTGCGACGAATGTGCGGTTTGTCTTTTATCTCCGAAACGTTCACCCTTTTACTATACCTAATATATAATGTTAGTTTGTATATATATATGTGTGTGTGTAGTTTTTTTTTCTTATATATAGAAGACAGGTATAAAATATATATTTTTTTTATGTGTTTATAAATATATATATATAGATACGTCAGTGGTGTGTCAACTTACAAATAGATATATAATGGTATAACATTATAATAATAATAGAATATTATTATAATATAATATATAATATTGTAATAATATTAAGATATAACATATATAGTAATATTATTATATTATATATATATTATTATACTATTATATTTTAATATTATTATATATATATTATAATATTAATATATTATAAAATATATATAATATATTAAAAAATTATAATTATAATATATTATAAATTAATATTATAATTAATAAAATATATTATAATATTGTTATAATATTATTGTATATATATATATACTAATGTGTATAAGATACGTGTAATTATTTTGCATATGTGTCAATGTATCGTTGTTACTCGTTTTTCATTTATCTTATGGTTGGTGGTTGGTTGGTTGGTTTGTTCATTCGTTCCTTCACCACTGCAATACAGTGGGGGACTAATGAGCCAGCTCATCAGAAACTTTGTCTCTTAAATTTTTGCCTAGTCGTTGGCTTATTCGAGTCATTCCTTTTGTTCACGGTGCCGATGAAAACGATCTTTTCAACAAAAAGATCTCTTTCGTATTTTTTTCTTTCTTCCATATCTTTCTACGAATAAACGAGAACACGATATTTTAATCCTTTTTTTTTTTTTCTTTTCTTTTCTCTTTTTATTTTATTCTTATTTCAATTAAATTGACATTTCTTATATTTCTGTCAGATCAAAAAAAAAAAAAAAAAAAAAAAAAAGAAAAAGAAAAAGAAAGAAAGAAAGCTTTTTAGTCGAAACGAATATCATTTTGATTTTAATGAGACATTATATGCATGTTATTTTTTACTGTTTTTTTTTTTGTTAATTAATAGAAGCTTTTGCAAAATGTATTTCTTACTAAAACATATTTCAAACGAATATGTCACATATATTTTCTTTCTGATTATTCAATCGTTTTTTATTTAATAATGATACATAATTCGATCCTTTTCAATTATCCTCATTAAAGATTTATCGATAATTTGTTTTTTTTTTTCTAATGAACGAATGGAAACAACAAAATAATATATATATATATATATTTAAGTCTCATTAAAATAGATTCACATATGCTTGACATATTTCTTAGAAATCTTCTTGAAAATTTCCATCAAAAATAATAAGACAATATATGCAATTTTATATTTTATTTTATTATCGTTTAATTTTGTTGCTTACACAATAAAAAAATTGCTTATACAATAAAAATCAAAAAATTATATTTATTATTATATAAATAAATTTATATAAACTTATATATTAATATATATAATTAAAATTACTACACTATACTATATTTTATTATATTGGGTTAGCAACTAAGTAATTATGGATTTCACCAATCATTTTCATTGAAAAATCTGCAATTTTACTTAGTTGCCAACCCAATATAATAAAATATAGTACAATGTAGTAATTGTATTTATATATAAATATATAAATTTATATAAATTTATTGAATTATTTTACGAATCATTTTCATTGAAAAATCCGCAATTACTTAGTTGCCAACCTAAAATATAAGAACGTGTATTATGTGATGTGATGACTGTTTGTTAATATTTATTTTTTCTCTTATTTCATTTTCATTTCCTATTATTTTGCAACTAAGATAATCCTCTTATATTACGTTATTATATAAATATATATATGAGCTAACATTACTAATTATAATTAATGTAATATTGCACTACATATCCGTTACACCTATATCACTAATCTGTCAGTAATTAAGATAACATAAAAGAGTTACTATTTCTCACGTAGAGATTGTTTTCAAGTCCTCGTTTCTCTTCCATTGTATATTATCTTCCTTTAATTTACTTTAATTACAAAAAAAAAATTAATAATTATCTTGATAACAATGTAACATATTACAAATAACGGTATACAAAATAATCATTTAGTATAAAATAAAACTTAGTTTTTAAAATAATTAACAAAGAGTTAAGATTAAAATTAAATAAAAATAAAAAACACAAAAAGAATAAAAGGAGTAAATAAAAAAATGACAAATACCACCACCATCACCACCATCAAAAAAAAAAAAAGAAAAAAACTAATGAGAAAGATTTAATTTAAAATCAGATAAACTTAGTAATAATAGTACTAGTATTACTACTAAGTATAACATTTTCACGATTCCTTCCTTAAGTGAAATTATTCTCTGAAAGAGCATTTTACTTCCTTCGGAGATTCTATAAAGCTATTTATTTAATTAAGTTTCCCCGATGATGATAATAATATAGACGAACGAACGAGAACGAACGAACGAATGAACGAGGACGGAAAGCCACGAACGGAAGAGACTCTTGAGAAGCAGGAACTGAGTGAATGACTGAGAAACCAAACGAAATAGAAAGACCTAATATGTATATGTGTTTATATATGTGTGTGTTTGTGTGTGTTTGTGTGTTAGCAAATGTGTAAGAGAGAAATAGGCAAGAAGACAACGTGCGTTTTGCAGGTTGCACGGGAATCGCGGTGCAATGCAGGCTCACAATGGGAGGAAACTCTGAACAAATTAGACGTACTCGAGGAATCTCCCAAGCTCACGCTTTATTAACGCTTTATTCCTACAATTCTACTCTCAACGTATACACATAACACGCATACATTAATAATATACAATAATTTTCCTTTATACACGTGCATACTAAACGCATACGTACGTATTATACTTCGTGAATAATAAATTGTACTCACAAAATGCATACAAAATGCCTATACAATTAATATATACATGTATATTTATTTATTTATTTATTTATTAGTATATGTTATTTAATATTATAGTATAAATATATAAATATACGTAGTATACTATACTATGTATAGTAATATAATAGTATATATACATACATATATATATTTTATTATTAAATTTATTATATTATTATATTTATTATATTATATATTTATTTTTATATATATTTATTATATATTTTATATATTATATATTATACTATTAAATTATAATTAATAATATTATTATAATTTTATATATTTTATATAGTATACTATGTGTTATGTAATATATATATATATATATTTTTAGTTACACACACAGAAACACACACTCTTGTGTGGTATGTAATTTGAATAAATGAACGATCTAAATGAATATTTTCGTGGAAAGAAGTATTCCAATTGTTCTTTTAAAAGCACCTGACAGGTATACAATTTCGTCGAGTTTAAAAAAAGAAAAAAAATACTTTCGTCAGATTTATTTTCAATAAATCTATTATTGAAATAAAGAAAAAAAAAAACTAAAAAAGGAATAAAAATTAATTCAATCAAAGGAACGAACGAGAATTATTTTTATCTTGAAAAAAAAAGTTGTTTTTTTTTAAAATAAAGATTTTAAATTCATTTGTTCTTATGCAACAAGTAAAATATTACACACATATAGATATATAAATTTAATAATATTATTATAAAATATATTATTCGTTTTATTAAATTATTTGAAAAAAAAAAAAAAGAGAATCGATCAATTGAAATTACAAATAATCTCGCGAGTTTAACATTTGAGCTAAAGTTAAACAATAAAATGCAAGGAATAAATTAGTTAATTAACGATTTCTAATTAGATTACTTAATCAAACTGCACAAATACACATATTACGGTTACGTTAAATACTCACACACCCCCCCCCCCACATGCCGCCTATTTTCATTAGTAATTCGTGGGGAATAGTAAATTGTTAACTTTAGGGATATGAAGCCGCTGATTTCGGCGTATCGCTAAATCAGTGAGAAGGGTTCCGATTCAAACGACGCAATTAACTCGGAAATACGATAGTTCACTGCGTTCGTTAACATCAGAAGAACCGTGTAATTCTCTCTATCTCTCTTACAACCCACCCCCCTCTTCCCCCCTTCCCCCCTTACTCACCCCTTCCTCCCTCCTCACTCCTCTTTTATACCATAACGTGGGTTTACAATCTCAAGCTGCGTATGTACTTACATAGATACATATTCTACGCTATTAATCAACGTGTTAAATCACGAGAGAGAGAGAGAAAGAGAAAGAGACAGAGTGAGAGAGAAAGAGAAAGAGAGAGAGAGAGAGAGAGAGAGAGAGAGAGAACGTTCACCTTCGATTCATCTAGGTGCTAACATAAAATAGTACTTACAAAGTTTAACTAACTATGTGATATATGTAATAAATGATAGGAAACATTCCCATTATGATATTATACGACATTAATTATCTATCCACATTTTAATTCGTAATGAAAATTATTATTCAAATAATAATAATGAAGTATAATTTTTATATAAAATATATATTATTTAATATAATTATATATAAATATAAATTTTTTATATTATTTATATATTTTAATTATTATTATTATTATTATTTTTATATTAAATTATATATATATATTATATTATAAATTTATATATTTCTATATACAATATATAAATTTATATCTAATAACGTAATAACAGAAATATATCTACTTTTGTTAATTGCAAATGAACAAAGAATGAAAGATACCAAAAAAAATAAATATTAACAAATACACACACACACACATACATAAATAAATATTATCAAATATACTAGAATATAGGAGTGTAAAAAAAGAGAAGAAGAAAAAAAAGACAAGAATATATAGAAACCGCAAGCGCATAAATATTATGCAAATGCATACATATATATGTATATAATATATACAGGATGAATAAGAAGGTTAGGTTAGGTTATGGTACAGTGCGTTTCAGAGTTTCTTGCGTTGGTAGCTAGCTTAGTATAGTACAGTATAGTATATCTTCTTCTATTTTCGTCTGTAAAATTCAACTCAACTGGAACTCAACTGAACTGAACTGAACTGAACTCAACTCAACTCAACTGAACTCATGCTACTCGTTACGACAACTACTCTACTAACCTTAAGATGAGTATGAAGAAGACGACGATAGGACGGTATAACCAATCCTAACGTTTCGCATCACTCCTGGGCTAGCGAAAACCTTGGCAAAGTGTCGTTGCTTATATCCTTTGAGATATGCCCTACTCGCGTGTCTCCCTTATCATTCGCCAAGATACCAGCCTTGCACTTTGCATACGCGGCATAATTCAACGCCAAACCTTCCCTCACCTTCACCCCTACCTCCACCACCTACTTACCTATCTACTCTTTCCATTTCTCTTTACCCCTCAACCCTTACTTTCACATCACCATTTCTTCCATCTGATTTTCTTAGCCCTTTTTTTTTTTCTTCTTACCCCACGTTTGCACACTCTTCCCTTTTTCTCGTTCGTGTTCTTCTTCTTCTTCTTATTCATGTTAGATGTAGTGTTACATTTTTCTATTCTTTTCTAATTTTCATCTAATTTATTCACATTGATGTATTTTCATTCTTCTTTCATCTAAACCCTCTTTTTTTAACACCTCAATCGACACCTGTATTACTCTCACCATCTGGTGGTATTCTCTTACCTTTGTGTTTTATTAATTTTCTATGATTGTAATTAACACCTGAGAAATTTCAATACGAAAGTTTACTTACATTTTTTCTTGAGGGGGGGGGGTTGGCTAGTTGGGGATAAATTTTCGTTGAAATGAAATTTTATTTATTTTATAAGTCACTTTGGAAAGTTTTGTCAGGTGAGAAAGATCATCATGGTTAACACATGAGAAAGTTAAATACGAAAATTAACTTAGGTTTTTTGAATTTTTTATCATTGCGTTGGAAAGTTTTGTCAGGTAATAGAAATTTGTATTAATTGGAATTAATTGTAAATATTTGTAATTTTGTTTTTGTTATTAATCAATTTGATAAGGAAAGGATAGAAAGGAAGGAAAAGGAAAGGAAGTATTATACGTTCGAAATTAGATCAATGAATTTAAACTAATGGTTCTATTCCGATGCATTGTAGTTTGAGAACAATGTATTATACATTAGAGTTTCGTTCACTAGTAGGACAATTTTAAAACGGGTCAGAAGAGTTTTCCTTGGCTTACTGAATTTTTCATGATCCTGTGTAGCGTTTTCACGTAGATCCTTATTTACAGGATTCGCGTATGAAAATTAATTAAGTAAAGGTACGTAAGAGTTAGAAAGTTATAAATTATTTATTATTTCGTATCAATACATATATAATATATAATATATATATATATATTTATTTTAATAAATTAATATTTAATTGAAGTTTAATAAATTATCAATTTATTTGATAAATAATTTTCATGAAAGTTCGTAATGAATAAAGGAATAGTAATAATAATATTAGGTTGTTTGGAAAGTTTGAAAAGTTGACGAAAGATTGAAATGCAACGAATTTAGGTGTTGGTTTTTTGATCAAAATATATATTTATTAAATTAAATATATAATATATATTAAATATATAATATAATATTAAATATATATAATAATATTAGGTTATTTGTGGAAAGTTAGAAAAGTTGACGAAAGATTGAAATGCAACGAATTTAGGTGTTGGTTTTTTGATCAAAATATATATTTATTAAATTAAATATATAATATAATATTAAATATATATAATAATATTAAGTTATTTGTGGAAAGTTGGAAAAGTTGACGAAAGATTGAAATGCAACTCATTTAAGCATTGTTTTTTTTTTGATAAAAATATATATTTATTAAATTAAATATAAGTGTCATTTCGTTTCACAACCCTTTCACCATCTTTAAGGGTAACTTACAAATTTCGTGCTTCAAAAACTTCTCAGGTTTTATTTACCAAAACAAACTTTCCTTACAACTCAATAGATCATAATTTATTATTTAAATAAATTTATCATCGTAATTAGAAATTATTATTATTATTATTATTATTAAAAAAATTGGTTCACGTTAAAAAAGTAGTAGCAAAGTTTATGGTTGTCAACCATTTGATCAATTTAATTTTAGAAAGAATATATAAAACGGCTACTTCCCTATTGCTATTACGTTTAAATAAAATTGAGAAAAAGACAGTTACCAAAAAAAAAAAAAACAATAAAAAAAAATAAAAAGAATAATTCTTATCAAATAGAAATAGGGTCGTCCTAAATTGAAATTGATTTTCAATCGAAATCAAGCGCTCTTTCGAGATAAGGGAGAGAGAGAGAGAGAGAGAGAGAGGGACAGGAGACGTTTCTTTATTAAATGGTAACGACGAATCGAACGATCTCGTTGAAAAGAAATAGAAAAGAAAATTAATGATTTTTCAACGAAAATCTATTCGACGAGGTGTGGTTTGATACTGGTATATCAAACTTTTTATTATTAATAATAATAATCATAGAATGTGAAACGATAAAAGACATTTTTATAACTAGAATAAAAAAAACCCCTCGTTTTATTTTTGAAAAAATCAAGTTTGCTAAATCGTAAATGAAATAATGGTATTATCGATATCAAATATTTATTGCTGATTGAAAAACAATTTTTTAAGGTTTCCATTTTTTGCGATGTAACTAAAAAAAAAAAAAAATAAAGAATTAAGAAAAGAAATATTTTATTGATTGAACATTTAAAATAATATTTTATATCAATGTTAAATTCATATCTTTTTTTCTTGTACACCCTATATACAAATCAAACTTATATATATATATATATATATATATATATATATATATATATATATATATATATATATATATATATATACATAAAATAAACAAATTAAATTAATTATTCAACAAAATAAAGTACCAAATTGTATTCATTTTAAATGAAAAGTATAAAGAACTTTTTTATCAGACAGAAATATTTCCTAAGTTCAAAGATAATTGGTTCGACCCTTGTTTAAAAAAAATGGTTCAAATAAAAAAAAAAAAAAACTAAAGAAACTAAGCGGGGGAATAAAAAAGGGTAAGGTTCGGGAGAAGTAAAGAGTCTTTATTACTCATCATTTTCTTCAATATAAATATTTAATAACGATTAATATAAAATGTATTGGCTCGAAAAAAAGGAATATTAAACGAAACGACTCGAAGATGAGGTCAGATTGATGCTGGTGGTGGGGGACTAGGCAACTGAGTGGGGGGAGGATGAGAAGGACAAGGGTGGGGGATATTCGGGAAATAGCTGACGCGAATTTTGAATTTATATTCTGCCTGTTAGGCGTTTATACTCGTCAAAGGTAATCGGGGGAACCTTTGTAACGAACGACTCTCTCTCTCTAGCTCGTTAATTTCGTGTTCCGCGTTAAAACTTAGGAAAGTCAAAAGGAATTCTTGAATTTCTTGCAAAAAGGATGAAAAGTGGGGGGGTGGGGGGTGGGGAGGGAGGGAGGAAGGGGAAGAGGGGAGGAGAGGGAAAGGGCAAGAGGAGAATGAGTAAGGGAAAGATGGGAAGTAATGTGAACTACTGGGGAATAATAATTTTAAAGGAAAGTACTCGTCACACGATTCTTCTCCCTATTCGTCACTTTTCTTAGGGTTTTTATTCGCCATGACTCACAACCATGACTAACGCTCAACGAAAAGAGGGAAAATGGAGGGAGAATGGGGTTGGCAGTGGGAGTGATGGAATGGAAGGGTGATGCCATGGGCTATAGATATAAAATAGTCCGATAATTAACACCATGTGTTAAATATTTCTGAAATAATGACTATTAGGGTGACTGTATATATATATATAATTCTCTATATTGTTTTTTAATTTATTAACGTTCAATGAAAATTTGTATTTTTATATTATTCACAATTGTGTCAATTATTAATACGTATTATATACAGTTATTGAAACAATTGAACAAATGTTCTCACAGTGTTTAAATTTGTACATAGCTTTCACGTAATTTTACATAGTACAGAAATAATTTCAATATGTTACACATTTGACATAACTTTTATTGTTTATATAATACAGAAATAATTTCAATATGTTGTATATTGTATTTAATTGTATAAAAGTTGTATCTAATTATCATTTTATTTATTATATTCTCTTTCGTATTTATTGTATCTTCTCTTTCAAAATATTTTGATATTGATTTGTTTATATTATAAATAAATGATTTGTGAGATTATAACATTGGTGTTAGAATACTAAAAAAAAAAAAAAAAAAAAAAATAAAAGACAAAAAAAGAAAGAAAGATAATATGTCGACTGTAAAAAAGAAGAAGAAGAATAAGAAGAAACAGAAGGGGAATGTAACCTTCTCGTTTACACTAGTTTGTTCAGAAGGGAATTAAAGGTGGTAGGAGGGAGGGAGGGAGGGAGAGAGGGAGGTTAAAGGAAGGGCCAGTAAAGGAAGTGGCAAAGGAAATGCTGGAACAATGGTATATCTTTACTTTCTTATTTCTATCTATCTATCTCTTTCTCTCTCTCTCTCTCTCTTTCTGTAATTCATTGTTTCCCAACCGTTGTCTTACCTTTACCTTCTTTCCTCTACTCTTCCCTTTTTCTATCAAACCTTTTCTAAAGCACTCGAACACGTAGGAACGTTTTTCGAAGTATCCCATCCATCCCATTCATCCACTCACTCGATGGTTTCTCTTTCCTTTTAAAGCCTTTTCTTCGAGTCAAGCAAGTGGCCCTAACTTTTTTCTTGCCCTATCGGAATATAAGAAAAAAAAGAAAAAGAAAAAGAAAAAGAAAAAGAAGAGTTTTCGCACACCAAAGAAAAAGAAGAAAACTTACTACAAACCAACCAACCAACCAACTAACCAACCACCGAAGGATTGCCTTTCGTTAAATATTTGATGCGTCCTCGAAGCTTCCTCGTTAAATCCTTCCACTACCATCATCCCTCTGTCACAAACTTTTTCTTTTTTTTTTTTTCTTTCTATTTTTACCTCTTCTCATTCTATCCCTATTAAGGTTTATTTGTCACGTTGATTCAATCAAAAATGCACAATCTTAAAGTGTATTTCAATTGGATTAAATAGAAAAGAAAAAAAAAGGATATATATAAGTTAGGTTATGTTCAATTGTTCTGTTCATTCATCGAAATCTATGTCCAACAGATGGAGCTAAACTTACATGTATCTTTTCTTTTGTTTTTTTAATTATGTAATTAATTTATTAATAAATTATTTATATAATATTATTTTTATAATAAATAAATTAAAATCTGATATAAACATAACTGTATATACGAATGCAACTATCTTCAACTAATTTATTATTTTTAATAATAATAATATTAATAATAATTAATATTATATTGTATTTTTCCTTCTTTCTTATTTTAATTTTAATTTTGATTTGATTTGTAATTTTTTTTCTTTTTTTTTTCGGAAGGTTATTTTAATTATGCATCATAATTTGTTTGAAAGGATTTTTATGAAAATAATATTTTACGATGAATTGTTTAAAAGAAAATATAAAGTCCATTTCTTTCCATTTTATTTTAATATTATTTGAGAATATTTTGTTGAATATTAATTTAAAAGACAACATTTAGATCGGAAATATTTACGAGAAATCTTTTGTACATTTTGCAAGTAGTTTTACCGTGTAATAAGAGTTAAACAACGATAAAATGATAAAGAAAGATAGTAAGATACTAGAAAAGGGTTGTGAAAAGGGGAGTAAGAGAGAAGAAATGAGATAAAGAAGAAACTATAGTCATTGTGTGTAAAGCAGAGACTTGGTTGCCCGAAAAGTTGCTTTCCTTTCATTTCCTTTCGTTCCCTTTCCTTCCCTTCCCTTCCCTTTTCCTTTTCGAGGCCCATACTTAAATTTCGGAACTTTCTAAAACACAAATTTGTAAGCAACTTTTGGAAATTCATTTTCTTTTCTCGACCTTTCTCTAATCTTTCTTAACATCGCATAATAAATCTTTGCATTTCTTTTTTTTGATTTTTCAAAGTGTAACCTCCATAAATTTAAACAATATATTTTTTTTTTTATATATATAGTTGAACAATTATAATAATTATTATATTAAAGTGAAATTTAAATTTGTTTTTTTTTTTTTTTTTATGAGAAAATTGATTGAATATATTTTATTATTTTATTTATTCAACAAATTCTACGATGAAAATTTGTTATTGAAATTTATAATGCAAGATTTTGCCTTATACATGAGTTTACTGTACATATGTATATGCAATTTTAGAAACGAAATGGCATAGGAAAATAAGCGTATACGATATTTCTAAATTTGATATTTCTATGATTTGACATTTTTTTTTCTTTCAATTTTCTACTTTTTTTTTTCTTCTTTTTTTTTTTTTTTTTACAAATGCATCGATGCACTTGCTACGTGCAATTATCCTTCACGTATGTACTTTTGATTCGTATTATAAAACGTTTTTCGCTAGCATATTCAGCGTATAAACTGCGAATGAAGCTGTTTAAGAGAAAAGAAAAAAAAAATCAATGAGAAAGAAAAGGAGAACAAATTATTAGTTCGATAAGAAGAATTTTGTTTATTTTGTTGTTTATTTTCTAAAAATGTAAATGATCCTTGTTGAGTTGTGTATACAACAATATCTGTAAAATAATTAGTAAGATTCTTGAACGGTATATAATATTTTACTGATGAAATTAACCTGACGGAGAAGTATTTTCGTTAGTTAGTAAAACTTGGATTCTCATAAACTTCTCTCGTATACTTTTAGTTTTTTCTTTTTCTTTTTTCTTTTTCTTTTTCTTTTTTTTTTTTACAGTATATTACTCATACTTTTACCCTCTAGGGAATATAATGTTACGACTTTATCTACGAAATATAATTTTGGTTCAGGTAAAAGCTCAATTATTGTTTGGCTTGCATAAATAACGTTTATACATTTTTTTTTTTTAACGTAGCTTTTTATTAACAAAAATCCATTCGATGTTATGTATAAATTTTTCTAAAAAAAAAAAAAAAAATTAAATAAAAACAGAAATCTAAATTCCTATGTGATTTGCAATTTGTACAGAAGTTTAAATATTAAATAATTATTATTTCAGATATTACCAATTTTTTTGGTTAAATACAAATTAAATAATAATAATAATATAATTATTGTTCAATTATAAATTATTATTTAAATTTTTATATGAATAAATTTTTCTAAAAAAAAAAAAATACAAAAAATCTAAATTTCTATGTGATTTGCAATTTGTACAAAAGTTTAAATATAAAAATACTATTATTTCAGATATTACCAATTTTTTTGGTTAAATACAAATTATATAATAATAATAATATAATTATTGTTCAATTATATATTATTATTTAAATTTTTATATGAATAAATTTTTCTAAAAAAAAAATAAAAACAAATCTAAATTTCTATGAGATTTGCAATTTGTATAGAAGTTTAAATATTAAATAATTATTATTTCAGATATTACCAATCTTTTGGCTAAATACAAATTAAATAATAGTAATAATATAATTATTGTTCAATTATATATTATTATTTAAATTTGTACATTAATAAATATTTATAAAAAAAAAGAGAACAAGAATCTAAATTTCTATGATTTGTAATTTGTACAAATGTTTAATCAAACAAATTTATTGATTGAATGTTATTAATTTCAATTGTGTTAGGGGGATGGCGGGGTGGGGTGCGGTGGGGTGAGGGAGGGAGAGAAAAGTTAGAAGAAAAGTTAACGATCGATAATGAGCTTTGAACTTTCAATGCAATAATTACGATACTACAATCGTATTCGAATTAAAATGATAAAGTATTGAGATCACGTAATGGAGAAATCAAGATTTTTCTTTTCTTTGAAATTTGCGTTATTCTTTTAGAATTTTCTATCCTCCTTCTCTTTCTCTTTCTCTTTCTCTTTATCTATCTTTTTCGAAGGATGAAGAAGACGAAGTGGAAAGAGAGGGAAAGAAAAAAAAGGAAGTAGGTCAGGAAGAAATAGTAGGATAGTGAATCCTTTGGAAGATATAAAAGTTTCTTTTTCGAAATGTCATCATCGAAGTTTATGAAAGAGAAAGATAAAAGAAAAAAAAAACCAGAAAATTAGAAAAGGAAAAAAATATATGAAAGATTCATCAAACTAGAGGATAGAAAAAAAAAAAATAAATCAAAAAAAACACGCATATTTACAAACGTGTACAAAAAGAAAAGAAAAAAAGAAAAAGAGATGAATGATTGATTGGTGATGAAAAACTAATTTAACAACATAGTTGCATTTATTTATTTATTTTTTTTGTTTAATCATATATTAAAAGAAACATTATTATTATTATTATTATTAGCAAATTTATAATAAAATAATATTGAAATATATTAAAAAAAAAAAAATAATAAAAAATAAAATAGAAACCAACTAACAAAAATCAGCCAAATTCTAAAGAAACGTTCACTTACAAAAAAAAAAAAAAAAAAAAAAAAAGAAACGTATCACAAAGAAACTTAGAATGATGGATGAACGAAGGATCACGATGATATGAGATACTGTTGCATTCTCTTGCAAGATCATGAATGGAGGTAGACGTAGAAAAAGGAGTCGGTAGGTCAACTTGTACCAGTTGACTCCGATAATTGCAAGCGGGCCGAGCGAAGATCAGAGGGCAAAACGAGCCGACATTAGCCAGTTAGCCCATTAGTTCGAGTCAACGCGCCCACTGCGCTACAAATACACCCCTTCCCTTCTCCCTTTCCCCACTATTTTATTCTCCCCTCTATCTCCCACCCTTTGCCCATTTCGTATCACTTTCTCTCTCTCTCTCTCTCTCTCTCTCTCTCTCTCTCTCAAACATTTGAAACATTTTACTCGACATTTTGGTTTAGAGTAAAC
The DNA here is from genome assembly GCF_049000335.1 of Polistes dominula. NCBI lineage: Eukaryota > Metazoa > Arthropoda > Insecta > Hymenoptera > Vespidae > Polistes > Polistes dominula. Next base: position 1,059,549 of record NW_028301154.1, read on the forward strand.
TCCTCGTGTGTTGTACGGTACCGTACGGTATAGTATCGTACTGTACCGTATCGTACACGTGTCATTCATTTTAACTATACTTTCTACCTCGTGTATACTCTCTCTCTTTCTCTTTCTCTTTCTTTCTCTGTCTATCTCTTTGAAACCTTTTCCTCAACATTTTGAACCAGAGCAAACGCGTGTGTGTTGTTAGTTTTACTATACTTCGTACTGCATGTATCATCTCTCTCTCTCTCTCTCTCTCTCTCTCTCACTCTCTCTTTATCTCATTTTCTCTCTATCATTCTGTCTCTGTTTCTCTTACACTTTCCTTCTACGTACGTATATCTGTCTCTATCACTTGGTTAGTAATCAGCAACGTCCGTAATCAGACGGTATCCTGCGGAGTGCCAGCCTGCATACCATCGAGAGTACTCTTGCAAACATTTACGAGAGAGAGAGAGAGAGAGAGAGAGAGAGAGAGAGAGAGAGAGAGAGAGAGAGAGAGAAGCATCTCTCATCCGTTCAAAGACAACGATGAAGATGAGGATGAGGACTTGAACGAGAACGAAGAAAACTTTTCATCGATCTTCACGCAAAACTGAAACTAACTTTGCCATTTGAAATATGTATCATATATTATCTTACACTTTTCTTGCATATATGTATATACTGGAATACTGATTTAATATTATTCTAAACTATTTAGTAAATTATAACAACAAAACAAAATAATATCATAATTCTAATGGAATATATAAAATAATAATAATAATAAAAGAAAAAAAATAGAGAAATAGTAAAGTTATGTCGTATGTAAATTGAAATAATTGAATTGAAATACAACACCATCTATTAAAAACTTACAATACCTAAAGATTAAATAATAAATAATAATCAAATAAGTTCTAAATAATAAATCTTTAAATTAGCAATAAAAAATAATAACTAAATTGACGAAAAAAAAAACACACACACACACACACACAAAATAAAACCAAATTTCATTAAGATGGATTCACTAGTTTCGAACTTCATTGGAAATCAACAACGTGACACTGAATTTTTCTATATAAATATAATAAATATAATAAAATGTATATTAATATATATATAATTTCTATATAGGTATATAAAATCTCAATAGAGATAGATAGACATTCTTCAATGGTGGTTATAGGAATTAAGTGAAATATCATAGTAGAATCAAAAGCAATGCAATAGTATAGTCAGTATGCTCGAACTGCTATCAAGAGTCACCATATCGAGATTATTAAGCGAGACTTTGGCAAGATTCGACTGAATCTGAATAGCAATTTCGAACCATTTCTCTCTCTCTCTCTCTCTCTCTCTCTCACGATTGGTAGTTCTTCCTATAGCTATCTCTATCTACATCCAACATCCCAACATCTACATCTACGTTCTACAATCTCTTGAGTAGCTCCTATTGGACTTTTGTTGGATCAGCTACATCTGAATGCCTCACGGGAATAACCAACACATTTGCTCGGCCACCTTGCAAACTAGCTTTCTCTCTGTCAGTTGCACAAGTGCAAGTAGCATCGTCCAACCAACCGTCAGAGTGTATGCATCGTTCGCGAGCCTCACAAGAGTCGAATGGCTAGCCATTAGAGTAGTACTCCCAGGAATCTAGCGTGTACCTTCCTTCCTTCCTTTCCACTCCCTTAATAGATAGAAACAGAGAATAGGAATGAGAGAACACGGGAGTGAGAAAGGTAGACAGTAAAAGAGAGAGAAAGACAGAGAGAGAGAGTGAGTCCTTTCGCAACGACGTTACGCTAGGTGGTGGTGGCCATTCGTTTCGCTCCATGCTGCCAAACGAAGCAACGTGCCAGCAGCCAGCCAGAGGCACCAGCCAACCAACCAACCAACCAACCAACCAACCTAACCAACCAACCGACCAACCAACCAGTCAGCCAGCCAGCCAGCCAGCCCTTTTCTCTGAGCAGAACTCCGACTTTTTTACGACCGAGATCGAGTACTCCTATCTTTGATATTCTTCTCTATTTTCTCTTTCTATTTCTCTTTCTCTTTCTCTTTTGGAGTAAGAGGAGTCGCTAAATTAGTTCCATTTCACGCCAATTTCCTTCTCTTCCTTCTCTTCCTTCCTTTCTATATTTCCATCTTTCTTATTTCCCTAACGTTATACTACTTTTCATTCATGTATTCGTTCATGTATTTCTATATACGTTCAAGTATTAGGAAGGGTAAGTGGGCGTTTGGTTATAGTTTTGGGTTCTCTGGTTCTGGTTCTCTGGTTCTTATATAGTTATATTCCTTTTACATTCATTTATTTGTACGTGTATTTTTGTATGTGTGAAAGTGTTAAGAAGGGTAGCTGTCTGCCTGCCTGTCTGTCTGTCTGTCTGTTTGTCTGTTTGTATGTCTGTCGAAAAAAGATCGTATTATTTTTATTTGTAAAAGATCGAACACGCCGGATGTTACATTCAATGTAAGATGGATACTCTCGTGTTACGTGTACGGCATTTTTAGAAAAGAACTTTCTATTATGGGGGTAACGAAAAATAAACACCCTTTTGATATACAAACGAGATCTTTTTTTGAGGAGGAGGAGGAGGAGGAAGAGGAGGTGGAGGTGGAGGAGGGGTTGGTTCGCGCAGTTTATTTTTAATGTAACCACTTTAAGTTCAACACTTTATATCTTCTTGTTCTTTTTCTTTTTTTGGTTTTATACAGTGTATCTATCATTCAAAAAGATTCTTTGAAAATGGGTGAAACAGATTTAGATTTATTCTATTTCATTCGATATATTTTTGTGAAAATTTATTAAAATATTTAAAGATGTTTTTTTTATAGTTAAAGTTTATTTTGATGGTTATATTTACATATTCATTTTGTTAAAATATTGTTCAATATTAGTTCTGTTATAATCGTTTAATGTAATATATTTTAATACAATTATTATATTTATATTATATTTATTAATATAATATAATTAAAATATAAATATAATAATTAATTAATTTATAATATATTATATATAATTATTATATTATTATTATATTTATTTAATATAATTTAACATGTATTCTATTATAGTTTTTAATATAATATATTTAATATAATTTAATATATATTTTGTTATAATTTTTAATATAATATATTTTATAAGAAAACACATGTTGTTTTTTTTATAAATTTTTAGAAATAATTAATTGAATAATTGCATTACTTTGGAATTAACCATCTTGAAAATATAAAATCACTATAAATAATGATAATAATTACTTCGTTATAAAAGATAAGATAAATTAATTACAATTTAGAACAATGCCATATAACCTAGCCAATTTTCGTTCCAAGAAAATTTCACATAACTCATATATTCTGACAAAAAAAAAAAAAAAGAAAAAAATAGAAAAGAAAAGAAAAGAAAGGAAAGTAAGGAATATTCGTTACCGACAAGAAGAGGAAGTTCATTTATCAAAGAAATCGAAGCCATTCGTAATACGTCGAACAAGATGGTCCAATTCGATATCATCGTAGTAGTACCATCCTCCCACTACTTCTAACAAATTTTTTTTTTTATTTCACATAAGAAAAAAAAATTACTCCAGAATTTATTTATTCGTTTGTTTGTTTATTTGCTTGTTTGTTTGTTTGTTTACTACACGAGTTTAGTTGTTCCACCATTCTTGTGTTCTTTCTATAAAATCAACTGAAATTTATGACCATTACCGTTTTCAATCTCTGCTTGTATAGACACGTGCGAAAAAGAAAAAAAAAGAAAAATAGAAAGAGTAAGAAACGAAACGAAACGAAACGAAACGAAAGGAAAGGAAAAGAAAGGAAAGGAAAGGAAAGGAAAGGAAAGGAAAGGAAAGGGTGTTTTTAAAGAGTTACAATGAAAGGTCTGCTATTAAACTCCGGTCACGGTTTGAACCGAAATGTCGGGAAGCTGATGTTAAACGCGGTTGGAATAAAAATTTTCAAACCCATTCGTGCGTCTTTCCATCCAATTTCCTTTCTTTCATTCTTTCTTTCTTTATCTTTTTATTGATCCCGTTACACTCTCATCGTTTTGTCATTTTTCTCGTTCTTTTTTTTTTTATTTTTTTTATTTTAATTTATTCTTCAAAACTTCTTAGATTTCTACAAATAATTGATAATAATAATACCTTAATAATTGATATTACACTTAACTGTATTATAACTACAATACATTAGTTTGTATAATACAGGTATATGGTAAAGAAAAAAATCAAATCAAATCAAATCAAATCAAATCAAATCAAGTAAAACACAAAACAAGTTAAATAAGAACTTGTATACTGGAAAGAATTCTTTAACAATTTAAATATAACTTCTTTTTTTTTCTTTTTTCTCATACCATCTTGATATCATCCATCCCTCCTCTTGCTTCTTCTTCTCCTCCTCCTCCTCCTTCTCGTTGGGTACACTTAATGCATAACAACAGCAGAATAATGAGCCCAACTACGCGAAATAGTACATTTGGGCTTGTAAATTTGGTTAACAACTTTGAATGTAAGACTTTTTATCATCTCTTTTCTCATCTCTGGTTTTTTCTTCTTCTTCTTCTTCTTCTTCTACTTTGTTCCTAGTTCTTTTCCTTATTTCTATCTCTTTCTTACTCGTTTATGTAATACGCTGTTTTTTTTCTCTCTTATTTCTTTTACTTTTAGTAGCAAGATGAAAAGGGGTAAAAGAAGTAGAAGGCAAAGGGTACTACTACCTCCTCGGCTTCTACTTAATTAAAGGGACTACTACTCTCTCTCTCTCTCTCTCTCGTAAATTTGTAATTTCTTCTTACTTCCCAATTGCCTCTGCCCTACAACCACCATGCTACTAACTTTCGCGGGATTCCTACGAAGGGCCAAACTTTCTCTTTCTCTCTCTCTCTCTTCCTTACTCTTACTCTTTCGTTTCTCTCACTCTTCACCTTTCTCTCTATCTGTCCCCCTTTTTCTTTTTTTTTTTTATTCTTTATCTTATTCACTCCTACTACGTATTCTTTTCTTTCTTGGTAAAGGGAGATAAGAATAAGAAAGATCGTATGAACGTAAATCATTCTCTTTCTCTTTCTCTTTCTCAATCTCTTTCTTTCTTTCTTTCTTTCTAATGCATATGTACATATACACATGCACACTTATTTCTATATTTCACTCATACATGTATAACATGCATATTTCTTCATTATACACATCTCTATCTTACTTATAAACACGCACCACATATGTATACACATATGAACTTCTATATATATATATATATCTCTTTCTAAAACACACACTCATCTACACCACATATCTATACACATACGAATTTCTTCTAAACATATATATATATATATATATTTCTCTTTCTAAAACATACACACACATCACACTACATATGTGTACACATACGAATTTCATTCTATATATATATATATATATATATATATACATCTCTTTCTCTTATCGTTTCTTCTTTTTCTTCTTCTTGTTTTACTTCTTGGTTTCTTTTCTTTATAGTTTGTAAGATTTCAGCAAAGGTTCTCTTATGCTGGAGGAGGATGAGGAGGAAGAAGAGAAGGAGGAGAAGGAGGAGGAGGAGGAGGAGGAGGAAGGGACGATCGCTAAATTTACGTGTCACTTACAGATCCGTTTTCTACTTGTCGCTTATCGAACGTAAATTGTCTCGTAAAACTTTTCTCGTATTATATCCTTTCGAGTTTAAATGTAACTCCTACCCACACACACTCTCTCACGCGAACAGTCGCGTTATGAAACAACAACAACATATATATATATATATATATATATATATATATATATATATATATATATATATATTATAACGTGTTCGAAATTTCTTTCTTATCAAATTTTTATTTAGATTTTTCTATTACTCTGAGGTCAAATAAAAGATAAAAACAAAATCCAAAATAAAAAGCAAAATCTATGAAAACAATGTTTTGGTTGACGTTTTGAAAACAATGTTTTTGTTCGTGTCTAACGTAAATCATTTTCGTAAATTCTGACTCTTGGCATTTTTATATTTTCTCGTTGAAGAACACACATATATTTACACACACACAGTTCTCAAACATCCACACGTATTATACATGGATGTAGAAAAATTTGAGATACTAGACGTTTCTTTTCTCGTGCTTTTCTTTATCTAACTTTGTCGAGTCCTTCTCATTCTCATCTTTTTCTTCTTCTTCTTCTTCTTCTTTTTGTAAAACATTTTATATTTTTTTTTTATATTTTTTTTATATTTTTTATCCTTTCATCATCTTCTCCTTCTCGTCCTCATAGCAAGTAAGAGCAATTTCCAGTTACTGAATGGGAGCCTCCATTTCCTTCCGTTCAATTTTACCCTTTTCCTGTCGAGAGAGTTTCCTTGGTTAAATTTTCTAAGAACGTAAACGTGCTACGTAAACTGCCCTTCTTCTTTTTCTTCTTCTTCTTCTTCATCTTCTTTCTTTTTTCTTTTTTTTTCTTGTGCACCTATCTTTCTAGCATTTTTCAAACGAGAAATCACTTTGAATTTTTACACAATGATTTAAAGATTTTACACGCGTTCGTGCGTTTTTTTTTTTTTACGACATTCTTGATAAATGTTAGGAATAGAAAATTTGTTTTAAACGTTGTTTGTTTGTTTTTTCTTACACATAAAATTCATTTTTACAATATTTAAAGAAAATAAAAGAAAATTACTAAATGTATATAATAAGATATTATATTATTTATTTTTATTATTATATATTTTTATTATTTTTTTTTTATATATTAATTATATATTAATTAATATTAATCAATTAATATATAATTAGATATAAATAAGAATAAATAAATCTTACCATCGCATTTATTTGCATTTATATAATATTACCATACTTCCTACTGTGATAACATTTTTAACAATTACAATACTTTTACACGTACAATTATCCATACGAATAATAATTAATAAATTTACAATATAAAGAAAAAATATAAATTTAAAAAAAAAAGTTCAATTTCAAAAGATATAAAGAAGATAAAGTACAGTTAAAATAAAAAATAAAAAGGGCAACAAAAGTACAATTAATTTCATTTGACCGAACATACGATTAATCATATTCAAATAATTAAATCCCAATGAGTATCAAAAGAGCCAATGATAATTGTACAAAGGTACGTATAAAGTGTGTGTGTGTGTTAAAAAAAAGAAGTAAGGAAAAGGTATTTGAGAAGGTGACGAAAAGGGCTGCTTTTTCTCAACAGTCAGAGATATACTCGACACGAAAAAAAGGGGGTCGAGCTAGGAGGAAGAAACATGGAACACACAGGGTCGTATTCTTTCATTCTACTTCCCTCCACCACCCCTCTCCCGTTTTTTCTCTTCGTCTTTACCCTTTTGCCCTACTCCCTTTCCTTTTTTCTTTCTTTCTTTCTTTCTTTCCTTCAGTGACTTTAAACGAGCGTGGGCGGATATACGTTTCTTCGTGGCACGCGAGGGCACGATAAGAATTCCGTTCGATAAAAACAAACATCGTTGGGAGTCTTAGGGCCTTCCTTCCATGAGAGAGAAAGAGAGAAAGAGAACAAGAAAAAGAGAGAGAGAGCATACGTAAGATGTCTTCCAGATTTCTTTCTCTCTCTCACTCACTCACTCACTCACTCTTTCTTTTTTTCCTTTTATTTTTCTTTCTTTATCTGGTTCTATGTTAGTAAAGTTAAAACGTCACAATCCTGGGACACCACGTTTCGAAGGAACGAATTTAAATGTTACTTCCATCCCTGAAAATCTTTTACCCACTTCTACCCCCTTCTCTTCTCTTCTCTTCTCTTCTCCTTTTTTTATTTCTACTCTTCTATCGTTTTACCTTCTTCTTCTTCTTCTTCTTTTTCTTCTTTCAATTTCTTCGTACGAGTTTGTTACTATTTCCTCACAGATCAACCAACCAAACCAAACCAAACCAACCAATCAATCAATCAATCCTACTTGATCTATCTATTCCAAAATAACTAGTTTAACTTTTCCCCTAGAGTTATACGCTCGAACGATGATATCAAAGATTTCTGGATATAAGTTTCTTATTTTTTTTTTGTTTTTTTGTTTTATCGATTCTACGTTGACAACTTGTCATCTTCAGTGATTTCTTACTCTCATTCGATAAAACTAACACAAAATTTCTGTTTTTCAAAAGGTTTTCAATTATTATAAAATCAAATAATGATTTCAATATCACATTTATTCTTTTACTTTCATAAATAATCAATTAATAATTATTATATTACTAGATATCATTCAATCAGATGTTCCGTACAAACGTACACATTTCACATATGCACTTATGTACAAACACGTGTATAAAATAATTGAATTATCAATGAAAACATTGAACAATGTTTAAATTTATTTATAAAAAAAAAAAAAATCAATGACGATTTATAGTAACCTTTCAGTACGTAACATTAATCAGTCCTTCTCTCTCTCTCTCTCTCTCTCTCTCTGATTTTATTAAACCCTTTCTCCCTTTTTACACACAAGGTACTGACTGATTGTACATGAACGACCAACCTTTCTCTTTCCCTTTTCCTTTTCCCCACTGGTCGAACATTGCAGAAAGCAACAACAACCCTTCGTCCCTACGTAGGTTCTTGACGTCACGATTTGATTTTTTTCCCTTTCCTTCCCTTCCCTTCCCTTCCCTTCCCTTCCCTAGCCTTCCCCTTCACATATGTCTCGTTCGAAGTAAACCAACTCGTAACTCAGGCAAGCCAACCCAACTATCCAACCCAAACAACCCAAGCAACCAACCAACTCAGGCAAGCAGGCAGGCAGGCAGGCAGGCAACCTAAGCAAGCAAGCAAGCAAGCAGCAGTTAGGCGAATTCAAATGCAAGCCCAGAGACACGTTCTCTGGCAGACTACTCCAATCAGGCTGACGTGGATCGCTGGCACTTCGCTTCTTTCTATTTTAGCATGGTTGTGTTACCCCTCTCCCCCCTCTGCCCCCCCATTTTCTCATCCCTTCCTTCCCTTTCTATCCCTTTCACTATTTTTCTCTCTTTCTTCTCTTTAACCGACGTCCCGCAAAGCCAGACGTCGAGACTCGACTCGGTAAGTTCAGTTCGGAGTCTGGCTGACTGCCAATTTCTGCTTCAACGCTCATCCTCCAAGCTTCAGGGAAATCCGTCGTGGCACCTATCTATCCTACAGACACATATATACATATGTATATATATATATATATACTTAGATGTATCAATGTATTTCCCGTTAGTTTATATATGCATGTGTTTCAATATAAATTCATCTATATATATATATATATATATATTTAATATCAGTGTATGTATATATTGCTGTCTGTGCATTATATTTAAGCAGGTGCATTCTATGTGGGTGTATATATGAGATTGTTATATATGTAAGTGTGTTCTATGTACTTCAACCCTCATACATATGAAAGTACTATAGTTACTTATATAAAGAATTATAGATGCATTATATTTACATGTATGTATTCTATGTACTCTCCCCAATCCCTATAAGTATTAAAGTAGTATAGTTACTTATATAAAGTATTACAGATGCATTATATTTACACGTGTGTATTCTATGTGTGTGTATTTATAAAATTGAAATATATTTCGAATAGATTTTTTTTATATTCAATAATGTTTTATTTTAAATCATAGATTAGTTGACAAATCAGTTTGACTATCATTTCTTTTTATAATATCAGAAGAAAAAAAATATCCTATTGCATTAATTATAAATAATATTGAAGATATGAAAAAGATAAATATAAACGAATGATAAATAAAAGAAGAAGAAGAAGAAGAAGAAGAAGAAGAAGAAGAAGGAGAAGAAGGAAAATAAAAATAAAATCCCTTTTCGTTCCCTACACAAAAACACCCCTCTTATATTTCATATTCCAATGAGGGTAGCAGGCAAAGTCTAGACGTTTAATAGATTATGATCATAATTATTACCACCGAAGTAGAATACGAAATGAACAATTATTATTCTACCATTTTGCGTGTTAGTGAATGTATTCACGATAAATTGATCGTTTTAACGAATTTACAGATAGATTTATTCATTATCATTAATAATAATAGGAGGTATATGTATTCTTAGATTTGATTAGAATAAAATGATGTAAAATTTGGAATTAATGTTTAAACAAATTTAATTGTTTTGTTTAAATGAATAAAAGAAAAAGATAAAAAGATGATTCAACGACAACTAGATACTATGAAAGATATATATCTATATATGTATATATATGTGTGTAAAGGTAATCATAGCAGGACGTGTTCGATTCATAATTAGTTAGTATAATTTATGCGCGGTAAATCGAGATCAAAGGAAGCCGTGTTTACAGTACACGTTCAAGTACACACGCAGTGGGGACATTCACGCGGGTGTAACATCGATGTAACTTAATTACAATCGGTTGGAAGCCATCCAATTTAGATTCAAGCCACGTTATTATACTCGCGTATTGTTTTAACGCTAAGGGTAATTTATTAATTTACGATAGCCAGAGGAAGCGCTAAATGGTAATAATAACTTGTTGTAGGATTTTCATCGACACGCAGTATAATAAGTAGTATGACCAAGTTAGATTTCTTTCCTTTTTTTTTTTTTTATTTTTTTTTATTGAGAAGTTATCTATACTGTAATGGAATTTACGAGAATATATTTTTTATAATTTATTACAAGATTATTATAATTATTATAATTTATTATATTAAAATATAATATATAATATATAATTATATATAGTATTATATATATACAATATTATAATATATGCAATAATAATATCTATATATTATAATAATATAATAAATAATACATTAATATTTAAGTTATAATATTAATATTATAATTTAAATATAATTATTATATATATATATATATATATATATATATATATATATTATTTTTATTAATATATTAATATATAAATAATTATATTTAAATTATAATATTATAATAATATAATAATTAATAAATTTAGAAAGTGTTTTAAGAAAGTTCATTTAGCAGGAACTATCATAATTCGTTATGCTTCAAGGAAAACGTATGTATGAAACTAAACTGTATAAGTAAAACAGAAGCAACCTTTGTTTATACAGGAACATTATAGAAAATCAAAGTGTCGTTTCGAATGAATAATTCTTTCTTTCTTTTTATTTCTTTGATTTGATTTTTCTTTTTTTTTATATATTAAGTTGCATGCTTATCTATCAGAGTAGTCAGCACGTACAAATGAGTAATGTTTAAAGTAAAAAGTATGTCGAGGACTAGATCAAAGTTTAATCTTTCTTTAAACTTAACAGTATAACTGTTCTAATCGTGAGAACCATTTTAGTGGTTTTTTTTTTTTTTATTTAATAATCAATAGTATAGTATCTATACTGTTTTCTATTTTTTTTATTTTTTTTCAATTTATTTTCTTATCATTGTGCAATACTTAGATTACATTTTTCTATGCAACTTTGTTTATCTAATTTATTGCATTGATATATAAAATATTTAAATAATTATATTTAATTATAATATTAAATAAATTATTTTTTTTTTAAATTAATTTGTAATTTTTATTATATTACATATAGATTAAATTAATATTTATATAAATATTATTAAATTTAATTTAAATTTTAGAATAAAATAAATAACATTGAAAAATATATTTAATAAATTGTAATATTAAATATGTGTAATAAAAAATTGCATATATGTTTGTTTATGTGCAATTGAGTGAGTAAAAATTGTTAAATAAACAAATTTAACAAATATCACAAAAATTCTTTTTCAGATCCAAACCACTTACTCCACCCTTATATATCTAGTTTCAACCCTTACCATATTTGCTTTCTCGTACACGAAATATAAAAAATAAATAAATGAAGAAACAGAACTGTCACAGAACTGGACGAATGGATTTAAAAAAAAAAAAAAAAAAAAAAAAGAAAAAAACATGTCGGTGAAAAAGTTATTTTTATGAGTAAGACCACGATGCCAAGGAGGGTGGGTTTCAAGCTAGGTTTTAGGAGGGTTGGATTGTTTGGTATGGTTCGCGTTCAAAACCGCATGAAATAGTTTTCCCCATTGGGTCGAAATAATCGAAATATTTCGAGTTGGTAACGTGGGACTCGCGTGAAATCCCGCTTGGTGGCGTGATTCCGATTGGGGGTTTGTTTCCAAAGGGGATGATTCGCACACCCAAGTACGGAAACGAAATATTTCCTCAGTTCTGGTTATGTTGGTGACGATGGTTCTTCTGGTCACTGGTACAACAACACACCATTTAAAAATGAATGAAAAAGGTTTTGTTCACGTGTTACGTTTAACAATTTTTAACAAATCAAACTAAAAGGAAACTTGGTATTTGTTTTTTAATTACTTTTATGATTTTTCCATCCTTCTTTTCTTTATTTATTTATTTATTTTTTTATTTATTTATTTATTTCTTTATTTTCTTTTTTCACGAAATTAAAATGCAATCGTTTGTGGGGATTTTTTGTGTTTGTTTTTTATATTCAAAAGAAACGAAACTCAATTTATTTTCTGTAAGAACTAAAGGTAAAAAAATCCATTGGACTTTAATTTTTGTTAAACCATGGGAAAAAAGGGTCTCTTTGGTCTATTACATTTTAGTTTATTTTATTTTTTTTATTTTTTCTTACTTTGTTTTACTTTTTTTCATTTCTTTCTACTTCTTTTCAAATCTTTTATAAATCAAACTTGGTTTCTTTCCATTAACAAAATATTTGATACACATATATATATATATATATATATATATATATATATATATAGATATGTATGTATATGTATGACATTTTAAATTTAATAATCGTAAATGACATTTTTATGTATACACGGTATTAAAAAATAAAAATGTATAATATTTAAATTGAATTACGTCAGGGAAATAGAAACACGGAAGTTTAACGATTTTTCCTTCAACATTTCCTTTTCTTTTTTTTTTTTTTTGATTTTTTTCTGCTCTTTTTCTTTTTCTTCTTTTCTTTTCCATTATACTTTTCCTTCTCTTGTAACCTTTTGAAATTTTTCTAGAACAGTAGGAATTCGGTTTCGTTCCCTAGAGTCTTCTTAAGTTAAAAGTAAGAAGCGTTCCTAGTCCAGCACCTGCGAGAAGAGTGCACCTCCTCAACCTCCTCACGGCCATTGCCTTTTTCTCATACTCCTCTTGTCTCTATCTTCTTATTTTTTTTTTTTTTTCTTTTTTTTTCATCGTCCTGTGAGAATCATAAGTTCCCGAGAGAGAAAGAGAGAAAGATAGGGAGAGTAAAGTGGAGGAAGCAAATCCCTTCACTAGGTTTTCTCTCATATAAAAGGGTGAGTCACGTATCTCGTTATAAATTCTTATTTCTATGTACTTTTAACAAGAGACAAGTAATTTACTCCCAATGAAACAACTTTGGTTACATTTTTTAGATTGTTTTTTTTTTTTTTTTTGTCAAATAAAAATAAAACATAAGTTGAAAGTATATGTATACAAATATTTACTGTAAATCTAATGATTTTTAATATGAAAAAGAAAGTACAATGAAATCTTGGATAGTAAATTAGTTTTGTCATATAAATATTTAGTAATTTTAATAATAATTATAAATTAGAAAATATTTTAATTATTAATATGTATTAGTAATTAATTTTAATTTAAATATTATTTAATTTGCTATACTTTTATATTTTTATTAATAAAATTTATAAATTTTATTTATATATTTATATATAATATATTTAATAATATTATATTATAATTTATTGTATATATATTTTATTATAATATAAATATTTCTATTATAATAATTTTATATTTTAAACTTTTTATAATTTAAATAAATATATACATATATATATATATAATATTCATGTAATATATAATTATATATTATATGAATTTTAATATATAAATAATTTTGTAAACCTATATACAAACTTAGATATATATATACATTCCTTAGTCTAATAATAATATAATTAAATCATATCTATATAATATATTATCAAAAAATAAATGAAATAATTTTTCCAAACATTTACTCATTACAAATAATAATAGAATTATAATATATCAAACAAAAGATATCGTATTCAAAAATTAAAACAATTTCACAAAAATGAATAAATAATAAACGTAAAACCAATTAAACGAAAAACACTTTGTTCCCTATGAAACATTAAAACTTCCTACAAATGTACAACAAATATCCATAAACGATCAAGACGTTTAAACAGTCATTGTATTCATTTAAATAATACATATACACATACATACATACATACATACATATAGCAGGTAGATAGTGGAATTACATAGAATGTGTGGCCAACATTCGTATACCTATAACAAACTGTCTACTACGTTTACCACGAGTGAATAATAAATAGAGGAGAAACCCTAGCGTAGCGATAAAGCTTTGCCACGCGTTATTACTATATTACACGTGAGGGGTCTAGTGTCGTTTTCAGAACCCCTCAACCCCTCAACCTTCCATCCCTTAACCCCCTAACTCCGTAAACCCCCTTACAACTACATCTACCATCACAAACTCTTCTATTCCCTCCTCCTGTATCTCCCCCTCCCTAACTTCACTTCAACATTGCCATAGCCATTCCTCAGTTCTATTTTACTTACACAAACGTCAATTTTATACGAAAAGGTGTCTTGTTGGTTGGCTTTTGTGCGTGTATAAGTGCGTGTATGTAGTCTTGGGCCAATAGTAGGTACATCAGGGTTAGTACAGTTCTTTCCTGATCACGCGAACTCGCGTGCACAACCTTACACCACCATCACCCCCTCCCCATCCCCCCGCTTCCTCCTCTTCTTATTTTTCTTTTTATTTGTGTTATTTCTTTTTCTTACTTTCTCTCTCTCTCTCTCTCTCTCTCTCTCTCTCTCTCTCTTTCTCTCTTTCATTTAGTTAGCGAATTCTCAGGTTATTGCAACACTCGGTGTTGTGTGCACATAGCTTCGGGACCTTAGATCAATGCCAGACACGAAACGTCTCTGATGATTTAAACAGATGAGAATTAGCGATACTATTCTATTTTTTTGTTTTGTTTTGTTTTTTTAGTTTTTTTTAGTTTTTTTTTTTTTTTTTTTTTTACGTGATAGAAGAGAAAGAGAAGAGTTGGTATAAGTGTCTTCTTTTATATATGTGACGAATGATATCACGCGATTTATTTTGTTTGTTTGTTTAATTTGATCTTATTTGTTAGAAGAGATTGAATAATTATGTTTTATTATTATTATTATTTTTTTTTTTTATGTTTATATTGGTAAAATAAATGTGTACTTATTTTATGGAATAGAGAGAAAAAAAACAGAAAGGAAATAAATAATTATATTATAGAAAATTAAACGAGACGAATGATGGATTCTAATATTATGATTAAAGGTATGAAATATAATGATTAAATAAATTTCAATCATATCAAAATGAATAAATACGCAAAAGGAAAGGAAGAGGATGAAAAAAATAAAAAAAAAAATAATAAAAAGAAATAAGTAATAGCTTTGATTTATGAACGTTTTCAAAACCTTGGGAATCTTTTGATTTTCCTCTCTCTTTTTCTTATTTATTTTCCTCTCATTTTTTTTTTTATTTAAAACGAATAAGAAGAACAAGATAAACAAAAAGAAAGGAAAAGAACAAACAAACAAATTATTACAAAAACGAAAAATGATTTCTAAATACTACGATTAATAGTATTAAAAATAATTATAGAATAATTTACATCAAATCGACGAATGAATATAAAAAATAAAAAGAACAAGAAGAAGAAGAAGATGAACAAAATGAAAAGAAAGAAGTAACAGGTTTGATTTATAAACGTTATAAAAATCTAGGGAATTTATTGATCACTCTCTCTCTCTCTCTCTCTCACTTATTTTCCTTTCATTTTTTATTTAAAACGAACAAGAAAAAGATCAAGAACAAAAAGGTAAGAAAAAGAAAACAAACAAACAAATTATTATAGAAAATATTAAACGAGACGAAAAATAATTCTTAAATACTACGATTAAAAGTATTAAAAATAATTACAGAATAATTAACATCATATCGAAGAATAAATACAAAAAAAAAAAAAAAAAAAAAATTAAAAGAATAAGAAGAAGATGAAAAAAAAAAAAAAAACAAATAAAATAAATCAAAAGAACGAAGTAACAGCTTTGATTTATAAACCTTTTAAAAACCTAGGGAATCTCTTTCTCTTTCTCTCACTTATTTTCCTCTCATTTTTTATTTAAAACGAACAAGAAAAAGAAGAAGAAGAAGAAAAACAAAAAGAAAGCAAGCAAGCAAGCAAGCAAGGAAGGAAGGAAGAAAGAAAGGAAGGAAGGAAGAAAGAAAGGAAGGAAGGAACAGGAAAAGGAAAAGGAAAAGGAAAAGGAAAAGGAATAGCATCCGAGAAGAAAATAGCTTCTCTTTAAACGTTAAAAGGTAAATTAATTTACGATTGCTCGTGCTCACGTAAAAGGAAGCGCAGACGGAATTGTAATTTTAATAGCTGCACGTCGGCCATGAACTAAATCATTTTCTCTACCGTTTTCTCTCCTACTAAGAGAAATATAGAACGAGAACATGAGAGTATGAGAGAGGGAGAGAGAGAGAGAAAGAGAGAGAGAGAGGGAGAATGAAAGGGGTAGAGTTAAAGGGTTAAGAGTGGGGTATGGAAAAGGGTGGATGGTTTGACCATAATGCGCGTCTTAAGCAACGTTGCTTCTCGTTCGAAATCCACACCCTCTACCCCCACCTCATCCCTAAAAACGAGAACGTGCCTTAGTCCTTGTCTCTTCTACATGAATACTATACACACATAAGCTTATACTCAGCCTAGGTTATGCAGAGTCTTCATTATGGTATCCCTAGTTCTTCTTTGCCCTTTGACGATTAATTTAAGCCTTATCGAGTTCCTGAATTAATCATTTAATATCGTTTTAACTATATTATGAAGTAAATCTTCTCTTTAATAATATATTCATTAATCATTTTTATTATTATTATTATTATTATTATTATTATTATTATTATTATTATTATTATTATTATTATTATTATTAGTGTGTTATATAGTAATTTGAATTTTTATTTATTATATACATGATTCTTAATTTATATTTATAAAATATATAATAATTTTAATATATTAATTTATATTTATAAAATAATAATATATTATTTTATATATTAATAAAATATTTTATATATATATTATATATTATTTGTATATTAATAATATAATTTTATATTATTTTATATATTTATAATATTTTATAAAATTTAAATAATAATTATATAATTATATTATTTAATATATTTTTTTTTTTTTTTAGATTAAAACAAGATATTTGTTATACAATAAAAAGTACAAAAAATTAAAAAACAAAAAAAGTAAAAAAAAAAACTAAAAAATAAAACAACTTTTCACGATATTCACATACTTGTCAAACTTAATTGAAAAAAAAAAAAAAAGATTCCATTTCTCACGAACCTTTTTTCTTTATCTTTTTCTTTTTCGTTGATAGTGATTGCATAAGAAACACCTCCCTCCCCTCTTACCTCTATGCACTAGATAGTTTTTAATAAAAGGAAGAAGAAAATGAAAAAAAAAAAAAAAACAATGAAAAAAAAGCAAAAAAAAAAAAAAAAAGAACCTGAAACAAAAAAAAAAAAAGGAGAGAATAGGAGGCGTAATCCCGTGGCGAAAGGTTCGATCGTTAGAAACTCGCCCATGTGTCATCCTTCGTTATAGCTTATGTTAGTAACAGAGTGAAAAAAACGTGTGTAGGTAGGGTACAGTCATACACCCACGCGTGAAACAACACACGTTTACTATATGAATGCTGTACTAGCAACCATAAGAGAGAGACAGAGACAGAGAGAGAGAGAGAGAGAGAGAGAGAGAGAGAGATATAGATATAGTAAACCCACTCGCTTATTCACGCTAGACAGAATAAAAAAAAAACAAAAAAAATAGGAAAAAAAAGGAGAAGAAAACAATACGATGATAACACTTGGGGTTGGTCAAGTTGATATCATTGTGGTTGTCATCGTTATTTATTAGATAATCATTCGATAATTGGTTGTACCATAAGTTTCAATAAAAAGGGATGGGTTACTAATGTTGGTTAGTTGGTTAACACCATTCCGTGTTACCAATCAATTTACCTGACTTGTCATTCAGCCCATTTAATTTTTGCTTTTTAACAATATCAACCACATTACATATGTAATTATTAATTATTGTTAATATAACAATTAAACAAACTTATGTACTTTGTTTTATATTGCATTTTTTTTGTATTCATGCATCAATATTTTAATAAGAATATTTTTCTACAAAATATCAATTTATTATAAACATATATTTTTAGTGTATTAAATACATATGTATAATGGGTAAGTGTTGTACCACTGTTGATACACGTGGCCTAAAGAACAAGTTTAACGTGTACCACCGGTGGTACACGTGGCACGGAACGTGTTTAATATTTCATTTAATATTTTGTCAAACTAATGAATATTTTGTAAGTGTGGGGGGGGGATGGGGAAGGGAAGGAAAAGGGATTGAAGGAAGAAAGAGGGAAAAAAAGGTTTTATAATTTTTCCCATTAATCGGATTTTCGTCTTTTCCTATCGTCAAAACGCACGATGTCGTCCCATTTATACAATTTGTCGGGCATCTACATAAGTGTAGGTATGTATATTTTTGTGCATACATTTTCCAGCCACCCCCACCCCCCCCCTCCTCACCCTTCCTTTTATATATATATATATATGTATGTATATAAAAGCAAGTAAGTAATTCTCGACAAGTTGCCGATAAATTTAAACGTTGAAACTGTGCGCTTTTCGAATTTAAAAATCCAATCGTGAGAGAGGACCTCCTCCTTCTCCTCCTACTCCTCCTCCTCCTCATACTCCTCCTTTTCCTCTTTCCATCTACTACCCTCTCACCTATATCCCCGTCAACGTTTCCAACCCCTATTTCTCGTGTCACATCGCGTTTTCGCATTGAAAATCTTCACGAGATTGGAAACGTCGAGGATGCGTGCGTTTCGGTAAAAAGAGGGGTGTTTTTTTTTTTTATTTTCTTTTTCTTTTTTCTTTTTTCTTTTTTTTTTTTTCAATAAAAATTCAGAGAGATTCTATAAGGGAAAGTATCTTTTTTTTTGGGACGGATTATTATATTATCCAACAAAAACACATTGTTATTATTATTGTTGTTATCATCTTTATCATATATATTTGGTTTTATATTTTTTCTTTTTCAAGAAAAATCCAGAGATATTCTATAAGGAAAAGTATTTTTTTTGGGGGGGGGGAGGGTTATTTTATTATTTAACAAAAGCACATTATTATAATTATTATTATTGTTATTATTATTATCATCTTTATCATATATATATATATATATATATATATATATATATATATATATATATATATATATATATATATATATATATTGTATTTTATTTGATTTCTTCCAAATATCCTTCCACAATATTTTTATTATATTTAACAACTTGATTCTAAAATATGTAAATAATTATTTAAATAATTCTATAAATATTAATCTATTTATTATTGAATCAACACACACACACACACACAGACACATACACAAACAAGCATGAAAAAATACTGAAACACATCATAATTAAGAAAAATATTTTAATTAGGATATAATATAAGTTTAATGGAAAGTTTTCAAAGGGTGAAATGTGTATATGTGTGTTTGTTAGGTACAGTAGAGGGGATGAAAATTGGAAGACAATGAAACACACACACACACACACACACACACACACACACACATATATACACACATACACACTTCTCTACTTGTTTTCCCGTTTGTAATTCGTTAGAAACCATCGCGTGTATGTTATAATGAACATTCGCGTAAACTCTAATGGCGTTGAACGCTCTTGTCGTCGTCCTTCGTGAGAATAATACGCCTGCCGTTGGTCGTATATCTCCAACAGCCCCTCTCACCCAACCCTCCCCCGTTCCCATTCTAAAATCTCGAATAAACCCCCATGTGATCCTTGCTACGAAGACGATTCCCTCCCTACGTTCACAGACGAGATTTATGTTATCCAATTAAACTCGATGTAAAAGCTTTCGTCGTTTCTCATCGAACGAATCCCGTAACCCCCCATGCCCACTACTCCCTACATACCCTTTCTTTCTCTTTTTTTTTTATTTATTAATCTCATTTAAAACATCTTTTTCTTGTTTTAATTTTTACCTATTTTTAATATGTTGCATAGAAGAAAAAGAAAAAATTTTTCTTCGTTTATATTTTCACCAGTTGTTTCGTGCAATCATAATTTATACAATGCTTATTGTACGGCACTGCTTGATTATTCATTTTCATCCCCTCTTTTATGTGTGTGTATTTATCGTTAATAATAATCATTAATAATAACAATGATAATAATTGATTATTATTAACTGTCGTCATAATACAGAAAGGAATTTAAAACGAACCTGTGTGTTTGTGTGTTTGACACAACTATCCATATATATATAAATGAAAGAAAAGTGGGGTGTGAGTGGGTGGAGTGGAAAGAGGGTTGGAAATAATATATATTTGTGTATGTGTATTTGTGTGTGTGTGATAACTATTTCTCGTGTATAGAAAGAGAGTACTGTCGAATTTGGTTTATTCGATTTTATTCGTGCATGATGCAAAATTCATGCTCGGTCAAAATCGAACCCGGTAACATTTCCCACCCCTTTTTCTCTCCTCTTACCACACTCCCTTTTTTGTTTTGTTCTCTCTTTCTCTCTCTCTCTCTCTCTCTCTTTTCAATCGTACAATCGGAATTTTCGAGAAGTTCAAATAAAATTGTATTAATTTGAAATATTTAATGTACACGTCATACGCGTATTGATTTTCATTTTTATCAACGATAATAATAATTATTAGTCAATGTTATTAATTATTATTAGTATGGAATTATCATTTAAATGAAAAGGATTTGTTTTTTTTTTAAATCAAATTGATCTTTACGTTTATTCGATGATTATATTTCATTTCTTAATTTGTTATTTTAGTTTTGCAGATTTACATTGGTAAAATGTTCATTTATTTAATTATATTTTAATTAATATATGCAATATAATATATTACATATATATATTCTTAATATTTTTATAATAATAATTTTTTAGTATATATATTAAAATTAATATATATATATATATATATATATATATATATATATATATATATATATATATATATATATATATTATAATAAAATATAAATTAATTATTAATATATTGTTATTATTAATTATTAATGTATATTATTTATATTAATTAATATTAAAATATATATATTATTATTATTATTATTATTATTATTATTATTATTAATTATTAATATATATTATAATAAATTATAAATTAAAATATATATTATATTATAAATATAATTAATTATTAATAAATATAATATATTATATTATATATGCAATACACACACACATATATATATATATTATATTGGTAATATAAAATAAGTATATATAAAAAACAAAAATATAACCACTCGATTTTATTTAAACGAATAATACGAACGTTGACGAGAAAGGGACAGAAGGGTGGTTGGTGGTGGTGGTGACCCATTAAAAATACATTTATTTCTATCATTTTATTACGAATATTTCCTATTCCATCGTTACATCAATCAAAGTCAACATAAATTGATCAAAAAAAAAAAAATATATGTATTACATATATATAAAATTAACCATATTTACAATATCTGTAAAATTAATGGTAAAATTTGAAATCCATCAAATAGGACACAAGCTCGTTAAAATTTAACCTCATTTTCTTTTTGTCGTTGTTTGTTTGTTTGTTTTTTTTTTTTTTTTTTTTTGGTCTTCTTCTCTATTCCTGTTCCAATTTAAAACATTACAATATCGTATCATTACATCAATCAAAGTCAAAATCAAAATTACATTTGGACAAAAAATGGTATCAATAATTTTGAGATGTACAAATCTGAAATCAAACTGTTTGAATTTATCGTAAATACCTTCAATCAAATTTTAATATTCATCCCTTACCTTTTTTCCATCCCTTCAATCCCACTATCCACCTTTCCAAAAAAAAAAAAACAAGAAAAAAAGTAAGAAGAAGATAACGCATTAATTTTATTAAATTAAATTAATATTTATTTAATTAATTTATTAAAAAATTGTAATACATTTTTATTAATATTTATTTAATTAATTTATTAAATCGAATAAATATAATATTTGTTAATTTATTTATATATTTTATTATTTATTTCTATCATTATTATTAATTTATTATAATAACTATATTTTATTTTATTATTAAATATATTTAATTTATGTATATTATTTATTTATTTTATTAATATATAAATATATGTATATTATTTTATATAAAATTGTTTTTTTTTTAATTATTTTGATAAAATCTATGTACAGGTAATAAAAAGATTCATCGTGATTTTGCTATGAAGGTTTAGAACTAGAAGTAAAAGAAGTATGGGGTTGGGGTTGAAGTGGATTGTCAATTCTATCGTGGTTTTTCTCATTTCAAAAGAAATATAAAAAAAAAAAAAAGAAATATCTCCTCGTATGTCTTTTTCTGGGATAGAAGGGTAGGATTTTTCTTCTTGAATGTAAGAAAAGGGAGGTACACCTCTCGATCATCGTAAGGGATTGGTGAGTACAACGGCAAACCTACTCGGCCCGAAAACATAATCGTTGAGAATTTGTCAGAGGTGTCCAAGTGACAGAAAAAAAAATAAAAAAAGAAAAAAATATTCGCGCGAGTATTTGTCGTAGTTCGCAGAAGACCCCTTTCGATCCGTCACTGAGCACTTCAGGGTGTCTTCTTTTCCTCTTGTTTCCTTTTTTTGTCCTTTTATTTCCTCTTTAACCTCTTTTCGTCTTTCCGTCTCTCAATTTTTTTTTTTTTTTTTTTTTTTTATTTAAACCCATCCAGATATTTGGATTTAAAACGTTCGTAGAACAGATTTAGATTATCCTATTGGTTAAAGGGAGAGGGTGAAAGGGGTTAATGTGGGGTGGGAGGTCATGCTAGAAATAACGAGAAACAAGAAGAAGAAGAAGAAGTATCTTTGTATTTTTGTCATTTGGGTTTTGTTTTATTTTATTTTTTTATATATTTATTTTTAATTGTAATACTAATGTAAAAAAAAAAAAAACGAAATATATATCATTAGCATTATCATAGAATTATAATTAGAATTGTTTGTTATTTATATAAAAGTAAAATATAAAAATTCTATTTATATTTAACATTTATAATTATTATATGATTACTAATATATAATATACTATATATTATAATATTAATATATTATAATATAATATTATTATATTATTATATTATATTATATATTTATTATATTATATAATATAATATGACATTATATATTATAATATTAATATATGTTAGTTTTTTTTTAAAGTTACCGTCATAGAATTTATATATTATAATATAATTTTATATATTAATTAATAATCGTGATTATTTTGCCATAATTTATGATTACTTACAAATTATTTATTACTATAAATAAAGCAACTAATTATTCATATTTTCTTCCTCTTTTTTTTCTTAACTATGTCGTTTAATTTAAATATCAACGATGTAATGGGGGGTGGCATTTAAAAAATAAATTTCCCCTTTACGATGTAAACTTTAGATAACTCTTAAATGAAAAAAAAAACAAAAACTAGAAGAGGGGCGGTGGTAAAGAAAGGAAAAAAAGAAAGAAAAAAAAAGGTAAAGAATAAAGAGAGTTGCACCACAAACCACCACCACCACCACCCATCTATCTCTCCTTACCCCGCATGTGCTCGCTATTTTAATTATGTAAATTACTAAGAGACCGTGGTAAATTACTGTACGGTGACTAACGATTATATTATTATTTATCCTTCGAATCGTATAATAATAATGTCCATCAAATAGGAAATTAGTATTAAATTGTTACATTAGAAAGAAACAACAATAACAAAAAGAAAAGAAAAATTGTTAATTAAACATTCAGTCAAATAAATCAAAGAAATTTTTATTCTTATATGAACGATAGATGGTCTCAACGTTTCGAATTTTAAGGATACTCACGTAACCAAAAAATTACAATGTATATATATATATATACATACATATAGTTATGTGTATATGTATGTAGTAGGAAAAAAAAAGAAAAAAAACTAACAAAAGGAACTAGCTGATAGCATGTGTCGTTTGCAGTCACGAATCACCTTGTTTTCCATGTACGTACACCTTGTGCATAGCTCTTGCATAGCTCACGCATAACCCGAACATGCGGTGCAACGTGCATAGGATGCAAACCATGCTCTCTGAGTGACTAACGTAAACCATCCTCCTATTTTCTACTCGTTCCATCTATGTCTTTATCTCTCTCTCTCTCTTCCTCTCTCTACATATATATATATATATATATATATATATATATATATATATATATATATATATATATCTATATCTTTCTTTCCCAATTTTTTTTTTTTTTTTTTGTTAACGTAACGTTAGTTTTATCAATTGGAATGGTATTTCTATGGTTTTGTAGAAATAACGAGTTAATCTCAAAATCGAATCACATTTGATACAAAAGTTTGACATTTGATTTTTGATTGAAGAAAAATAAAAAAAAAAATAAAATAGAAATGAATGGAATTAGTTTAACATGTAAATAGAATGTTTTTTTTTTTTTTTTTTTTTTTTTTTTAATGAATATTTTAATTCTTCATCTTGAAAATCAAAATTATCTTTCATCTTTGATATAACTAACTTACACATTTGTGATAAGGAATAAAATTAATTTGATTTTTGATTTAAGAAAAAAGAACAAAAAATATGAATAGAATTAGTTTAACATGGAAATAGTATGTTTTTTTAATGAATATTTTAATCCTTGTACGATTTGTATTAATTTTATGCACCAATGCATTTTAATCTTTCATCTTTGATACAACTTACATATTTGGGATAAAGAATAAAATTATTAAATAAAGTTATATACATAATATAGTTAAGCTTATTTATTAAATATTATAATCTGCATATATATTACTAGATTATTTATAATTATATTAATTGTAAAATAATTTACAGTCCTGTATATTACGTGTGTATATACATGTAATTGTACACTTGGTACAGGTATTTACCATAATACATACTTGTTATCTTATTTCATTAATAAAATTATTATACGTGATAGTTATTATGATATTAATTTTATAAGTTAAGAAAATTATTATTAATTGTTTAAAAATATTTTTTTTTATTTATTTAAAATTCTATTTTAATTAACAAGGGTTGTAAGGAAGATAATTAATCAATGAACGTTTACTGACTCATCCTGCAAATGTTAAATTGCATTCTAAAAATGTCTAACGAATCTTATGGTTATCTCTTACACATTGTACATACACACACACACACAGGTACATTTATACGCACACACATACATATTTTGAGAATTCGAAAACGTTGTTGGACAGTACGTGCTCGTTTAGGAAGACAGAACAAAAGTTGAAAGTGGGAGTTCTCGGACGAATTTGAACCACCCTCCTTTACCCCACTGCCACCCCACCACCACCCCTTTTTGCGCAGATGCGAAGCAGATGGTTAACCTTTCCTTCTGCCCTGTTCCTATCTTTTCCCATTCCCCAAAATTCTCCAGGAATTTTAATTTCCATGCTAATTCCTACTGACTACGTACTTTCGGATAAAGAAAATAAAAATAATAAAAAAAAAGAAAATAATAACAATAATAATAATAATAATAATTTTCTAAATTTCTACGTAACTTGAATATAAATATTTATAATAATTATTGTAATATTAAATAATAAATTATTTTAGAAATAATATAAATAAATAAATATCCATATGTGAAAAATCTTTTTAACGATAATAAAATAAAAATTATTAAAAATAAATAATTAATTATATATAATAAAAATAAAAATATATAATTAAATATATAATTAAATAAAATTATTTTTTCAACCACCAATTGTAATATAATTTGGTCTCATTATAGTTTATTTAATTAATTAATTAACTTCAATCTTAAATTAAAATACTTAATCATAGTTAATAATCGTATTAAATAAATTGTATATATATATATATTATATATATTTGAAAATAATTATTTAATTATAGTTTATGTAAATATGCAAATCGTTCATGGATAATTCGCTAATAATTAATCATCAATTTTGGATATGAATAAATCAGTTCAATGGTCTTTCCTCCACCACCCTCTCCCCCTATTATTCATTGAACAATAAACTAATACTAATAATTGATTTATTTTTGATAGATTAGCATACTCGGAAACATAATTATTCTCATTTTGTAAATATAAATACATTTATTATATTATTCAATTAAATGACTTTCAATATGAATGTTTAATAAATTTTGTTCTAACAATATAAACTTTTAGAATTTCAGGGATGGGGTTGGGGTTGAGGGGGTGGTGGCAAAGAGGTGTAGGAGGAGTAATTTTTAGAATATCATGGGTTGAAATGGGAGTGGGAAGGGTGAATATTTCCCCATGACTTTTACTTTGTGTATACAATATTCCTCTCTCACTCTCTCTTTCTCTCTTTTTTTCTCTTCCTTTTATATTGTTAGACTGAAAAGGGATCTCAAAACTTTGTTCGTCCTTCTCTTATCCTGATCCTTATCCTTATCCTGAAACCACTTCTTGTCGTAATAAAGGTCAGACTGAAGCAAAAGGTATCCACGTTTGCTGGATAACGTTCTATGGATAGTTGAAAGGGGGAGAATCTTGTGTGTAGCATGGTGATAGATAGATAGAAAGAGGGTTAGGGGGATTCAGAGGTTAGGGGTTGGAAGAAGGATAGACAATAGTACAAGGAAAATAGGTGGAGGATGAAGTTTCGGGGTTGAGGTCATCTGAGATTTCATTTTCCATTTTCCAGTTCTAAGATTGTCAAACACAATTTATATATTTTTTTATTTATTTAATTTAATCTAATTTTATTTTATTATATTTATTATTATTTTATTATCTCTAAATATTTCTTTAGTTAAATTATTTTTATATATTTTATATTTAATTATTTTATAATCAATAGCGGGATTTGGTATTTGCGACAATGAACTTTTGTGTTCCTAATGCCAATTATTAATAATTATTATTTTATAATTTTATTTGATTATTATAAATATCATCTTCCTTTTCTTCTTTTTATTATTATTATTATTAGGACTGGGTCCTATTATCCCTTAAGTTAGTTTTGGCAGCAATTATTTTTTTTTTTACCGAAAGATAGGTTGCCAACCTAACCCTCGAACCCTCCTCCTTTACCTGGGCTTGGGACCAGCTAGTTAATATCTACATACCTAGATATTAACTAGGCGGAGTTAATATTATTAAAATTCTAATTTTAATTATAATAATTAATAATCCATAATTATTATTTAAAAATATAATATTTGAAATAAAAACCTTGTTAGAATAGAATATTTAATATAGAAATGAGAACACATGGTGATAGATAGAAAGAGGGTTAGGGTTGAGGGGTTTCCGGGGGTTTAGAGGTTAAAGGTTGAGGGTTGGAAGAAGGATAGACAATAGGTAAAAGGACAAGAGGAAGGTGGGGGGTTGGGGGGTGGGAAGGAGGGGTAGGTCACCGGAGATTTCCGTCTCCAGTCTCGAGTTAAGATAGATTAAGGGAGAGTAGTGGCACAAGTTGGTACCAAACCTACCTACCTAGGTATATACCTACCTATATAGGTACATACCTTCCTACTTACACCTACACTTACACCTATCTGTGAACGCCATATTGGAACGTGCAAAAGGGGCTTCGATTTACACTCGCGTGACTCGATGATGATTCACCCCGGAGTTTCTCATTCCTTCTGTCTTTTCTCTCTCGCGAGAATCACCGTGTTCCTTTTGCCCCTTCCACCCCATCATCCCCTTCCCATGATCCACCTCTGTGAATACCTTCTCTCTTACCCTTTGCATATTCACCTTTAACCCAGAGGAATACGATCACTCGGTCGTAGTAGTGGTGAGGGTGGTGGTGGTGGTGGTGGTGGTGGTGGTAGTTGGTGTCTTTTTCTCCTTCGTTTCTTCGATCTTTTCCTTTTTCATCCCTTTTCAATGTTTTTTATTTTTTATTTTTTTTTATACTTTTTTTATCTTTCGTATTATTTTACTCTCTTTCTCTTTATCTTTTTTTTTTTATTCGTTTATATATTTTTTTTTCTCTTTATTCTTTTTTCTTCTTTCTATCTTTCCATTCCCTTTCTTTTATGCATTTCCATCTTTCTGGGTGGCGGGGGGTTGGAGGGTTTCTTCTTTTTTGTTTTGTTCTAACAAAAATTTTTTCTTCACTTTGTCTTTTATATCTTCACCTATATTTCTCTCTCTCTCTCTTTCTCTTTATCTTTTTCTTTTTCTTTTCATATCTATCTTCCTTTATTCTTTATCTTTCTGTACTTTCTTCCTATCTTTATCTCACTCCTATCTCTTTCATCCATTTTTCATCTTTCTCTTTCTCTGCGTTCTATCTATCTATCTATTTCTCTTTTTTTTTTTATTTCTCTCTCTCTCTCTCTCTCTCTCTTTTCTTTTTAATTTCATTCTCCGTCATTTTCCATCCCCCTCCCCTATGCTGCATATTCTCTTTTTCTTTCCCTCGACCAACCACCAATCCCACCCCCTCCCTGTTCCTCTCCCCGTTGCACTATTTTGCCCATATTCATTTTTAATCTCTTTTCATTGTTTCTTTTAAAATTTCATTTCTGTTTTTTTTATGCTTATCCATTTCCAATTATGGTATTATTTTTTATTTATTTATTTATTTATTAATTTTCTATTCCTTACTTTACTTAATATTTATTTGTAATAAGAAATATTTTGATATTAAATACCTCAAACGAATAATAATGAAATAATTCAAATAAAATGAAAAAAAAATAATTAATTAATTTGTTTATTTTGTTGTTTCGATTAATAATCGATTGTATTTAAATAATAATTAAAATTTAGAAGAAGAAATTGACTCGAACAATTATTTTTCAAATTTTATCTTCTTATGAAAAAGGGTCATGAATGGTTGGTTTAATTTTATCTTTCATCCTCATTTTTGTTTTTTTTTTTGTTTTTTTTCTTTTTATTTCATAGAATTTGTCGGTTAATTATTTTTCTTATTTATTTATACGAATTTTCGTTTGAAAAATTAAAAAATGTTGAGGGGTGGGGGGGGGGTTGATATACAAAAGACGTGGAGAAATTGTGAAGAGAATGGAAAATGAAGAGGAACGAAAATTTATGCAAATGCGTGCACATGCATCTGCACATGCACATCATACACATACACATAAACATACACGTATATTCATACACGTGTGTGTGTATGTGTGTTATGCGAATATCTTTGTCAGCCTATTTCTTTTATCGTTCATACATAACCTTTGTGAACAATATATAAATGCATATACATATGTATTTATGGATACTTGTGTGCGTGTGTATGTATGTATTTGTGCATATGTATATATGTATGTCTATACATGCGTTATGGTACAAAGAAACGCGTCTTTTTATTTATTAATGTTTTATGAAGAGCAAAAAGGAAACGAATCTCATTTTCTTCTCTATTTCTCTTTCTTTTTCTCTCGTTCAATTTTTTTTTTTCTATTTTATTTTCTATCTTTTTTTTTTTTTTTAATTTTGTTTCATCGTCATCCTAAGTTTTTTATTTGTCTACTAACCAAAAGTAAAATTGGAAGCACGTTTTCTATTTCTTGTGAAATTTAAATTAGCAGTTTTTTTTTTTTTTTTTAAATATACGTTTAATATTCATTTCTTTAGAAAATGGTTTTTTATATTTGGTTAATGTGAGTCTGTGTGTGTGTGTGTGTGTGTATGTTATTTTTCTGTTTGATGCACAAATTATCAAATTAAACGAACAAAAAGTTATATCTAATCTTGATATCTTTATATTTAATATTATTATTATTTATCTTGTATTTTTATATATTTAATAATTATTTAATTATAATAATATAAATTTATAATATTAATTTATAATAATATATATATATATATATATATAAAAAAAGAGAAAGAGAGTACACACTCATAACAACAAATCGCAATCACCATCACTACCACCACCTTCTTTTATTATTATATTAATTATATAATATATATTTAACAATAAATTTATACAATTTTTATCTTATAAATTATTTTATAAGATATTTAATTTATAAAATATATATATATATATATATGTATATAAATTTATTTTTATTAAAATTTTTTAAAAAATTGAAAATGACGTGAATCACGTCAGCGACGACAATTAGGAATAGAACTCAAAAAAGACGTGAATTCACGTCAGCAGTCGCGAATGTGTTAATAAATTATATTTATTAATATTTGTATTTGTTAATTAGATCTATTAAATATTTTTCTGTAAAAAAAAAAAAGTATTTCATTTTACTTCTTTCGTATAATTTTAAATGGTCACGTATCTTTCATTTTTATGACTTGTGCATTTTTGTGCATTCGTAATTTCGAAATATTGTTAGTATTATATTATTCATTTTTTTTTTTTGTAAACGTTACAATTGTCAATTACGATTTTACTTTTTATTTTTTTTTTATTTTTGCATTAATAAATGTTAATTTGTTAACAAACAAAAAAAAAGAATAAAACAAAGTAAGCTTGACCGAGTGTCTATTTTGCTACGAGTGGGTCATGAAAAGAGAGAAAGAAAAAAAAAAAATGAAAAACAAAGAAAAAAAAAAGAGAGAGAAAGAGAGTTTCATCGGACCCCCTCGAGGGTAGGGGAAGGGATGAGGGGGTTGGGGGGGTAAGTTTTCTCTTAAACGTTTATAAAAATGGAAAACGGAAAACACTTTGAAAGTGTGACACGGATATCTCTCCTCGTAGCGTGCCAAATTGAGCGTGTTCCAATTTGAGATTTCACGAGAGAATGAGACTGAGAGAGAGGAAGAGAGAGGGATGGGATAGATGGACGGATGGATGGATGGATGGATGGATGGATGGATGGATGGATGGACACAAACGAAACTGTAACTATTGTTCTCTAATTCGAGTTCTCTCAGACATGGTGGAATGAAATCGATTTCGAAGAAGGATTTTCGTCGTTTTTCCACGTACTCAAACTTCAATGCAGAGACCAATTACACGAATCCTTTTCTTTGCTATCTTGCAAAACATTTTCCATTTATTTTTATTTCCGCGTTTTGTAGTATGTTTTTATCTTTTCTTACTCCTCTTTCTCTCACGTTTAAGAAACAAAACAAATGTTTAGTCA
Organism: Polistes dominula; assembly: GCF_049000335.1. Taxonomy (NCBI): domain Eukaryota; kingdom Metazoa; phylum Arthropoda; class Insecta; order Hymenoptera; family Vespidae; genus Polistes; species Polistes dominula. The sequence continues at coordinate 1,090,976 of NW_028301154.1, forward strand.
CAATCTATATATATATAACATAGATTATATATAATAATGTATTATTTTTATAACTAATAGATAATTTTATTAATATAATTTTATAGTACAATTTAATATACATATATTAAATAAAAATAAAATATTTCAAAATATATAAAATATAATATAAATTATATTATTTATTATTATTAATAATTAATAATTATTAATAATATTATAATTAATAACAATAAATTTATTATTAATTTATATAATTATATCACAATTATAATATAAATTATAAAATTTACATTTGTAGATTTATTATAAATTTTTATAATAATTAAATTTTTTTAATTTAAATTTTTATCATTTAAGGGGACCTTCTACTCTGAGCACCTAAAAAAAAGGCTATTTTCGCGAATTTTTTCCAAGAAAACTATAAAAGATATCGATCTAAAAAATGTTGGGTTTGTTAAATTGAGTCTTAAACTATATAAATGAATTTTTATTTTTTCATTTTAATTAATTTTTTATTGCAAAAACAGTAGTATAAAAAAACACCTTAAAACTTTAGTTATTATCGGCCCATTAATAGCAGTTATTATCGGCCCATTACCGGCATTTATTATCGGCCCATTACCGGCATTTATTATCGGCCCATTACCGGCATTTATTATCGGCCCATTACCGGCATTTATTATCGGCCCATTACCGGCATTTATTATCGGCCCATTACCGGCATTTATTATCGGCCCATTACCGGCATTTATTATCGGCCCATTACCGGCATTTATTATCGGCCCATTACCGGCATTTATTATCGGCCCATTACCGGCATTTATTATCGGCCCATTACCGGCATTTATTATCGGCCCATTACCGGCATTTATTATCGGCCCATTACCGGCATTTATTATCGGCCCATTACCGGCATTTATTATCGGCCCATTACCGGCATTTATTATCGGCCCATTAATGGTAGTTGATCATTGGCCGATTAATAGGCCCAGCAATGGGCCACGTTTTATTCAAATTATTAGCCCATTAACATCATCATAATTTAATAATCTATATATCATCATCTTCAGACAGTTATATATTTCTCTATGTCTGATCCCCCGAAAAATATACCTGACAATACGAAGGATTATACAGATTACAATAAAAAAAACTGCTTGAATAAACAATAAAAGAGAAAGGGATTGAACAAGATAAGAGTCGTCCGTGCGCGCCGAACGCTCAGGAAAGCGGTCCGAGGTAGTTACGTTCAGGCACCAAAAATGTAGTTAGAGACATCGGATCTTTTTGAAATTTTAACACAATATTTCTACATATATATACATTCGAAAAATGTAAAAAAAAAAAAAAAAAAATTTTTTTAAATTGCAGAGTAGAAGGTCCCCTTAATTTTATCAATTAAATTTATATTTAATTATTTTAATATTATATCTAAATAATTATGTTTTATTTATATTATTATATTTCATTATTTAAATATAAATTGAGAGAAATAATTCATTATTTTTGCCGGTACTTAGTATTAAAAAAAAGGAAAAAAAAAACTATGCCAAATGATCGCGAATGTGTTAATACAAATTTGTTTATTCTTAAATCTCTATTTATTTTTAAATTAAAATTAAAATTAAAAGAAAAAAACCTACCACACACACACACACACTCACGGATATGTATTTATTTATAAATAAAATATTAACAAGTTGATTACAAATTATGTCGTGATTAAAAAAAAAAAGGAAAAGACAACCAATTATTATCTCTCTTTCCATCTCTTTCCATCTATCTTTCCTCTGGTTTACAATCAATGCCTTTTCCCCTCACCCCCTCACCCTCTAACCCCCCTTCCCATATCGAAAGCGAAAGAACCGTTCGCCTTTATCGAACAACTTTAAAACCACCGGAGATATGATTATTCGAGCGTGTAACGAAAAGAAAAGAAAAGAAAAGAAAAGAAAAGAAATGAAATGAAAAGAATAGAAAGAAACCAAGGTTCCCTTGGTGTTCTGACCAAACCTGTTTTTACGCTTGACTTTTTTTACTCCAATGGGAATGAGAATGAACAACCTAAGAAGGTGGTTGGTGGTAGTAGTGATGGTGGTTGCGGTTTGTTGTTGTCTGTGCGCCTACTATGTGGGAGCATGTATACGAAGAAGAAAGGAAAAAAAATATAAATGCTGAGGTAGGAGGGAGGAGTGAGGTACGGGGAGAAGGTGGGGAGGGGAAGAGGGGGGCGAGGGGGGGGGTCAGGTAAGGAACGGTGAAAACGTAAGTAAGAGTCCTTATTGTTCAAGGTGGATATGGCAACTACTACCAAGTTGTTCAGGAATTACAACATGGCGAAAACACGTTGTATCCGACGATCTTGAAGAATTTTATTATATTGCTACCTGTATAAGATATTCGATTTGATTCTATCTGCTATCTATTATAATTATAATATTATAAATAAATAAATAAATAAATAAATAAATATATATATATATATATATATTAATTATAATTATAATATTACTAATGTTAATTTATTAATATTAGTAATATTAATATTACTATGTTATACTATTATAAAATACATAACACTATTTTAAAGATATATAAAAAAAAAAAATATATAAAAACATAAATATAAAATTCTTACACAATATAAATATCCTTGTTAATTAATTAACAGATAAATTTTTATTTAAAATATAAACACATTATATAAAATATATAATATATATATATATATATAAAGTATATAAACCCCTTTTTATATAAACCCCTTTCTCAAATTGAAAAAAAAAATTCCGCTATCCTCACTAAATAACTTGAATTAATTTCAAATAACAAAAAAAAAAAGAAAAAAAAATCAAATTGAAGGATAAAAATTAATTCTAACTTTTCGTCTTTTGCAAAAGATTAAAAACTCTCATCAACAGTTTTGACTAACTTAAGAAAAGAAGACGAGAAAATGGTTTAGTAAGAAGAGTAAGGGTGTAACAGAGTAACGGGGTAAGGAGGAGGAGGAGAGCGGGGGCGGGCGGGGGGGGGAGGGTAGGACTGAGAAATAAACCGGATTATATTATTCCAAGGAAAAGTAGGAAAGGATCGTAGGAAACGGATGAGAAGGATGTACGTGCCAAATCGACATTGCTCTCGCATACAAGGAACCAAATTTTCGCAACAAACGGGGGTAGGGGGTGACTTGAGTTCCTATCGTTTCTCTCTCACTCTCTTTCTCACACACACACACACACATACACTTATTCGTTTCTCTATTTTCAAGGAATTCTGAGACATCGCCAAGTAGAAGAAGATTTCGTTAGGGTGAAACGAGATGCGAGTGGGGGTAGTTTGGGGTAGAGTGCAGGGGGTGACGGGGGGGGGGGTTGAAAGGGGGAAAAGGTGATGGCACGAGTTTGTCGAGCGATAAGAATACTTCGTTTTAGTGAAGGAAACTGAACCAACCAACCAAGCCACCCCCTCCTCATCCCTTACGATCTCTCATTCTGATTCGTGGAAAAACTTATCCTTACTCGTCTACCTTGACTAACGTTTACAACTTCAAACATTTTCCTTATACTACTTTTCTTTTCTTTTCTTTTCTTTTCTTTTCTTTCTTCCATTACTTCTTCATTTTCTTCTTCTTCTTCTTCTTCCTCTTCTTATTTGTATTCATCTTCTTCTTTTTTTATCTTTTTTTTTTTTTTACTTGCAGATAAATAAGAAGAAAATTGCTTAAAACGTTAGTCAGACGATACATCAAATTAAGCGAAATGGGCAAATAAAGGGAATTTAAGGGTTGGCGAAGGGGGGAAAAGAGAGGGGGAGGGGGAAAAATCACATCGCATAAGATGTGTTTCTGATAACATTATTAATTGACTTAATTTATATTTAACTTAGTTCCCTCTTTCGTATGTTTAAATCATCTGATTTATGTTGGTGTCAATGTACTACAGCAAAGCTAAGTTAAATGTTAAACATAGTCTTTTTTTTTTTTTTTTGTAATTTTTAATCAAAATCTTTCAAACGAAAATAAATATTGTGTAATGTAATATTGGTAAAATTATCGTTATTATATTATTTATTTATTTATTTTGTGTTACGTGTAAAGTAATTTGTAATTGAACATCGTGTATGGCCATGCATGCATAAATATTACGAGTATGTGTAATTTTAGTTTACAAAATGTTTGACCAAATTTTATCTACGAGTGTTGGCAAACATTTTGTTTTATACTTTTTTTTAAATTTTATTTTATTTTTTTTTTTAATCATGCATTCATGAACGTGAACATCTTCACGTGTAAACGAGAAATAGTAAGAGTGTATGTATATATATGTGTGTGTGTGTGTGTGTGTGTGTTAGAGATAGATAGATGAGGATGGGGGTGTGGGGTAGAAAAAAAAGAGCATGGTGAATCCATATCGAGTAAACGATGGAAATCAAAAACTAATATTTTCATTAAAACGAGTAACACAGTGTCTGTCGATGTTCGTATACTACCATCTCGTTCATTTATTTTTTTTGCGCACCTTTATTTTTTACTTTTTTTTCTTTTAAACAAAAAAATACTACACATCGATAACCATCATCCATAACGCACGATGACCAAACCCCCTAGGATATAATAGGTCGGATATTTTTATCTATTAATTTGATGTAACTTTTTATTTATTTTTTTTTTTTTTAAATTGCATATCACTGTGAAAACAGAAAACAAAAATGTAACAATTGTGTTAGTATTAATTGTTTAAATAAAATAAGAAACATGTTGTCCAACGTAAGTGTTATCTGATTATAATTTAATTTCTTCGATTGATATTGTTTTATATATTTTTTTTTAATAAATTAAGTAATATTTAATAAAAATTACAGTAAGTGTTAACTGATTATAATTTAAATTACAATTATTAAATATATTATATTAAATTAAATTGTAATTATTAAATATGTTATATTATAATAAATTTAATTTTAATTATTAAACATATTATATTAAATTAAATTATATAATTATAATTATTAAATATATTATGTTATATTAAATTAAATTGTAATTATAATTATTAAATATGTTATATTATATTAAATTAAATTATAATTAATTAAATATATTATATATAAATTACAATTATATTAAATATAAAATTATTAAAAATATAAATTAAATATTATTTTTTTCTTTAACAAACAACATTTCTTTAACAAATTATAACTCAATAAATATGAAATTTATTTATTTACTAAACAACTAAATACTAAAAATAAAAAAGCAAAGTAGAAATAAAATCGATTAAAACATCAAAACAAAACAAAAAAAGTAACCAAAGAACTGTAAAAAAGGAAAAGGTTTAAAACCATGAAAGATTCCTTGTCCTATCTTCAAAAAAACTCAACCCTTTTTGCTTCCTATAAGTGGAAATCTTTGATAATGCAAGAAAGAAAGAAAGATCAAGAAGAAGAGGTTGAACACGAACTTGAGGATAGGATTTTAGTGTGAGGAAGGATTGGTAATAGGATGGTAACGGGGTTGGGGAAGTAGGATGAGAAAAAAAGGAAGAAGGGTTGAAGGAATACCACTACTACTACTACTACTACTATTACTACTACTACTTGGTTTGGAAAAATAGGGTTTTGAAAAGGAATGGAAAAGGGTTTCGTCGTTGGAAAAGTAGGTGTTATATACGGTTCTCTAGGTTTTTGAGAAACGTGAGGAGTTGGGAAAGGAACTACTTGCTTGAGATCTCGCGTTCTGTTCACAATGAGCGGTTGCTTGGGGGTTGCTTGGGGTTGGTTTCTAACCCCCCTGACAAAGAAAACCGTGCTGACCGATAAGAAGAAAAAAAAAAAAGAAAAAGAAAAAGAAGACTCAAAAGTGGTGTGGAACATTATCTTGTACAAACCTAAACCCAAATAATACAAATAATAGTTAAAGAATCTTAAAAGCATTGTAATTTTTCTTAGTTAGTAAGACTAGTAAGAAAAGTAGAAATAACCAAGAACAGAAGTAAACACAACGAGAAGCTAGCAAAATAGTCACTTTAGTCAAAATAGTCAGCCATGGGGGTAGTTTTAGCAGTAACACAACAGACACATTGAAAACCTGATAACGAAACCCATAATAGAGTTTTGAGTCTGTCGTTGTCATCATCGCACATTGGGTTATCTCATTTCGTGTTTCAACCCATTTTTACCGTCATCATCACTTTATGGGGTTAGATCTTTTCTATAAATATATGTATAAAGTATGTAATAGAATATGTGTATGTTGTATGTAGTTGTGAATTGGGGTTGGTAAGTTGACCTCTTCTTCTTTCTTGCATAGAAAATGATTACCTATCTTTTCAACTATAGTAATAGTGATATAGGCAAACTTTTCGTTTTATCTTTTAAAGCTGTCTTTTATCATATCCCTTCAAATATTGTCCCCATTCCCTTCCCTTTCCTTCCCTCTCTTCTTCCTTCTCCTCTTCCTTTTCCTGTCCTTTTTAAAAGTAGATAGATATTACCTAAACTCTTGGCTACGTTTGCTCTTAGGTTTTCAACTTTTTCTTTTTTTCATCTTTCTTGTTCATTATATTTCCCTTAACCTAAATGTTTTTAAGATTTTGTACCTTTTTCAATTCTTTATTTCTATTTTTATTATTTTTTTTTTTTCTAAATGATTTTTTAGTAGAATTCTCAACTTCTAATATTTAATTCTTAATATTGAATAATATTTATTTGGAATTTTTATAATATAAATATTTTATTTTATTCTATATATATATATATATAACTTTTTTTAAAAATAAAATTAAAAATATTTTTCATTTGTATAATATATATATATATATATATAATATTATTATTATATTATATACATTATAATATATAATATATAAATATATATTTTTTATAATAAAATATTATATTACAATATAATATTTTACATAATATTTATTTTAATATTATTATAGTATATAATATTATATATTATTTTAATATTATTAAATATAATATTAAAATAAATATTTTATATATATATATATATTATATAAATATATTTTATATAATATTTACTTTTTATCATTATTATTATATATAACATTATAGTATTTTAATATATATATATATATAATTATTCTATTATTTTAATATAAATATAAAAATAATATTAAATAAAAAAAAATTGACTTTATAGTTTGCTTCCCACACAAGATATTTTAACATACATATATAATTATTATACAACTATCTGTTATATATATACATACATATATATAATTGCTTTTATACGAAACGATTTAAAAATATGTCCCTTTGTAAAGGTATAAGAACGTTGTTAAGACTAGTAAGTAAAAGCGATTGTAACAAAGGGACGATTAGGCGTTTCCTCCTACGATAAATGAAAGATAAGAACACGTTATGTATACTCTAAGTGTCCGTTTACATGTCTGCTTCCCTGCCTTCTTATATGTATGTATGTGTGTCTGTTTGTGTGTGTAAGAAAGAAAGATACGAATGAAAAAAAATAAAAGAGAGATAGAGAAGATTTGAGGTTGTTGAAAGTGTCGACAGCAAGCTCGATGGGACACGTTAAAAAAAAAAAGAAAAAAGAAAAAAGAAAAGAATAAAAAAAGGGAGAGGGTTGAACATTAGTGATGGTGGTGGTGGTGGTGGTGATGGTGGTAGAAGGTGGGTGGGTGGAGAGTTAACGTTGGACCTTTAAGAGCAGTTACAAGAGGATTTCTTTCTCTCTCTTTTTCCTATTCCCTTTCCCTTTCCCTTTCACCCTTTTCTGTCGTATTCTCCCTTGACGATACGTTTGTTCTTGCGATCGATGGTGACGCACAGAGCCATCCATTTGCGGCTTTCGTCGAGAAGTAGGTACGTGTCTTTTGAGTGGACCTTTCTCCAACACCACCATCACACCATCACACCGTCACACAATCATCATCATCATCATCATCACACCATCACCAATAGTAACCAGAGTTCTCTTGAAACTCTTCCGTTGTTTGCTGAAAACCCGTACGCTTGCTCCAAAGCTATTCGTTTACACACACATACATATATACATATATACACACACAGATTATATATATATATATTTAAGTTCAAAGTTTTACTCGGATTTACCTTCCGTCTTTTTGTTACTCATTTCACTAAATTCTCCATGAAACGTTTCTATGTCTTTTCTATTTCTTTTATCTCATTTTGCGTCCCTTTTGTCTGTAAGTTTGTTAAGTTTATTAATTAAGTTATTGTTTAATTGAGAATGAAGAAATCATTATTAGAAATTTGATGATAGAGTATTTGTAAGATTATTTCATTATTATGTTTAATTATGTAATTTAATATTATATTTATAATTATAATATATAATTTGTAATATAAATTATTATAATATTAATATATAAATATATTATATAATATTTATTATTTTATTACAATATTTTATTTATATAATATTTAATTGTAAATTTATTTTATTGATCATATTTTTGTTTCCTTTAATTTGTAGTACACTGATTTGTTGGGTCAAAATATTCCATTTGAATTTGTTTGAAACCCTCAATTCACGTTATTTTTCTATAAAACGTTGTCGACATTTTTTATTTTTTTTTTTGACATTACACAAATTTTTCAAATGTTATTTATCTTTCTGGTTTTTATATCCATGAATTGCAAATAAATCAATGTTATGTTTTATTTTAAATGAAATTCTGATTGGAATGTTTTGATATGCATTGACAAACCGATTCAATCAACAATCTTTTAACAATATTGAGATATTTATTTTTTGTTTATAATAAAATGTACAAGATAAAATAATAGATTTTATTATTATATCGATTGAAATAATAAATATAACAATATTTGTAATTATAATTATAATAATATCGTAAAGTATAGAATGAAGAAAGTAATGGTATTAACATTGTGAATAATGGTGGATTTTAATTTAAAATTTAAATTACTTTGAAAAATATTCCGTGTATTTTAAATACATACATAAAGTAATTTAAATATAAAACAATATATATATATATATAAAATATGGCTTAATTCTTCTCAAAATTAATTTACTTATCTATATTTTTTATTTTCATATCAACTTAACCAAAACAAACTTATTAAACAAATCTCAAAAGAACAAAAAGTAATGAATGAAATAATAAAAAAAAAAAAAAAAAAAAAAAAAAAACATTCTATCAATCAATCAAATTTAATCAACATTTCAATTACAAAATAATTGTCTTATTTTCCATTTAATTATCCCACTTATTTCTTAAATGAACAAAAAATAAATTCATTTCTATATTTGACAATTGCCGATAATAAAGTGGAACGAGAGTTAAAAAAAAAAAAAAAAACAAGAAAATTTAAAGACCAGTAATTATAAATCGTTCGTTTTTACGTTTAACGTTAAATATAACATCACAGAAATATTTTGTTCCCTTTTTTTTCTTTTTTTTTTTTTTTTTTTTAGTAACGATGCATAATTATGTATACTACAATCTGGTTTGTATGTTTCGAAAGGAAAGGAAGTTGTTGGAAGCTTTAGTGCTTTAACCATTACCTTTCTCTCTCTCTCTTTTCCTTTTTACTTTTTTCTCTTTCCTATTTCGTTTTGGAAAGAGTCGGGGGGAATCGAGGGGGGAGTCAGGGGGAAAGAGGGAACAAGCTGGATTAAGTTTCATGCAAAACTTGTTACTTCGGTTAATTAAAGACATGCGTTTTTCTACTTAAGAACTCTAGTATACTACTACGACTACTACTACTACTACTACTACTACTACTACTACTACTACTATAGTACTATAGTACTTGGGTTTTAGTTACTTTCTTCCTTCCATTTCCATTCCACCAACACCATTTCTATTGCTATTACAAATATTCAACAACTTTCTTTCTTATTTCTTTTTTTTTTTTCACCTTATTTTCGTTTTCTCTGTTCAGATTTATAAATTCGATAGTGTATAACAAATTACATTATAATTATTTGAAAAATTGATCAATAAGTTGAATCGTTATAAATGTATCTTGCATTTAAAGATGACATTCTCATGTTAGAATATATATGTATATATATATATATGTATATTTGAATCATATATATATATAGGGGAGGTTTTAGATCATTTTACTTTACACAAAGCTACAAACTTGTTTCATCCTAGAAGTTTCTGATTGGGAAAACAGAGAACTTGTTTGTCCAACCAAAACTAATCTCAATAGTAATACATCAAATTTTCCATAAATATTTACTGAATGGTCAATATATTTTTTTTCTATTTTATTTTATTTTTTTTTTTATTATCTTTTTTGAAATATCTAATACTAAACTAAAGTTTTTGATTTTCATTTAAATTTAGTATGTATTTTATATATATATTTTTGTTTATTATAATTAAACATGTTCCGATTATGCATCACGCGTGTATCTTTAAAATGTATTCTAATATTTAATTAAACATTTAAAAATTATTTATATTATATTTTTATATTATTAATTTTATTATATTTATATATTATTATTCTTCGTGTTTTTTATTTTTTTATTTTTTTCATTTACACAATGCAATATCATCGTGTGTGTATAAAAAGAAAAGTAAATTTATAAAAGTTAAATCGAATGAAAGACTAATGGATGTTTGTAATAAAAAAAAAAAAAAATAAATAAATAAATAAAAAGAACAAAAAAATGTAATTTGCGTTTTTCTATTTTTGTTCTGTAGTATCTGATTTTGTTATTATATTTTTAGTTTATAATTTTAAATCTACGTTAATGTAAATCAACGTTGTTCTTCTTTTTTTTTTTAAATATTTTATAAAAAAATTGTCTTTTCTTTTTATTTATTTTTTATGTATTTCTTTTTTTTTTTTATAATTATATCTTGGAGAAAGTTATGTGTTAGAATTTTCTGTAAGGAAAAGTATTGAATTGTCCAGAAAGTTCGTGCATATTAATAACTTAAGTTCTTATTAAAGATTCTTGAATGACGTGAACGATAAATTTAATATCTCTTCTATTTAGTGAACTATATATATAAGATACATATATATGTATATATTGACTATATATATATATATATACATAAGATAAGTTGAACTTTCGTTCTGTTTCTGGATTTGGTCATCATCAACTTTGAAAGATTTCCACCGAGTATTTTAAAATCTTTACAATTGAAATTTTCAACGGCTAACTTCCTCCAATTATTTTCTAACACAATCTATTTTTTACTTTTAAAAAGTATCACCTTCTTCGTAAATAGTAACAGAAAAAAGAAATAAAATAAAAAAAAAACATAATTAAAGTATTCAATATTATTTCATAAACTATTCAATATTAAATAAATTCGTTGTAATAATTTAAAATAAATATTTCATAATATAAAATTCATTCATTTGCACAATAATTCATTGAAACTACCCTGTAATATTTGTGTAATAAAATCAAAAGGGGGGGAAAAAAAAACAAAAAAAAACCAAATTGCACAAAATTCAAATCTTTTTCAACAAAGATTAGATTTATTTCAAAATTAATTCTACCTTTTTTTAAAAAAAAAAGTAGATATAGAAAAATACTTTATAGCAACGTGTTCGAGTGTGACATTTTGTCGCCGGTTAGTAGTAGGAAGACCATGGAATCGATCGGGAAGGTTGTGCCTTTGTTTGACTTAATTGCCGGAGTGGTAGATCGGCAGATAGGCTCTGCACGTCCGTTCACCAAGCAAAATGCGTTTCGATATATATGTAACAACACATATATACATACATATACACTAATACATAACGATACGATACACTATATATACATACTTAATACACGTACGTGTACATATACGTTTGATGAACATATACACACATATATACATGTTTCTGATGAACATATATGAATGTACGTACATGTATGATCATTATGTGTGTGTATATTCATCACATATAGTTACTTTCTATATATATATATTACTAGCTTTTGCACCCTATACTTTTCTATAGGAGGTGCTCGTATTTGATACGAGTATGTGTACCTTTTTTCCCTCACTTAGTATATATATATGTATGGATGTGTATGTGAGTGTATACGTGCTGTCCGACGTGAATATTAGGGACGATCGAGAGTGCAGAGTAAATTTCATCTTCTATGCACCCGCGTTGGTAAGCTCTTAAGAGAGTGATAGAGGGTGAGAGTAGAATAGAGAACCTGAGAGGTGGTAGGAGGGTAAGGTGGTAAGGGGGTAAGGGGGTGAGGGGGGTAGAAAATACTTGATGGTAGCAGTAGTTGCAGCAGTAGATAGTAATAGTAGTAGTAGTAGATAGTAGGTAGTAGCACTACTGACGAAGAAAAAGTTGAACAATGGACGCTGAATAATATGCAGGTATAATAAGCCAATATAAATGTAAATGCGAGAGAGAAAGAGAGAGAGAGAGAGAGAGAGAGAGAGAGAGAGAGAGAGAGATCTAGAAAAAGAAAGAGAAATAGAAAGAGTGAAAGAGTTGATATAAATATTATATTATATATATAAGATATATATGTATATATGTAGTTAGTATCTACGTACAAATATATGTGTGTATATATGTATATATATATATTGTAAAATATTTCTAGCATTTCTTTTTTTTTATTTTTTTTTTTTTTTAAATGAAATTATGTGAGTATAGTAGTCGAGGTTAGAAGAAAATTTTCACCGTGAGAAGAGAGTATTAATATTTTTTTATTTTTTTGGAAAGGGAAATAATTCGTGAAAATTTGTTCCCACGAAATTGACTCAAATGCGAGAGAAAAAAATGAGAGAGTGAGAGTAAGAGAGAGAGAGAGAGGGGGATTGATTTCTTTTTTTTTTTTTACTTTTTTTAAGATTACTATGCATGGTGACCGTGGTACCTTTTTATTTGTTTCTATATTTTTTTTTATTATTTTTTTTATTATTTAGAAAGAGAGTAGATATATAAATTTTTTTCAATTTATCAATGGGTTGGATAAAAATGAAGAACTACTTTGATAAAACTTTCTCTAATTTTATCCTAAGGGCTTCTTTCTTTTTCTTCTTCTTCTTCTTCTTCTTCTTCTTCTTCTTCTTCTTCTTCTATACAAATTATCACTATCTATAATTATTATCATTATATCTCTGGATATCTTCTAGTTATAAAACGTTTGTAATTAATCGTAGATTACGAAAGACAATGATAACAAAATACACAGAAAAAGAAAAACTAGAAAGTAAGTGAAAAAAAAAAAAAAAGTTCAATGAAAATCTAATGTTTTCTTTTTATCATTCTCTATCGTGAACGTAATATATTATTCTTTTTTTTTTTTCTATTTTATTATTTTCATTTTACACGTGCGTTTAAAAATATATTTATATTCGCAATGTGCAAACACGAGATTTATAACTTCTTTACGGTGTGACGTAAATCTACTATTTATATTTATAGTATATAACAAGGGGGGCGTGGGGGGGGGGTGGTGGTGTTGGTGGTTATACCCACAAACATAGTTCATATGGCGAGTTCGCGTGACGTCTCACACGGATTAGTTAAAATTCGACACACTAACATATTACATACATATACATTCATATATTAAAAATGTGTATTATATATATATATATATACTTATACTTATACAAAGTAAAACAAGTTTTAATGTACACGTATATGAATTTTCTTGACTAACTGATAAACACATTTATCTCTGTGTAGAATATTATACGTATTATATATAAATGCATGCACACATACATACATACACACATACATACACACATTTGTAGAATGAAAATGAAAACGAAGCTATTTTTCTCTCTCTCTCTCTCTCTCTATCTCTCTATCTTTTTCTCTTTCTCACACAGTAGTTAATAGGCCGCATAATGCGTTGCTTTTTACTCGGTCCGATTTATCCTTCAGTCCATGCCGCAATTTATATTTATCGTTCCCAACGAGAACTACTCTTCGTTTAAAATATATATATATATAGATGTATGTGTATTTTATTCGTTGGTAGAAAATACTTCTGTATTTGTATAATACACTTCACCTATACGCACACTCAAAATTTCTTTTCATTTTCATTTTTTTTTTCAATTCTATTTTATTTTATTTTAGTTTATTTTTTTTTGCTAGTAAATCCCTGTCACTGGTATCACGATTTCCTAACTACTCTCTTTTGCCCTACCTTTTTATATAAATTTATATATATATATATATTTTTTTTTTTATTCCAACCTTTTAAGTACGTAGAAAATGTTCGTGGTTTTATGTAAATGTGTATTCATTTATATATATATATATATAATATGTAAATAGATATGTGTGTGTTTTTTTCTATACAGAAACAATTCATTCGGTACTTGATTTTTGTAAAAAAAAAAAAAAAAAAAAGAAACAACCTCGTTTCTCAACGAATTTGTTTATCATTACTTTTTTTTTTATATAACATTGCTTAATCTTTTTTTTTTTTTAAACATTCAATTTTATCTCTTCTCACGTCGTCAAAGTTTTTACAATTTTCCTTCTCTTTTATTTTTTGTTGTTGTAATATTCCTAAAAAGATATTCTCTTCGTTAGAATAATTTCTCAAGTAGAATCATTCAAAATTGTATATCACATGTTTATAAATTTTATGTGCAAGTTTTTACAACTAAAAAAAATAAAAAACAAGATAATATTATATTTAAATTAAAAGAAATATCATTAAAAAAAATTTAAATTATTTTTCTTGTCTCTTAAAAAAAAAAAAAAAAAAACATGTTTTTAAGAACATTCCAAAAAGAAAAAATCATAATAATAATAATAATAATAATCATCATCATCATCTTTGAAATAAAAAGTAATCTTGAAATTAATAGAAACGTGTTAAATAAAAAAAAAAAAAAAAAAAAATTAATTCGATAGATTTATAATAGTTCGTATATCTCGATATGTCAAAACTGTAAAATGAGAACAAAATGGAATGGAAAATGAAAATGGAAATGTGGTGGTGGGGGATTTATAATAGGTGAGGGGGTTACTGTGCTACGAATTACCGGTATCAGCAATTATATACGGTGAAGAGGAGAGAAAGGGGTGAAGTAGGGGGAAGGGGGAGGAGAAGGAGGAGAAGACTGATATTAATGACGGCACTTTATTGAACGAAAACGCGGCAAAATTGACGTGGACCCGATCGATTAAACGAGAATTAAAAGCTTGCAAATGAAACCTTGTTCGTTGATGGAAACTATGCATGTATGTATGTATATATATATATATATATATATATATATATATATATATATATATATATATATATGTATATGTTGAATTATGATATATATATAAAAAAAAGAGAGAGAGAGAAAAAATGAGAGAGATATTGTAATTGAAATATTACGACAATACGAAAACTTATTGCTTATTGTAGTGGGTGGTGGGTTGTGGGTGGTTGGATAGGGTGGGAGTGTTCCTTAAACTCGAATGCATTTCCAGGACAGAAAAATTGAAAAATGGTTGGAAGAAAAAGCGAACACGGTCGACTTGGGAATCGAAAGCAACGTTGTTTTTTCATTTGTGATTTATCATTCGATGTTGATTGAAAGTAAAACTGCAAGAAATATACAGAAAGAGAAAGATAAAGAGAAAGATAAAGAGAAAGAGAAAGAAAAAATAATAAGAATAAAAAGGTATTTGGTTTTTTTGTACTCACATTGCTGATTATTATACGAGAAAATGATATGAAATACAGTGTTCATTTTCAATGGGTGTATTTTTTATTTATTGTGTATTTAATTTGTAGATAAGCTCTTTTATTTTAAATATCTTTTTTTTTTATCTTTTTGCTTATTCAATTATACGAATTATTATTTTAAATTATTGTGCGATTTTAATAGGAAAACAATTGGTTACATTTAAATACTGGGTTACAAGTTATTTTGTTTTAAATAATATTGCAATAAATTATTGCAATTATATGTGTATAAATAAAAAATTATATATATATTTAATTAGAAAATATTATTTAAATATAAACAATATTATTTAAACATTAATCATCACATATTATTATTATTTTTATTATTATTTTTGTTTTTCTTTAGAAATGTGTCATTTGATTTTTTTCTTTCTTTATTATTTTTATTTTTTTTTTCTTTACGTGTAACGAATAATAATTTATCTTTTGAATTAAAGAAAAGAAAAGAATAGAAACAAGTGTTGTCCTTATGTTTAGAAAAAAAAAAAAAAAACGGAACAATGTACAATTATTGTCCATTAGTAATAATTGTCCATGTATAAAATGTTTTACGAATTAAACTACAAATAGAATTTACGTTTGTAAAAGAATCATACGTGAAAGAAGAATACACGTCATCGTGAGATCGTAAGATTCCTCAAGGCCAAATGGAAAATTACGTAAACTCACTCGTGGTATTAGAGAAAAGCGATGACAACGTTTCAAACATTACTTATTACTATTATTATTATTATTATTTTATGCCATTTGATTCTTCGTATGGATGACTAAAGAAACTTCTTACGTTGCACGCGTCACGTGAATTACTTTCATTGAAATATAAAAAAAAGGAGTAAATAAATGTTGCATGAATGGATGAATGCGTTTCAAGGAAGTGATAAGTTTCTTAATCTTGAAATAAATAAAAAAATGAACGAAAAAAAAAAACACGAAGAAGTACTAAAAATATCGATTAAAACGAGATACTGTATTTATTTACAGTTTGATATTTAATTTCATTGATAACGAGTTAAGTGTACAACTCCCCCAACCCCACCCCACCCCCCATTTTTTATCGTTTTTTTTTTATCTTTGAGTCTTCCTATTCCCTTTCATCCCACCTTTCTCTACCTCTTTCTATTCTTTTCTTCTTCTTCTTATTTTTTTTTTTATATCTTTAAATCCGAGAATCCTGACGTAAGCACGACGATAAATTCTCGTTTAGCCAACGCGATTACTTTTGCTTCGTGCGCGAAAAGATTGCCGTCGTAATTGCGGTTGAGCGATGTAAGAGAGGAAGAAAATAAAATTAAAAAAAAAAGAATCAAAGGTAAAGGTGTAGTAGAGGAAGGGAAGGGAAAAGAAGAGAAAAGGGGGAGGCTGGCTGGCTGGGTGGTGGTGGTGGTGATGGTTGGGGGCTGATTGAACGAGAAAGAAAGGAAGAAGAGAATAAAAACTGAGAGATGAGAACTACAATAACAATAGATATAAATATATAAATAGATATAAAAATAACTAATTTAATATATTAATAAAAACTATATTTATATATATATATATATTTGCTATAATATACTACTTATAATTAATTACTAATATATTCTTATTATAATATATATTTATATTTAAATATACCATATATATATATATAAAAATATTGGATTAGATTTTAAGCTAATTAGAACGATGAACCCCATACATTTACTTTTATTTATAGTACAAAAAAATAAATAAAATAGTAAATAATTAAATAATAATACAATAAATAATAATTAACGATACGCTGAGATTACAATCGTCGAAAACTTGCGTTACCTGTAAAAAAAAAAAATATATATTATACAAAAAAAAAAAAAACTAGAAGCAAAGTTACGATGAGTGAACAATTTCGTTTTGTTTAACTTTATTGCGAATCAAAATTTAGAAGAAAATGATAGAAACGATAAAGTAAGAAAGAAAGAATGATAATAAAAGAAGAAGAAAGAGAATGACACAGAGAGATAGTAAAGAAGAGTAGAAAAGTGGGAGTATAGGTGGGTGAATGTGTGTGGTAGGGGGCAGAGGTGGGGAGGGGAGGGATTTTATAAGGAAAGAGAGTCATCGTTGATAAGAATCATCGTCTATAAAAATAACGTTTTCCTGCTAGAAATGATCTTCTTGTTTCAAACGTGTGGGCAATAAGTTTTTTTTTTTTGTTTTTTTTTTTCCCCCCACAAAACTCTATCGAAGACAAATTTTTCCGATAACCTGAAATCATCCTCCCTTCCCCTCCCAGCCCTATTACTACCACCTCCTCCCCTGTTTACTTCTCCCACTCAGCCGGAATTCTTCTCGGTCTCTCTTTGTTGTAAAACTGTTCGATGCTTTTTTAAATTCCTCTTAAAGAGTAATAAAAAATTTTCCGAAGAATCGATTCCTCTCTTCTTCCCTCAACCACCCTCTTCTCACTCTCTCTCTCCCTCTCTCTCTCTCTTTCTTTCTCTATCGCTCTCTTTATCTGTGTTTGGCGATCTCACATCGAGAAAATTCTCCTCTTCAACGAGACATCGTTGTAAAAGTTGGAAGCCAATCGTAGGCGCAATAAAAATGGTAATTTTGTGGTGTTATCTAGCAAAAGGGAGTACTCTCTAACATTCTCTCTCATTCTCTCTTTATCTATTTGTATCTATCTCTTTCTATCTTGGTATACTCGATTCTGTGTACGGAACTCTATCGTTTTCCTATCTCTCTTCTACTTTTTTTTTTATATTATTTTATTTTATTTGTTATTTTTTATTTCATTTTTTAATATTTTGTCTTGTTTTCTTCGTTCTCTCTCGTTCTCTATTTGTCTATTTATCTGTCCGTACACTCAATCGTATATTATAGGTTTTATATACATATGGGTTTACCCATACGTTCATATATGAAAAAAAAATATATGTATATATATTTGTATAGAAAGTAAACATGCTGAAAAATAAATCAATTTTTTTTTTTGTTTTTTTTTTTTAATGAAATATAACGCAATATAGTGTGTGTCAATGAAAAAGAAAATAAAATGAAAGAAAATAACCAATCCCCCTTTTTTTCCTTTTCATTTTTTTGCAGTTTTGTTGCATATTTTTTTTATTAGTATTTTCTGCTAATTCTGTTCAAAAATTTTTTATGATTAATAATCAAGTTTATTCCTTTTTTTTCTTTTTTTTCTAATAACTTGCAAATTTATTTCTCTTCATTTATTGTTCTATTTTTTTTTCTTTCTCATATATTATTATTTATCGTGACAAAGTCTCGTTGATAATTTTGTAACCAAGAGGCAAATATATATATATATATGTGTGTGTGTGTGTTTGAAATATTTCAATTTGTTCCATTTAATACGTTAATTTATTTAAAACGTGTTTTTTTTCTTTTTTTTTTTTGTAAATAAATTATTCATGGTTTTTTTTTTGTTTTTTTTTTTTTTTTTTTTACTGAAAATGTTCCGAGTTGTCGAATTAAATTTTTTATGTCAACTTTTGTGGATATGCGTGTGTTGGTTTTACCAAAAGTGCAATGGGGAAAAAGGGTTGAACGTTTCACCGAACGCTGGTCTCCTATGACCAATTTTTTATTTATTTATTATTATTTTCAATTAAAATTTTATTCATTTTACAAACATTTGTTATTGTAAGTATCGATTTGTTATAGTTAAATAATTATTTATTTTTTTTTTTTTTAAGCTTGTACTAAATTAATTATTTTGCTTTGTTAAGTTTGAATTTGTACAAAGATCGGTTATGGGTATTTAAAATGATTTTATTTTATAAAATAAAAAAAAAAAATACTAAATCATTAGTATATAGGTAAGCCAATTTTATTTTGAAGTAGGGGAACGAAACGAGTGCTTGTCATAAATTCACCCACTTTGGATTAACCCTCTAAGAATATAGGGGTGACAACGAACAGCAAGCCCTTTTCAAAAACCATAAATGAAAAACTTGGGTCAAGTGGTGTTGTATATATCATTTTAAAGATCCATTTAAAAGTCTCTTAACTATTATTATTATTATTATTTAATTTGTTTTGAAATTTGTAACATTGGGGTCTTTGATTTATTACAAATATGATTTTGAAGATATAATTTTGTATTTTATTAAACATTGAGAAGAGAGAAAATAAAAATGTGTTACTTTGATTTACTTGAGAACTATGTTCATAGTAGGGATACCTTGTATATGTTATATATATATATATACACTACACACACATACGTATATACTGTAACTTATAAACCTTGGGTATAGCATCATAGTGAAGTATAGTGTTACGCGAGTAAGCACTTTCCGTATTCTAGGATACATTGCTTCACCATAAAGAGAGGGAGTATAACGAAATTAATTTTCTAATGTTAAATTTATATTTTATTAAAGATTACAAATAAATCTCTCTTTCCTCACTTTCACTTCAATTTTTTTTCTATTTTTCAATTTGTTTTTTTTTTGACGAAGAATTTTCCATTTAAATTTTATTATTGTATAATTATTTTTATTATAATTATTATTAACGATAAATACAGGTACATAGATATGATTGAATAATTAATATACTGAAACGTGATATTTAATTATTTTTTATTTTTTGTTTACCTTGTTATATTTTTTATTTTTTTTTGTTTTGTTTTATTATTTACCTTTAAAATGTACATTTTTTTTTTTAATTAAGTTTATTATTACCTACGTTAAACAATTCTACATAAAATTAGGTGTATTCGAAGGTAAATAATAGAATTATGTTATTTAAATAATTTTTTCTTACAAAGTGTAAAATATAAATTGTATTTTTTTTTTTGTAATAAATTGTCAATCAATTGAACAAATCATTGACAAATGATAAATTATCAATCATTCTTTTTATTTATTTTTTAATTATACTAAATAATTAATTAAAATCAAATGCCATAACACCATTAGCACGTGTGCATTTATTTCGTCCAATTGATTGAATTTATTTCGTTTTAAAAATTAATATATAATAAATACTTCAACACAATTAACAGAAATAAGGAATTGACCTCGTAAAAGGGGTGAATGGGATTGGGGTAAGGGTGGCAAAGTATAAATATGTACTTACATCATAACTTTAGATGTATCTTTCGATACCCCTAGCATGATATCCATCGAACCACAAACTATGGTGAATTTAGCTGAGTGTAATATCGGTGACATGGAGTCTCGTTTTCTAAAGTAAACGTTCAACGTGATCCTATAGGAATATTAAAAGCTAATATATTCCATGGGTACACATACACATACATATATATATATGAAACCACACCATGTACAAAGTAAAATCTACTTGTTAGTTTCAATACACAGAAAGAGAAAGAAAGAGAGAAATAGAAAGATGGAAAATTTATATGTGTGTTTGTGTATGTATATGTGATAGAGAAAGATAGAAAATTAATATGTGTGTATGTGTGTTTGTGATATACAGAAAAATAGAAAAAGATAATGAAAGGTATGGGAAACAGAAAAAGAATACACAAGAAAAAAGAAAAAAAAATTAAAAAAAAAATAAATAAATAAATTAGAAAAAGAAAATAAATTAAAAAAGAAAATAAATCAATTAGAAAAAACAAAACAAAATACATTAAAAAAATAAAATAAATCAAATAAGAGATAAATAAATTAGAAAAATAAAATAAATTGAATAGAAAAAAATCTAAATTAGAATAATAAAATAAATTAAAAAGAACAAAACTAAATTAGAAAAATACAATAAATGAAAAAGAGAAAGATAACAAAATTTTATGTTACAAAAAAAAAAAGAAAGAAATAAAAAATAAAAAGAAAGAAAGTGTGAAAAGAAAAAGAAAAAGACAATGTGTAAAAAAAAAAAAAAAAGAAATGAATGAATGAAAGACAGATAGAATAAATGAATGAATGAATGAAAGAATAAATGAATGAATGATTAAGAAAGAGTGATAGAATGAATGAAAGAATGATTAAGAAAGAGAAAGAGAATATGAGTGAAAGAGAAATGAGTAAAAATGAGGAAAGGAGATAATTAATAAGAGAAATAAAGATTGAAAGGGTGACGCGTAGGGGTAAATGAGGGGTGGGAAAGGATTGTAAGGGATTGAACGGTGGTTGTTTTAGCAAGTAAGCGTTGACAGGGCGTAAAATCCACCTAGTCGAGATTAATGGAACACGAAAACCCCGCCCATATGAACCCACAACGAAACCTTTTTCGACATCATCATCAGTAGAATTATTTATTCATCGTATTCGAAAGACATTTCCCTTGTGAATTTTCATTATAAATAAATCAATGAAAAAAAGGCTGCAAAACTTATTCCATACACATACACACACACACACACATCCTCTACTCTTTTCTTGTGTTGAATTCTATATAAATTGGTAGTTGATTTATTTCAATTGGCTTTTATCTTTTTATTTTATTTTATTTTATTTTATTTTATTTTATTTGTTTTACTTTGTTTTACTTTTTTTCATTCGTTTTTCTTTCGCATTATCGAAAGGAAAGCTCAACAAGTAGTAATTGCAGTAATAGAGGGTTGCATTTAAGGGTTTGTGTATTTTACTTCTATATATTTTTGCTATAAAAATGTATCGAATGATGTTTGAGAAGTTCAACAAATTGTTTTTTCTTTTTTTAATTTTAAATGCAATTTCAATGATTTCTTATTTCAATTGACTTATTTGATGTCAGATTTTAATTAATTAATTATTAATACGAATTGGATATTAGAAATACACGAATAGTATTTAAATGAGTATCAAAAATGATTATTAACAAAGTTCAACAAATTGTTTCTTTTTGTTTTAAATGCAATTTCAATTGACTTATTTAATGTCAGATTTTAATTAATTAATTATTAATGTGATTGGATATTAGAAATATATGAATATTATTTAAATGAAGTGTCAATAGGTCATATTATAATTATATCGATTAATATTTAGAAAAATATAAAAAAAGGAAATTAGGAATTATCAGCGTGTTTGATATAGATGAGATCAATATTTTATAATAAAATTTATATTATTATATTTATATTATTACGTGAGATATCTTCTCAATATCGATAAATAATCTTGACATACAAAACTTTGACGCGAATTTGAACTCATATCTATATTACCAACACCTTATTACAAATACTGGACCATTTATTATAAAATATCGACAGATTATTATTTATATTTAACCAAATTTTCCGCTTATATAAACCACGTGTGTGTTATGGGTAGGAGTCATTTATCTTTGCGAAATATTGGATAAATAAATAAAACTATTTTTATTTGATATTATTTGTTCTACTTTTCTTTTGTGAATGAGAAATAAAATATATATATTTTTTTTGATTTAGAAATGAATAATCTAAATTTTATGTAAATTGCAGTACTCATTGCATTTGATTGTACGTTGAGTACATTTAGTGTTGAAATAAAAGAATAAAAAAGATTTAATAAAAAAATGATTTGTGTTTTTAACAAATTAAAAATATATATTTATTTATAATGAAAATTTAATTTATAACATAAGCAATATTATTTAATTTAAGAATAGAATATTTTTTATTATTTAAAAATTAATAATGCAAATTGCAGTACTCGTTGCATTTGATTGTACGTGGAGTACATTTAGTGTTGAAATAAAAGAATGAAAAAGATTGAACAAAGAGATGTGTCCTTTTAAATATAAATTGTTTAATTTTATAAATGAAAAATATTTCATTAAAAATAATAAGTGTTTTTTTTAACAAATTAACAATAAATAAGAACTCACAAGAAAATTTCATTTAACTCGAATTTATATATAATACACTTTAGGTGAAAGAATAATGTTACAAAAAATATATTATAAAATAAAAGTCAAAGTATTAATCTCTTAAGATAAATTTATAGATGAGATAGTAGTAGTAATAATAGTAGTAGTAGTAGTAGTAGTAGTAGTAGTAGTAGTAAGAACAAGTGATCGAAATCTATTGAACTAAAGTGGATCGGAATGATGGTTCTCGTTATAAAACTATCTCGTTACCAATGAAGACAAGTTTTTCTAACGGACGATTATTTTTATAGTAATAACTATCCTAGTAATTTCTACGTTCTAATATTAAAAAAAAAAAAAAAAAAAAAAAGGATGATGTACCTGAAAGGATGATGAAAAAAAGGATGGAGAGTAAAAACGACTTTGATAACTTTTCGTGTAGGATAGTGAAAGATTAAAAAAAAAAAAAGAAAAAAAAAATTCTAAAAATAAAAAATTAGAAGGAGAAAGCAAAGAGAGAGAGAGAGAGAGAGAGAGAGAAATAGAGAGAAAGAGAGTGAGAAAGAGGAAGATCTCAGTGACTTAACTCCTTTTACTCGTTAACAAGAACCTTTTCAAACGAGCGTCTAACTCGTTTTTCCTCGTTAAAGGATTAAATTCCATTAAACTGATCCATTATCACATAAGACAGTCAAATAAGATCTGTAGAAGATGATCAGCTTCCGATGTAATTAATTGTCACTACGTATTTAATTACACACACACATATATATACATTTATAGATAAATGTACAGAAATGTTTGTAAAGTTTCTTTCAAATAAAAATCTAAAGTGAAAAAGTAAAAAAAGAAAGAACAATTTTTTATAATTTTATTGAAGGATATTATAATATTGTATTATAAAATTATTTATTAATATATTTATTAATTTATTATGGGGTTTATATTATTATTATTATATTAGAGTATTATTTTTTTTAACATATTTCGAGATATTAATTTTTGTTTGGTAACAAAATAAATATAAAAAAATTATCAAATATGAGGATTAGTTATATTAAAATTATTTATAAGATATTAAATTTTATTTTTATATTTATATATATTTATATATTTAATAAAACTAAAATTTTAAATTAAATTAAAATATATTTAATAGAATAATTTAATATATTTTTATATAAATTAAGAAATACAAAGATAATTATTTTAATAAAAATAATAAATATATATATATATATATATATATATATATATATATATATATATATATAATATAATTCTTCTAATCACTCTTACCTACACAATTTTGTTAAAAAAAAAAAAAAAAACCAAATCATTTATTTATTCTATCCTAATAACAAACTCTTCAGTCTCAACTTTCAAAAAAAAAAAAAAAATAGAAAAACAGAAAAAAATTAATCGCCAAATGTAATTATTTTTACTACTCCTTTTTCTTTTTGTTCCTTTTAATTATGTAAACCCCCTTTCCTTAACTCTCCCCCTCCCCCCGGGTAAGATAGATTTCCGTATATATATATATAGGAAAAACGGAGAACGTCCGATCGTCGATAGCCAATTTAAAATTCAATCTTCAATCATTTCTAATGTCGGACGTGGGTACGTGAGTAGTTCACGTATGTATGTCTCTGTGTAGATGTGTGTGTATGCACGAAGAACGAGTAAAGTGAACCTTTTCACCTTTCTCCCATTCCACCACCCTACCATTTTCCACTTTTTCTCTTTCTCACCATTACAATTGTGCATACGAACACTTCGCATTTCGATAAAATTTGTTCCTTTTGTATCGATAAATACTTTACTATGATGTTACACACATTTACCATGGAATACACGATAAATACACATGTATATGTGTATGTGATGTGTATGTGTACATACATATATGATTGTCCTATATATATTCACGTATTACATGTAAAATATTCGTGTGTGTGTGTGTGTATTAAGGATTGCGTTCAGAGTTTAAATCGTTTGATTGTAGTGGTAGTAGTTGTATTAGTATACCAACACACCAATACACAATGTAACCATTCAACGTGTTATCGTAAAACGCACGATGTAAAATTAATAGACATCGGGCTCGTAAATCGTTCGTTCGAGATCGGCTTCGAGACGATCCCTCTCGGAACGGGAAAAAGATTTACGATCGAGCCCTTCCTTCCTTCCTTCCTTCCCCCTTCTAACTCCCTCCCTCCCTCACTCACTCACCGTTTCGTCCTATAATCGTAGGAAATTTTTCCTTTTTCTATGTTTTTTTTTTCTTTTAGTTTATCCTTTATTCGAAAATTTTCACCTACCATCTATATATATATATATTCGCCATTTATCTTTCTTTACTTTTTAGTTTTCTGTTCTTTTTCATTTTAGGATTTGATATTTCGAACATTGTTTTTTTTTATATATATATATATATTTTTTTTTCTTATTGTATTATTTTTATTCGTACGAATGAAAAATATTGTACAGTATTTAATCGTACTTCGTTTTTTAATTTCATTTTGGTTTTTTGTTTTATTTTTTTATTTTTTTCTGCTACATTTGCTTTTTGATTTTGATTTATTGTATTTTACGTTTATTGATTTTTTTTTTTTTTGTATCACATTTATCGTTAATTGTTTTTATTTTTGATCTGAAAAATATTTTTCCAAATAAAAAGTTGCTAATTTGATTTAATCTCGAAATAAATATTTAAATAATATTTAATTAATTGCCAAATTAATTTGGATTATTTACTTCTTTATTTATTTATTTTTTTTTTTTTTATTGGAATTGTAAATTTAGTTTTACAATCTCACCAACAACGATTTGATTTTTCCTTAATGTATTTTTTAATTTTTTTATACAATAAATGTGTCCCCTCACCCCCTCTTTATTTCTTTCTAGTCTTTTTGTTATTATTATTATTGTTATTATTATTCTTTCCTTCTTTTCTTTTCTTATTTCGTTTTTTCACCGTTCTTTCTCATTTTTTGCACACAACTCTTACCCCCTTTCTCTTTTCTCCTTTCACTTGGTGCAGTTTTCCCTACACTTTTTTCAAGCACCCACCACCGACTTTAGACGGTCTTTTGAAGCTTTAAAGCTTTAAGTAAAATACGCGCAGGAAAAGGCCAAAACGCGGAAATGCCTCGAACTAGAAAGTTATTTTGCCGGTTGCTGTAAGAACTGAACCCTTTTTTCCTTTTTTATTTTTTTTTATTTTTTTTTATTTCACATTCTCTTCTTTTCCTTCCTTTTATTTATTTCTTTTCTTTTTTTTTTGCTTCTATTTCTCGATAGTAAGAAAGAAAAAAAACATGAAATCTTATTCGAATCGAACTTGTAGTATCGATGAAAGCGTGAAATTGGTGATTAGTAATACTGTAAAAGTACAATAAAATTTACTGTAAAAGTACAATATGAAATGTTGCAGAACTTAACGCGAAATCGTATTTTGCAATAATTTGTTTCTTGTCCAATAAATAAATGGCGCAATATTTGCAACACATTTTTTTCTTATTTTATTTTATTCTATTTTTTTTAATCAAAATGATTTTTATAAAAGAATTTTTCTGCTTTACAACACTACCTTCACAATTATCAGACCCTCACAAAAAATACTATCAACACATCATAGAACGAAATTAAATGATTAATTAATTAAATAAATAAATAATAATAATAATAATGATAATAATATTGTTTATTCGTAAATAAATTGAACTTAATTTAAGTTAAATATATATTGTATTATAATAACAAATCTTGTCTTAATATCTTAAAAAAACATATATTGCATAATTCGAAATGAAATGAAGAGAACATTGGGAAAATAAGCAAAGATAAACAAGAATAAGAATAAGAATAGAAATAAACATTTAAATAAATCAGTAGCCGACAAAGGAGGAGTCAATCTTTCAAGATTTCCCCCTTTTTTCTTTTTTAATATTTTTTTATATATTTTTTTTTGTTTAAATACTCCATCCACACCGTCGTCTCTTCCTATCATCTTTCTCTTTTAATATTTACTCTTGAAAAAAAAAACAAAAAAATTATGGAAGTTTTCTCTTTTTGAAATAAGAAAAAGATGAAATAAAGCAAGAGAAAGAATGAAGTCAGAATAAGAAAAATAACAAATAATAATCAAAAAACAACAAAAACAACAACAACAACAACAACAATAACGACAGGAAATGTAGGAAATGCAGGAACAGAAAAAAAAAAGAAAAGGAAACTGAATGAAGACAAATATCGAAAAAGATAGAAAGAAGAGAAAGAGAACAAAAAATTATAAATTTATAAATATCTGAAGAAGGGGGGTAGAAATAGGGGGTGTAAGAAGTTATCTTTCATATACTATTTTTTCTTGTTTTTTTTTTTTTTGGTTTTTCAAAAGAAAAATCTCAACATGTTTCGCGATAATTTTCAAACGTAAAACGAAAAGAACGTTTCTCTTCTCGTTTTAAAAGTCATACGAGGGTTGGGGAAATTCGCGATATTTCTACCACTACAACAGAGAAATATGAGAAAGAATAAGAGAGAAAGAGAGAAAGAGAGAGAGAGAGAGAGAGAGAGAGAGAGAGAGAGAAAAAACAAGTGAAAGAGAACAAGAGAATAGCATGAAATGAGAATAAAACCACGTCCACACACGATTCGTTCGTCATTTCATCCCCCATCTCCATACTAAAACCCCCATTTCTAACCCCTACTTTTTCTTCTTCTTCTTCTTCTTCTTCTTCTTCTTCTTCTTCTTCTTCTTCTATTTTACGTCGAGCCTTTAATGTCTACGTGTCTCTCTCCCCCTTTCTTCTTTCCCTGTTTCTCAAACACCCCCCACCCCTTCCCTTCCCTTCCCTTCCCTCCCCCTACTACCTCTTTGGTGTTTGTCGGAATAGGGGGAGGAGGGAAAATAAATGCAACGAATGGAAAGAGAGAAATGCAGCAGAAACGGCATAACAACAACAACAACAAGTCGTATAATAGTTGCGGTTGAAAAGAGAAAGAAGAAGAAGAAGAAGAAGCAGTAGACGAAAAAGAAGTGTGTAATAAAATAAAAAAAAAAAATGAAAAAGGCTGAGGATGGTGGTGGTGGTGGTGGTGGTGGTAGGAAAAAAAGAAAAAGAAAAATAAATAAAAAAAAAGTAAAGCGACAAAGAAAAAGTAAAGCGAGAATAAAGAATGGCGCTCGTAAAATGTTATATCGTGCAAAAGGTAGAAAGATTGAGAACGAGAGAGAGAGAGAGAGAGAGAGGGAAGGGTTGGTTGTCGGCAAGGTATAGTAGAAGGGAGAAACGAGGGGGTTGGTTTGGTACGGTGATGATATAGAATGGAGAAGGGGGTTGAAAAACCTCTCCAACGTGGACTTGCAAAGTAGACGCGGACCGATGCTCTTTATCGTCTCTTATGAGAATTAAAGGGCCAAAGAAGGGATAAAGGGAAGAAGAGAAGGAAGAAACGGGTTCTTTTAACATTTCCCTTTTTTTCCTATTTTTTAATATTTTGTTTGGTTATCTTTTTATTATAGTGTTGATCGATTTTATTGGTTACTTTTTTTTAAGCCTAGTAATATTGGGGTTAATTAAATGTTTATAAGTTTTATTATGTTGTTTTAAATTAATGCAACAATTTTTTATTTTTTTTTTTGAAGTCAATAAAATTATAAATACATATATGGTATTTATTATATTTATAATTTTTTAAATTGCACATATAATAATTTTATAACATTATAATGTATAATATATTTTATATATAATATAAATTATATAAAATATATATAAAATAATTATAAAATATATTACATAAAATATATATTATTAAAAAATATATATTATGTAGTATATATATATATTTAAATATAAAATAAAATAAAAAAGTAATATATATATATATTTAAATATAAAATTAAATAAAATAAATAAAAAAATAATGTATATATATTTTAATATATATAAAATTATTTATATTATTATTTGAATATATTATAATAAATTTATTTAATTAAATTATTATTATTTAATAATACAATTTATATATTAATATAGAAAAATACACAAAACACACACGAATATTTTGATTCACCTTTCAATAGAATGAAAACGAAATTAGGAAATAAGATTTGTTTAATGTTTTTTCTTTTTTTATTTAACTTTTCTTTCTTTTCCAAAGTACCAAAGAACAAAAAAATTGATTAAATTTTTTCTTATTGCGTTGATTACAGGTGAGGTGATTGGACAACGATTTCTAGGAAACGAAAGCCACGTGGAACACTTCAAGTTACTGGAACGTGTGTCAACTTCAATCTTGATCGGGGCAAGGTAATTTGAACAATAATTCATTCGATTATTTTCTCGATTTCGTTGATACGTTCAACAACGAGTTATCGTAGTTCGTGACTACTACGATAGTTATAGGATGTTTGGAAGGGTGAAGGGTTAGGGTGTAACCCGTTGATTCAGTCTTTTCTTATAAGCATTGAGTGTTCCGAGATTCAAGATTCATATCGATCTATCTATCTATCTATCTATCTATCTATCGGTTGATCGAGAAATCGAATGAGATCAAAAGATCTTTCGTTCTTTCGATCTATCGATCGATTTGTTCAGGGTCGATTGTTAACAAAGTGTCGGAAGTTTTTCTTATCGACCAATCAACAACGATTGTACAACTAAATTCCTTCCTCAAGTCGGAAACATGACGCAGCATTTTCTTGGTTTATTTAAAAAAAAAAAAAAAATTATTTTTATATTAACGAAAGATAAAATTAAAGATAAAATTATGTGAAATATATATACACAGGGTGTACTTAATTTAATTAATTATTTAAAAAAGAATTTTTTGTATTTTGATATAGTTCATATAATAATATAATTAAATATTTAATATAATAATATAAATATAATATAAATATTAATATAATTAAATATAAAATATAATTAATATAGTAATATAATAATATAAATATATTATTAAACTATATTTAAAATATAATAATAATAATAATAATAATAATAATATATTTAATTAACATATTTACACATTTGATACTTTTGGTTTTTTTTCAGAAATGCCATTTACAACATAAGTCTTCACGATCTCACGGAAATCATCGATCAGGTGAGCTTACGTTTATTAATATATTTTTTGAATAAAACAACAATAAAAAAAATAAGAAAAGAAAAAAAAATATCTTTGCAAACTGCAACACTATATTTTTTCAAATGATTTGTCGATAATTGTCATAATAATCTTAACGATACTCGTGTAACAACTGATACGCAAAAATAGTACAATTAATTCTACGTAACAATTAGAAAAATTCCAAAGAAACAAAAAGAAAAATTTAAATTAAAATGCAACCTTAAAATAAATCTTCCTCTCTTTCTTTTTTTTTTTTTTTTTTTTTATTAAATACCCAAATAATAAAATTTTAATGCAACAAATGAAGAAAATGAGAGTTTAATTATTATTGTTTCGTTATTTATGATCAAGAAAGGGGGTTGTAAATAAAAAAGGGGAGAACAGTAAGAATAAAAAAAAGAATAAAAAGAGAGAGAGAGAGAGAGAGAAAAAGAGTGAGGATTGAAGGATGAGAAATAAGGGATGAAGAGGAAGGGTAAAATATGGGGGAGGGAAACGGGTTTTAACGTATGCTCGTTTAACGTATAGTATTTCACGTTCACGAGTTTACTGTGAATTCAGCGGACCGTGATATAAATTAAGAACAATAATGCGAGTATAAATTACCAATAGTGTCCCGGAAGCAGAATGGCGTAACAGTACGTTGTTCTACCCTTTTCTACACCCCTTCTACCAATCCACCCCAACCCCCTTGTAAATCTGAATCTTTCACGGTTGTACTACCTTTTGTGCTATTATTTTCATCCTCACCGTTGCTACTTCTTCTTATTATTCTTCTTCTTCTTCTATTACTACTTTTTTCTGCTTTTGTTGTTGCTGTTGCAGTTGTAGTTGTAGTTGCACGATGCATTACTAATTTTGTAGTTTTGTATCTAATGTAATAAAATAAAATAGAAAATGTATTAAAATCAATTAAAATGAAATACATTAAAATTAAATAGAATGGGAACTTATCTGTAAAACAAATATAAAATAAAATAAAGTAATATTAAATAAAATAAAATAAAATAAAACGTTAACTTACGTGTAAAAAATAAAATAAAATAAAATAATATAAAAAAATATAAAATATTATAAAATAAAATAAAATAAAATAAAATAGAATGTTAACTTATGTGTAAAATTAAAAAAATAAAATAAAATAAAATAAAACGTTAACTTACGTGTAAAAAAAAATAAAATAAAATAATATAAAAAAATATAAAATATTATAAAATAAAATAAAATAAAATAAAATAGAATGTTAACTTATGTGTAAAATTAAAAAAATAAAATAAAATGTTAACTTACGTGTCAAATGAAAAATAAAATAAAATAGGAAATAGAAAGATAGTTAATTTGATTTTTATTTAATTTTTGGTTAGAAAATTTGTCAAAAATTTGTTAAAAAAAAACAAAACAAAAATCTTGTAGAAGAAACTTCAAATAAGAAAGAAGAATCACAAATCCCGAAGAAACGTTGGTTGATCTAAACGCATTTTCTTATCTTGTGGCACTTTGATTAGCCTTCCAGGAAAAAAAAAAAAAAGAGAAAAATATAAACTTTGCTATCCTTTCCAATCAATCAAATTGAAGTGGAAAAGTGAACGGACTGTTTGCTTGCTTCTTCTTGACTTCCTTCCTTCCTTGTTTGCTTGCTTGCTTGCACGTAGAAAATCGGAATGAAATGAGAAAGAGAAATAGAGATAGAAGGTGTTGTACAGCGAACTAGAATCGTGATGATGAGACCCGCGAGAATTTCATGGTCGTGTCCGTCCTACGGATCACACATAAAAAGAAAAAAATATCTATATAAAAGAGAGAGAGAGAGATAGAGATAGATAGAGTGAGAGAGAAAATTGGAAATTCGATATTGATCCCCTCCTCCTTTTTTCTCTAACCCTTCCCACACCCTTCACACCCTTCACACTGTTCATCTTTTTTACTTTTACTCAACGCAACTTCGAAACTACGAACTAAAGTAGCAAAAGTGGATAAGAAAATTCAAGAAAAATCAATAAAACAAAAAAAAGGAAAAAAAGAAGGTAGAGGGGGAAAAGGACAGGGGGGAGGAAGACAATTTTACGAATAAAAAGATCAGGAAATAAAAAAAAATTCATGTGTGTATATATGTGCATGTGCGTGTGAGAGAAAATGAGACAGTGCAAATGCATGAAAAGAAAAAGATGATAAATCAAACTAAGGACAAGAAAGAAAGTAAAGAAAGTTTAAAAAAAAAAAAAAAAAAAAAAAAAAAAAAAAAAGACAGAAAGAGAGAAAGAAGAGAAGCAAGGAAAAAGACAGACGATGAAAAAGTATGAAGAAAGAAAGAAAGAAAAAAATAATAATAATAAAGGGTTGAATGAAAGTGAGCGAGAGAAAATGAGAGGAAAAAACGGTGAGGTAGAGGGTTAAAGGCGGCGGGGTGGGGTGGAGGTGGAGTATTGGTAAAGGGGAATAGAAGAAGAAAAGATAAAACGATGGAAAGAAAATGTGAATGAACGATAGAGAGGAAGTAAATGTGAGAAGGTTTAGAAAAAGAAAGAGAGTGATAAGGGGGTGATGGTGAGGGTGGTTGGGGGTTTGACTTCGAAAAGACATAAAACGACGTATCTGCGAGTGAGAGAAGATCGATCTGGGACACTCCCCACACCTTTCATTTCTTTCATTTCTTTCTTCCTTTTTTTTTCTCTTTTTTTCGCACACACATGGTGCTTTTCCACACACACACATATACATATACATATAAATACACATACTCTTTTAGCTATCACCATGTTCGTTTAACTCACCTACGCGTTTAGTTTTCTTACCTAGAATTGGATCGTAAAAGTCAGTATGGATAGGTATATTGCTTATTTCATCCTAGAAGAAGAAATCACCAACGTAAAGAAAAAAAAAAAAAAAAAAGAAACTTAAGCCCCAAACCTCCACCTTATCGTAATTTGCAATATTTTTACCCTCAGTTCTTTTTTTTTTTTTTTTTTTTTTAATCTTCTTCTTCTTCTTCTTCTTCTTCTTCTTTTCCTATTTGTTTTCTTCTTATGTTAGTCACAGAGGTATGTGCAAAACCCCCCGTTGAAAACGCACGTTCTGGTTTGGGTTCTTCGGGTCGGGTCGGGTCGTATTCCTAAATATATCTCACGACACGAAAATATCGAGATTCTCGAGTATTTTCAAGAAAACTTCTTCCCCTTCTCTCAACCCCGTGCGACGATGACATTTTGCTACTGCTGCGAAAAGGATTAGTTTTTGCTTCGAATAGAAATTTTCTTTTTTTTTTTTTCTTTTTTTCTTTTTCTTTTAAATGTTGTAAATTTGAATTCCACGATATAAAATTATTTAAAGAAAATGTTCTTTTAGATAATAAAAATCTAATAAAAGTATATTGAAAAGATTATTTAAGAGAACCGTGTTGCACGAATAAATTAAAACGTTCCCTTTTCGCAATG
The DNA here is from genome assembly GCF_049000335.1 of Polistes dominula. Lineage (NCBI taxonomy): Eukaryota > Metazoa > Arthropoda > Insecta > Hymenoptera > Vespidae > Polistes > Polistes dominula. The sequence continues at coordinate 1,124,975 of NW_028301154.1, forward strand.
AAATTAAATTCAATTTTCAATTTTCGTGATAATGTTTAATAACCGGATATTAATACTAATAACTTATCGATTCTATATAATTTATTATAATCTCTATCTAATTTTGTATTATATTAAAGAATAATCTTTAAGACGTTTAAACAAATCCCTTTTTTCTCGGATTACCATATTTTTGTCGATTTAATCAAAAACTATATTATCTACAAAGAGATGATTACTTACTTACTTACTTTACTTACTTTACTTACTTTACTTACTAACTTTTCCTTACTTTCGCAAAAAAAGATTTTATCATCTAACGTCTAAAAAGGGTGGGAACGGGTGATAGGAGGAAAAAGGGAAAGGGAATTACATCTATCGATGTGATAAATCGAAAATCCAATGAATTAAACCAATATTAAATCGTTTTTCGCATTGGTAATCTATAATCGGTGAAGTTGTGTGATTGGATGAGATGAGTTGGCGAACATAGGGGATGTAAGGGGTGGAAGTGAAGGTATAAAACGATTTTCCAACCGGTCCAAAGGAATCTCGTGGATGGATTTCTTTTTTTCTTTTTTTTTCCCCCTCCCTTTTCTTTCTTTCTTTTTTCTTTTTTTCTTCTTCTTTTTAATTCAGGGCTTATCGCAGCAAACGAAAACGTCAGATCTCGTCGGATCACGATTAACAATCGTGAACTAGGAATGTTCGTGAAAAATGCAGCACAGAATTTTCACGAAAAATTTTTCATCGAACCAACCATACATTCAACCATCACGTTTTTCAATTCCAAAAAATGTTTCTTCCTATTTCCAATGCAACATTTTTTTAACAATTTTCTTTGTACGATTCAATTTTGCTTTGTTTTTTATTTTTTTTTTATTTTTATTTTATTTTATTTCCATTAGAAATCAATGAAGATTTGTTTCATTTCATTACTATTATTATTATTATTATTATTATTATTATTATTATTATTATTATTATTATTATTATTATTATTATTATTATAAAGTAGTAGAGTAGTAGTAGTATTAGTAGCCAGTCGATTAATAAATATTATTCCATTGGATCTTTCCAATCTTTCAATATCTCTTCGATATCGTTTAAAAAAAGTTATTTCCATATTTCCCTTGTCGTAAAATCCACGAATCGTATTGAGAGAGAAGACCCGTCAAATCCGGAATTGGATAGGTAAATTCTATGAATATCATCTTTAACCCCTTTCCCCCTCCCCCATTTCTACTGGTGGTCAACTATGAGTGTGATTTTAAAGTGGTCGATTAAATAAATAAAAAAATAAATAAAAAAATAAATAAAAAAATAAATCAAATAAATAATACATATACGTATTACAGTTTTGGATAGGACAAAAATAATTATAAACAATTTTTGATGGATAAATTATATATATATATATAAAATAATTAAATCTTAATTCGTCTAAAAGTATTCTATATATAATATATTACTTATATATATATAATATAATATTATTTTTTTAATTATAATACTACATTGTTTATATTATATATAGTATATAATATATAATAATATAAAAAATAATATAATAATATAATATGTAATAATTTAATATGTAATATATAATAATATAATAATTATATTATATTTATAATATGTATAATTAATTATATGTTAATAAAATTATAATAATAATATTATTATTATTATTATTATTATTATTATTAATATAGTAAAAATATAATTAATATATATATTATATTATATAATATATTAGTTTTAAAAAAGCTGAATCGTAACAAGTTATGCAACTTTATACTTCTTCTTCTTCTTTTTCTTTTACTTTTTCTGATAGGAAAACAAACAAAGTTCTAGTCGTGTAATTTCGATCTTTGATCCCATTTTTATGTTTTTCCATAAAGAGAAAGAAAGAGAGAGAAAAATACGATAAATCAGATAGGTTTCCTTTACTCTCTCTCTCTCTTTCTCTTTCACTTCTCTTTTACTCTATCTCTTTTTAGTAGAAATCGATTTTGTAGGTTGAAACCGCACGTCTTTCCTTCGAGACATAGAGTTTTTCCCTTAGAAAACTTCTACACCATTATACGTTTTTCCCATCTCCAATAGGAAAGAGAGAAGTTATCATTTATCCCGTACATATCTCGGAAATTTTTCAATTTCTTACATTTTCCCACTTTCTTCCTATATCTTTTTCCAAACGTCCCCTCTTTCAAACCCTTCCCCCCTTCTTCACACACACTCTGTCTCTTTCTCTCTTTCTTTCTCTCTCTCTCTCTCTCTCTCTCCCTTTCACTTTCTTTTCAGTTTAGTTTCATCTATCTCATTTCTGTCAATATGTATTCCATGCTTACGACTAAGAAATGCATTGCTTGTTTTCTCGGTTTCACTATGATGCAAGCTCAAGGATTCGTTATGTACACCGTTCTGAAAGCTCTTTCAAAAAGAAAGAAAGTAAGAAAGATAGAAAGAAAGAAAGAAAGAAGAAAAAAATTATACAAGAGGAAAGAAAAAGATAGAAGGGGAGTAGTAAATCCTATCGATATCGAAATGCAGACTCCCACAGATGGACCACTACAGTCAGAACCACAACCAACTACTACCACTATCTAACACGAGGCTCGTTTTCTTCTTATAAAACTATCTTTCTTTCTCTCTCTCTCTTTCTCTTTCTCTCTCTCTTTCTCTCAATTTTCCTTTTACTACGCTAAGGCTTGGTACTTTACTTTCCATGTAAATTCGAGAGCTCGATTTTGTTCGAGAGTAATCGAGAACGATCAACGAGAATAGAATAAAAAAAAAATAAAAAAAAACAAACAAAAATACTCTCAACCAAAAAAGTGTTTCGGTTAGAAGAAGTAGATTAGAGGATTAGGCAGAAAAAGGATAGAATAAATAAAGGAAAGAATTATATTTCTCGCTTTTTTTTTAAATATTTCTGTAAAATTATTATTATTATTATTATTATTATTATTATTATATTTTCTATTATATAATATTTATATATATATATATATTATCATTATTATATATTATTTTATATATTATTTATTAAATTATTTATATTTATATCTATATAAAATTAATATATTATTATTTTAATTATTAATAATATAATAATAATATTATAATTTCTAAAATTTTCTCTAATTTCATTTTAAAATATCACGAAATCTAAAATCTAATCCTATACAATACGAATAAATAATATAATTAAAATAAATTAATATTATCATCATCAAATTATTATAAACAAATAATAAATACTTAATCCTTTTAAATCCTTTACGAATAATACACACACACACACACACAATTATTTCTTTTATAAAATAAATAAAATCATTAATTATTATATACCATTATTACATTTGTAAATTTATAAATAATAATAATAATAATAATAATAATACTTCAAGAAGTTTGGAATATATAAATCAATTATTATATATACATATATATTCACTTTTTAAATATAAAACGATACGATATGATATCTTTTATTTATTTCACAATTATTTTCCCATTCATATATTTTATCTATGACTCTCTTAAATTAACTAAATCAATTCTTGAAAAGTACTCTATAACATAAGATTTATTCTTTCTTTCTTTCTCTCTCTCTCTCTCTCTCTCTCTCTCTCTCTCTCTCTCTTTCATGGTTTTGTCAATCTGTTTCTTTTACAGTCATAAAAACATATCGTTGAATTTTAAAAAAGTAATATCGATAAAAGACAAAGACAGAAATACAGTAAAACAGAAAGAAAGAAAGAAAGAAAGAGAAAACTGATCGTCAGAATGAAACAGAAACAGAAATAAAGAGACAAACGGGAGATGAGGAAAAGGAGGATGAGAAAAAGGATGAGGATCAGGATGAGGAGCAGGATGAGGAGCAGGATGAGGAGGTGGATGATGGAAGAAGAGTACTCCGATACTCGAGAATATAGGAAATATTTATATCTGCGTATTATCCGGTCGGAAGTGGCCGTCGAATGAACGTACAGAGGACTAGAGAAGTACTACTACAAAAATAAAAAGGCCCAGGGCAGGAGTTAAAGGGGGGAAGGGGGGGGGTGAAGGAGGAGGAGAGAATACAGGAAAATGGAAGGGAGAGGGTAGGACACACATCAAAAAAAAAAAAAAAAAAAATAAACACAACAGACAGAAAAAAAAAATAAATAAAAAGACGAGATACGCATAGAAGGGAGAAACAGATAGATAGAAGGGGAGGGGGTAGGCAGGGGGACCTAGAATAGGGGATGGGGGATGGAAGATAGAGGGAATTGGTGGGGGTAAAGTCGACCGGGAATACGTTCGTTTCCACTTACAAAAAAATACAAAAAAAAAAAAAAAAAAAAACTAGAAAGAGAAGTAGATATCAGACAGGTTCGTAAAAGGGAAAGAGTAAAAGAGAAAGAGAAAGAGAAAGAGAGAGATAAAGTATAGTAATATAGTAGTATAGTTGTGTATAGTAGTAGCAGCAAAGAGCAGCTTTATTGTGGATGACGCCTAATGCAACTCACGCTGCAACCGGCCGACTGCATTTCTGTCTATCTTTCTCTCTTTCTCTCTTCCGTTGTGTTCTCTTTGTAAACGTGTGCAAAAGAGAAACCGAAAGGGTGAGAGTGAGAGAGACAGATAGAAGGATCGAAGAGTGAGAGGTGGCTCTGACCGGTCATTCACTCGAGGTTGTCGCTTAAAAACTTGCTACCACTACCTTCTATATGCTTTTTCTCTCTCTCTCTCTCTCTTTCTCTCTCTTACTCTCTTTTTCTCTTTTACTCTCTCTCTCTCTTTCTTTCTCTTTCTCTTTCTCTTTCTCTTTCTCTTTCTGGTGTCTACTTTATGCTATGCGTAGTTACGCACGACGCGAGACGGTTCTACCTATGTCTATGTTTGTGTGAATATGTGTGTGTGCTCGCCTTTGCTCGAATGGGATGAGTTGACTGGTATGAAGTTTTCTATATATATGTGTATATGTATGTGTGTGTGTGTGTGTGTGTCTAGTAAGAAAGAAAAAGAAAAAGAGAAAGAAAGAGATAGAGATGTTACTTTTTTTCACATACACTTATATTATCATATGTGTTTGTGTTGTGTTTATGTGATTTATAAAGAAACTGGTATGAAATTTTGTATGTATGTATTAGTAAGTAATGTAAGAAAAGTGAAAGAGATAGAGATGTTATTTTGTATATATATATTTGCATCATTATTTGTGTGTGCATGTGTGTGTGTATTTTATAAGTATGAATATGAGAGTATAAAATTTAATATTATACGAGTGTATGTGTGTATGAATGAAAATAGAAAAAGAGAAATAGAAATTTATACTTTTATTAGGTATATATGTGTGAATCATTATATATATATATATATGAGTTTATAGGATAGGTCAGTTCGTTCAGTCAGCTCGTTCGAATTTCCGCGCGTATTTCGACTTGAAAGACTGAAACAAATCGTTTACCTTGCCCGCCCAGATACATTGGCCAACCCATTGCTTTTCCCATGGTGGACAGATACATACCATTGAAGAAAAAATATTGTATTTATTTTCTTTATTCGTTTTTTTTTGGTCTCTTTTTCTATTTGTTTTTCTTATTTTGTACTGCTCTCTTCATTACTTCAAAGTAAAAGATTCTTTTTTAATGTCGTCAATTTCCGGTCAAAGAACTTTGAAGAGATCTAAAAAGTTTTATCCGGAAATCCTCGTCCCTTTGAGCAAGATAAATAAATTCAATTGATTCTACCAGATAACCATCAACGCGAATACCAAGAAATATATCCCATAACTTCAAAACACTTTTTAATCATTGTATTGATCAATATGATATACACCAGATATGATTTGATTTAATATAAACATTTCTCTCTTCTTTTATTTTCTATGATATATATTCGTCAATCAATTTAATTGACAATATAATAATTTCTCAACAAATTGTAATACGTATAAATTGTTATATAAAAAAAATATCCAACACGTGTCCATTTCATTTGCACTTTAATCTCACTTTAAATTATTAAACAGATTGTACGTAATAATTGTATATATAAAAATATAAGTATTAATCGAATAAATATAAATCATTTATTATATTAAACACGTATCATATCATTTGAACATTTAATCTCATTTAAAATTATTATAAAAATTGTACATGATGATTTTCTATATAAAAATAAGTCGTCAATAATAACGAGTAACACATTTATTTACCACGTTTAAAAATGATGCGTGATACGCGTACGTAAAACTCACCGACTACTCCTCTCTCCGAGTACTCATTGAACATAAACGTTATCCTTTATTTACGTTTTTATATTCGTCGTCATCTGCGATGTTTACAATTTGACTTTAACCGCTCGTCTAATCTCACATTGTATTAGTTTACTATGTTTCGGTCGGTCGTATCGTGATAAAATATTACTCGTTAGTAAAGTGTTATAGAACAAAGTGTTTGAAGTGTTATAGAACAGTGATTTTTAAGTGTACCAAATTTGGATTTAAAAAAGCTGAGATATATAATACAGGATGATATATGGTGGATATCAATTCGAGTAAGTTTTGTTTTTTTCCCCCTAAGATTATCATTTAATCGGATCTGATAGGAAAAAAGTCATTCGATTTGATAATTTCCATTGTGTTTGAAGAATTTTTTGATAAGTTCACGAGTTGTATCTGAAAAGTCATTTCTTCTTCGTTGAATGAGTGATACCTAAATTGAAACTTGTAATCACAATTTTCGAGAATATCGAAACGGATAAGAAAAAAAGGCAAAATTGTTGTTTAATCGTAAATATAATTTTTTACACAACTTTCTAATCATTTTGTCTACTAATACGTAAGATAATCAAACGCGATAATATTTCTTCATATAAGTCGTATACTTTTATCGATACGATACGATACGATACTTTCTCTTTTAGTTGAATTAAATTGAAATAACGTAATGATTTCACATGAATATATGCATAAATTAATCATAATATCCAATTTCTTATTTAGTCACTATCTCACTTTCTTTATTTCATTTCGAAATTAATAAAAGAAAGTTAGGTGAACGAATTTTATATTTCTTAATAATAACTAAATCATATTATGTTTTCTTTCATTATATTTATAATAATTAAAAAAACATTATTCACACGACACAATTGGAGAATGAAAATTTATTATATTATATTATATTTGATTTATTTATTTTTATTTTTTTTTTCTTAATGATTTCGTATAGAAGAAATTAAATTTTTAATTATAATTTAAAATGTGTTTGTATAAAAGATGAAAGTAAAGTGTTAAAGTGTGTTACATCTTGTCAAAAAAGAAATCAAACAAAATGTAAACTTTCTTTTTAGAAATTCGTTCCTTCCTGAAATGAAAAAGGTGAATCGATCGATTTTCGAGTAATCTAAAAGATAAATAAAAAAATACATATAACAATACTGTATAATATATTATATAGTTATAAAAATAATAATAAAATATAGTAGTTGTATATAGATATAAAAATAATAATAAGTTAGACAATAAAATTAATAATATATAATTAAAAAGTATCGAAATTAGATTATATCGGTACGTTTGATTAATAAATGAAACGTTAAGATTTGATTTAAAGATCTATAAAACATAAATAAATATAAACAATATTATTTTTATATACATATGCATATATTTATATATTAAAAAAATGTGTCTAAATTACAATATATCAGTAGGTGTGATAAATAATTGAAACGATAAGATTTGATTTATAGATTATGTCTGTCTTTTAACCGATGATATTAAACTCGTCAGATGAATTCAATTGAGATAACGATAATTTCTCGAGATATGTACATAAATCGATTTCCAAGCAGGTTTTCTCTCTCTCTCTCTCTCTCTCTTTTTCTATTTTTTTTCTTTTTTTTAACTCTTCCTGTTTATCTTTCGTTCTCCTACTCTTCGGGTAGTTTTCTTCACTGAAGTAGTGCTCGTCTTGCTTGCTTTTGTAATCGGAAAAGAGAACTCTGTAGTAGCTCGCGAAAAGAGCTTTCTTGTTTCTTTCTTGATTTGCTAGAAAGAGAAAGAAAGATAGAAAGATAAAAAAAAGAGAGAGAAGGAAGAAAGGAAGTGCAATTGAATAAACCGTTGGACCAATCGTTTTCCTCATTCTCAGTCTCGCATTTACGGCCTTGGTAGAAAATGGGATGGAGAAATTGACCGTACGAGAGAATAAGAAAGATAGAAAGAGAAAGGGCATGAAGGGGAGTAAAAGGAGAGATAAGGGTTCAGAAAGGAAGAATAAAAGGAATATATATATATATATATGTTGTATCCATCGAATTTTCAAAGAATACCAACAACCATCTTATAGAATTCGTAACGAAAAATTGAAAGAAATGATTAATGAATAAATATAAATAAATTCCAATTTTTATTAGAATAAAAAATAGATTTATTTTATTTATATTATTATTATTATATTATATATTATATATATATATATTTTATTTATTATATTACTTTTAGTAATAACTGGTTGATGTGCAACATGTTTTATTATTTAGTATTAAATGTGTGTATATGTATATGTATGTATGTGTGCATCAAGAACTTTAAAACAATCCTAAATATTAATAGTATATTCGATATACCTTTAATAATTGTTAATTAATCAAAGGAAATGTGAATTGTTGTCAAAAAGTTCGGAATTATTGATCTATGAACTTTCCCTTTCGAGATTCGTTTTCAAACTGACATAATGTCATCTCTATCAAAATAATTTTATTAAGTGTTGTTATATATGACTTTTCGAATGTTACGCATGTGCATAATGAAAATAATTCATCTAATTAATAGAATTTAAGATTATAACGTTCTGATTTTGGATTTTTTTATATTCTAATGTAATTATTTTATCATACCTGCACAGGTGATGACTATGAGGATTAAATTGTCCTGTAATGTATATAGAGTGTATTAGAATAATAAAATAATTATTAAATAATCAAAAGTAACGTGTTGTATTGTTGTTTAAAAACACCGAGTATATGATCGGAGTATTGTCTTCCTCAAAATTCACCTTTCGGAATGTTACGTTGACATCTGTCAAAATAGTTTTATTAAATGTTGTTTAAATGACTTTCTGAATGATGCGCATGTGCATAACGATAATAATTCATTTTGATTTAACCATTTTTTTCATTTGTATGTAATTGTTTTATCACACTTGCACAGGTGATAGTAGAATGCATGAATGTATTAAAATAATTATTAATTAATTTAAAGGGATCTGTGTATTGATGTTTAAAAGCATTGAGATGATATATGTTTAATGCACTGTTCTCTTTGAAACTGTCACTTTCAAACTGTCACTTTGTCATCTATGAAAATTCTTTGATTAAATTATTGTTTATATGACTTTTCGAACGAACGAAAGTAGAATGAACAGAACCAGAGTAATAGACTAAGATAGTAAAAGAGTAAGAGTAAGAGAGAGAGAGAGAGACAGAGAGAGAGAGAAACAGAGAGAAAAGTTGATTGAGGTCATGGGTTGAGAAAAAGGATAAAGATTACGCTCCGTCGAGTCTGCTGCTCGTTGCAGCTGATTGCGGTTCGACCTAACGGAAGCTTGGATCCGAGTTAATACCGTCGCGATAACGTCACGACGACCTGACTTTCTACACGTGCCTGAGAAAAACACTCTCTCGTGGAAAATGAGAGAAAGAGAGAATGATACTTAATGATTGAGAGAGATAGAAAGAAAGAAAGAAAGAAAGAAAGGAAGAAAGAAAGAGTGAGAGAATGAAGAAATGACGCAAGCTCGTTGGTTATAATAAAAAAAAAAAAAAAGGTTTTTGTATTTTTTGTGTTATCGTGCGTTGTGTTTCTTACAAGAAAAAAAATAATAAATAAATATTTCAAATTAATTACATTCATTGATAGAATATTAATGAAACAATTGTAATTTTATGTAAACCAATGTATTCTCATAGATGATAAACGTTGTTAATGATAAAAATGTTTTTAGTTGTGTTTTGTGTTGTTTTTTTTTTTTTTTCAGAACAAAAAATATTTCAAATTAATTACATTCATTGATAGAATATTAATGAAATAATTAGAATTTTATGTAACCAACGTGTTCTCATAGATGATGAACTTGTTCATATGTGGATCATACAAATTGGAGTTTAATCAAATTTCCGATTATTTTGGATAAAAGATGGTTTTTTTCGATGTTCCATATGTGATTAAAAAATTCGATACTTTTGTACCATCATTAACGAAGGGAAAAAAGAAATAAAAAAAAAAAACACAAGAATATTATTCGAGCTTTCGTAGGAATTATTTAAATATCGTATCAGACATTAGCAACGTGAATTTGTGAAAAATCTTGATATTTTTTATGGAAACAATCAAGACTAGCGACGGATGAATGAAAATTTAAATTTTCCTCTCTTCACTAAAATCCTTCTCTTACCTCTGAAACTACCTTCAGCCTCCCTCCCTCCCTCCCTCCCTCCTTCCCCCTTCCCACCTCCCATCCCCTTCTCTCACTATCTCTATTTTCCTCTCAACGAAAAATCTCCATTTAAATATCTTTAAGTTTCTTATCAGGATATTATTCATAATGTATTTTTCTATGCATATAAATTCATAAGCATTCATATACTCGTATGAACGTAATTCGTATGCATGCTAAAACATGCTCAAACACAAACACGTATCATTTAATAACCTTCCAAAATGTTTTTTTAACAAATTGACTCGAAATTAATATTTGGCCTTATCCTCCTCCCCCCTCCAGAAAAAAATAATATAAATATCTATACATATATATCTTGTTTATAGGTTTAATACTGAAATATTTATTTTGGATAAAAATATAAATTAAAATAAAATAATAATGTATAACATAATTTACAATAGTATATTAGAGTACAAATTAATTTATTACATATATATATATATATATATATATTCTATTTTTATATAATATATAATTGTATAAATAAATTATACACAATATATGGATAATTCATAATTACGAAATATAATATTATATTATATTTTATTTTAATATTATTTTATAATATTATATAATAAATAATTGTAAAAGCAAATTATATATGTTATATATATATATATATATATATATATATATATAAAACATATATAAATAAATATTTATTTTTTTATCGTGTTGCAAATATAAAAAGAACGAATATAAAACGACTAATTATCTTTGTTATTTTTATTTTTCCTAATTATGAATTATTCAAAAAAAAAAAAAAAAAGAAAGCAAAGGTATAAAAATAAAATCTAAAATAAATCAAAACGAAGATAAAGGAATGAATGAAAATTACTCTAATAATAGATCTTCGTTTAAAAATTCCTCTTAACACTCTTTTTTAAATTTTATTAACGTCTACGATACTGGACATATCTCATGGAAAAAAAGAAACTAAAATAAAATAAAATAGATAAAATATATATATGTATATAAAATAAAATTGTGGGTATCTCTCTTGGTAGTGGTTCTCGACCACACGTAGGGTCTCGTCGTCAGGATTAACTGTTCAAGTCTGACAATAGTGCAGACCCTTTCACCCTCAAACCCTTCCCCCTTCCCCCCTCCTCCTCCTTTCCCCCTTTACTTCCCTTACTCAACTTGACGTAAATGTATTTACAAGCTCACGGTCACTCTATGACTCGTTTAAATTCCTACGGATACGAACGAAGAGAGAGAAATAGAGTGAGAGATTGAGAAAGAGAGAGAGAGAGAGAGAGAGAGAGATGAAGATTTATACGAGAATACGTTTTCCTAGAAACAAACCCCACCACACCACCACCACCACCAACACCACCACCATCACCATCACCATCACCAACACCAACACCACCCTTTAGCTAACCTCGCCAACTATCAACCTACCCCTTTTCCTCCCTTCTTCTCTTTCTACCCCCATTTTACCGTAACGTAGAACAGGATTTACGATACGCTCGGGACTTGCCGATAGCGAAGACGAGGGATCAAGGTGACGAGCATCCGATGGCCATTGTTTCTATGTAAATCGATGGCCTCGTAGGGTTAGGTGGAAATCTACGTGAAAAGAGAACAAGAATTGGAACAAGAGAGAGAGAGAGAGAGAGAAAGAAGGGTTGTGGGAATGAAGAAAATCAAAGAAGAAATCATTTTGGAGAGAATTTTTTTTATGGAATAAGATAAAATTAGGATTCTTTTGAATTAGGTATATATATGTGTATGTGTGTATGTGTGTCTAGTTAATATTGAAACTAGATTTTTGTATATATATATATATATAAAATTATATATAATTTATATATAATTATATAATTATATAAAAAAAATTTATAATATTAAATAATTATATATAAAATATCTATATGTTAAATAGGGTTACAATTGTTTATTTTTTATTTAGAATAAAATTAATATAATTTAATTTAAAATTAATATTTGTTAATTAAATATAATTTAAAATAAATATTTGTTAATTTAATATAATTAAAAATTAATATTTGTTTCTTATTAAAATTACAATATTATTGAGGTACGAATTTATATATTTTTTTTTTTTTGAAAAAGTATAAATTTATATTTAGAGTTATTTTTATTTTAAAAGTAGTACAACATTTCGTTTGTTAAAAAAAAAAAGTATTATTTATATGGTTATGAAAAATTGTAACCACGGTTAATTCTTTTTTTTTCTTTTTTTAAGTTTTTTTTTTTTTTAATTTTTTGGTCTCTTTATTTTTATTTTTCAGTTTTTATTTAGTTTTTTATTTTTAATTTAAAAGTCAAAACCCACAAACCAAACCCCAATTATGGCATAGAGATAATTATTTTTTTTTGTTTTTTTTTTCAATTTCGTCCGGTTGCTTTGAAAAATACGTACCTAGATTATTTATACCTGTGCACATATATAATTTTGTAACTTTTTAGTTACAAAGTTAGATCTATTTATTATACTATTTTATATTAAAAATGTGCGTCATAGTTGCGTAGCATATAGTCACGTCAAATTAATTCTCATAGTTTAGTTTTCTTATATTAAACATTTCGTTATTTATATCTACTTTATAATACTCAAAAGAATTATTCTATGCACCCATAAGTTTTTTTTTTTATTTTTAATTTAAAACAATTTAAATTCCTTTAAATTAAATTGTAATCTTAAAGAATTAATTTTGCGTAACATATAGTCACGTCAAATTAATTCTCATAGTTTAGTTTTCTTATATTAAACATTTCGTTGTTTATATCTACTTTGTAATACTCAAAAGAATTATTCTATGCACCCATAGCTTTTTTTTTTTTTAATTTAAAACAATTTAAATTCCTTTAAATTAAAATTGTAATTTTACAGAATTAATTTAATTTAAGATTTATAAAGAATTATATATTGAAAAAAACTGATGGATAAAATGATTATTTTCTTGTTTTGTTTGTATTAATAATAAACGAAAAATCAATTTTATTCTATGTTAACACATATGCATATATATATATATTTTTGAATACATACATATGTACATAAATACATCATACGTACATAAAATTGCGAGTAAAGTAAACTTCGTGAAGAGGAGGAGGAGGTTGAAGAGGAGGAGGATGCTGAGAGGAGGAGGAGGAGGGAGGAGGCTTGTAGGTTCAACGGTATGTAAACATAAACAAACTTTGTAAGTACGAGGCTAGTAAAGGTATCGTCGTTCGATTTAACGGGTTTCTCTTTTGGGATACGGATCTGTGCTTTGTGTTCTTATCAAGTAGAAGTATCTCAATACACACATACACACACGTACATATACCAATACTAAATAGTTTATTTTGATTTTATTTTATTCATCATTTTCTTTCTTGTTCTTTAAATTATTGGTAATAGCTCTTTTATACAACACTTTTCTATCAATTAATTTCAATGAATAAGTAAAAATGTATCTTCTTTATTAAAGTATTTAATTACTATTGTGTATTTATAGGGAAATTATTATGGTTGTTTTTTTAATATTTTTTGTTTTTTGTTTTTGTTATACCGAATTTATAAAATGTTATAAATGTATGACTCATATTGCTGGTATAGTTTAGTGGTTTGTAAGATAAAATTATATTTTATCGAATACAATATGGGGTATTTGATTAAATAATAAATAAAATTATTGTTTTATTTGAAATGTTGATACACCTAATTAGATTTCAGTTTCTACATTACATTTCTATAGAAAAAAAAAAAAAAAAAAAAAAAAAAAAAAAACAAATAGAAACTCTAACAAATTGTCAGTATTAATTATAACATTATTCAATCTCTGTTAAATGTCAAAAAAAAAATTAATTTCGTTCTATTAATTATAGAAAAAAGAAAAAATAATAATAAAAAAAAATCACTATAAATTATTGCAACGTATTATAAAATCTAAAATGGATTATTCGTAGCAATCTAATATCTTTCGCACAATATAAATGAAATATTACCATATGTTTGAACATATATGTATATATATATATATATATATAGATATTGTTCATTTGAGATCTAGTTAGTATATCTCTTACTCTCTACGAACATGTTTGTTTATGTTATTTATTACGAACTATTATAATTAAGCGATACGATTTAAGCTTCTCGATGTTTCACCAAATACTAATCGATACATTAATCTCGATGTGTTTCGTAGCGCGGGGAAATACTATTCTACTCAATTCTCTAACAACACATGAAATGTTCTTCTCGTTTAGATTACATAGGTACGTTGTAAGCTACTAATTAGTATTATTCCTGCGTCAACATTCCACGTAGAGAGAAAGACCGATCGATACTTCTATCCACGTACTACATACATACCTACATACATACATACATACATATATATATATATATATATAATATATAATATATATACATGCATACATAAATGCAACATATACGTATATAAAATGCATACACTAGTTTACGATTCCTCTAACAATGCCAATATAATTTATTCTACTCGCTCGGATTACTTTCTAAAGCAGCTAATTAATGTCCTGTTTTTTTTTTTTTTTATATTTTTATATTTTTTTTTCTTTTATATTTTTGTTACTTATTTTTTTTTTCTTTTCATGGAATCTGTATATATATATTTATATTATATATTATTTTTTCTATATTACATTTTATATTATTATTATTATATATATATATATATATATATTTTTTTTTTTTTAAATTCTTTAGGAAATATTATTTTTTATTTTTTATTTTTTATTTTTAGGTTCTTTCGTTTCTTAGAAATAAACAAAAAATAAGGAGAGAGGGAACATGAACTTATTCTCTCTTCATTTCTTTTATCCAAAGTTTAACTTAAACGTAATATAATTGAACACTATCATTTTATCTATTATTGAAAATAAACTTTAGAGAAGTTATTAAATAAGGGGATCGTATTTAAATTTAACTATATTCTATTACCTTTGATGGATATTAAATTTAATTTCATTATAACACGTAATTTAAGTAATTAATTAAAGTAATTATAATTATAATATATGAGTAATAATCAATATTATTAATATGTTATAAAAATAATATTAAAATCAATATAATAATATTCATACTTGTTTAAAAAAATAAATTAATATCACCTATGCATTAAACGATTAATATGTCAGACAACAATTCCCACGATTTAAAAAAGGGGAAATAAAAAAAAACCCTTTTCACCCACCCACCCCCAAAAAAATGAATATCATTCATAATAATAGTTCAGAATTCTGGCACGTATTTAATACACAATTTTGAAAGCACATCTTCAAAAGGGGTTGAAGTTTTGAAAAGAACCTAACGCGCGTGTTATCATGGAACACTTGGTTCAGTTCGGTTAGGTTCGGTTCGGTCACGATTGATTTTCGGTTTTCCTTTCACGATTATCCGAAGACACCCGAATCACTTTTGCCGATCTCGATTCATCTAAGTGCTTTGCGGTTCGACGAATAGGGACGATGGGATTTAATTAGTCCGAGGGATCCATTTGCAAACTTCGGATTGGCGTAGCCTGGCTATCTAAAGACTCCCTCTTGAAACTTCGAGAAATCGATAATGATTAGGCGAAAGCTTACTATTCTCTCTCTCTCTCACTCTTTCTCTCTCTCTCTCACACACTCTCTCTCTCACTCACTCTCTCTATCTTTCTATATTACACAAATTTGCAAAAGATATGAATATATAACTACTATACAAAGTGAATCTTAACAATGTTGCAATATTGAAACACTGTTTCTAAATTCTTGCGAAATTTTTTTATATTGTTTACAAATAAATTATATATATATATAAAATATATTTTTAAGTAGAGATAATAAACTATAATAAATTTGAAAAAGTATTTTTTGGGGTTTCTACAAATTTTATATTATTTTTATAAATATTAAATATAATAAATAACTATATAAATAGTAATTTATATATATATTAAAATAAGTATTAAATATTAAATATTGTATATAATATATAATATATAATATTATAATAATTATAATATATATAATAAAATTAAATATAATAAATTACTATATATATATGATCTATTTTTAAAGATAGAAAAATATTAATACATATTATAATGTGTACTAATATATTTTTCAAAGTATTATATTATAGAAAATTACATAATAATAAATTTAAAAAAGTATTCCTTGGGGTTTCTACAAATTTTCTATCACTTTTATAAATATTAAATATTAAATTAAATCAAACAAAGATTATCATACTGTTAAATTCACATATTTAAAAAAATCACACATTGATGTATTTTATAATATCACCTAACATGAACCGTTATGACTCGAAAACCATGTGTGTTCCGTTTTAACGATCGGTTTATGTATAAGTACACGATCGCGATCATGTTCATTTCAGATAATTTACCTTGAAGATGTTCGCGAACGTGTATACCTACTCATAATCGTATACCTTCATGATCATGTTTACTTATATATATATATATATATACATATAGGTAGATCGTTTATGTTAATTAAAAATCACGATACACGTAGTTACGTCTTGATTTGATATTAACCCTTTTACATTCACCTGATACACACGTTACTATTTATAATAATAACTCGATGTTTTTTTTTTTTCAACGATCATCATCATCATCATCATCATCGTCATAATATAATTTGCACGTTTATGATTGGAGAAATATGTTAGTTAAAACAAATACGTTGATTAATTTATTTTACATTATATTTAAACAAATATTGTGCATATATGATTCATCATTTTCAAACTCTAATATGTAAATTATAATTTTTATTTCTTTTATTTTATTTTTTTTTTTTAATTTCATTATACAAATTCAAATAAAATATTGCACATGTGATCTGTCATTTTTAAAAAACTCTAATATGTAAATTATAATTTTTATCTCTTTTATTTTTTTTTTTTTTTTTATTTCATTATACAAATTTAAATAAAATATTTCACATGTGATCTGTCATTTTCAAACTTTAATATATAAAATTATAATTTTTATCTCTTTTATTTTTTTTTTTATTTCGTAATATAAATTTAAATAAAATATTGCACATGTGATCTCTCATTTTCAAATTCTATTAAATATATATATAATATTTTTCTTTTTTAATTTTGTTTATTTCGTAATACAAATTAAATTAAAATATTACACCTACGATCTGTGTCATTTTCAAATTCTAATTGATATAAAATATAATTTTTGTTAATTTTTTTTAATGAAAGATAACGGGTGTCTACAGACGATGGGAACCCATAGGAACTGATGGCGCCTCGTCGTCATCAACTTTGAAGGAAATTACGTTCGCGGTTTATTATCACCATTAAAGCTTGGTATCGTCCTTGCCTTGGTATCGGTCGCGTGCCATCCATCTATTTCCGGTTAACGCACCGGTCAAAGGGGATGGAAGACAGTATGAGTTCGTACATGCAACAGAAAGTGAGAGAAACAGAGAGTATATATGTATGTGTGTGTGTGCAAGTAAAGGGGGGAAGGAGAAAGAGAGAAAAGGGACCGTAGGGCGAGTTTAATCTATTTATCGCAGGTTCTAGCAATGAAGGAGAGAACTTGTACGAACCCCATACTCCCCATATTCCCCCATATTCCCCTTTAACTGTCCGTCTCTCTCATACTCGTACTTTATCTTCCTTCCTTTCTCCCTTTCCCCCTTTCTCCTCTTGCCACCCTTTATCGTACTCGGGCACTTTGCCTATACACTCTTCACACTTCTCCCTTTACACTTTCCTTGTATTCCTCTCTCTCTCTCTCTCTCTCTCTCTCTCTCTCTCTCACTCATACTCTGTGTCTCTGCTATCATCGTGGCAGTTGCTGGTGTGGGGGTGTAGGGTGGTGAAGAACGGGGGGTTCCGTCTTTTGCACACCGTTCCAGTCGGCACAATTAGCGTACGCCATTAGTCGACGACTACGAAGAAGACGAGAATGACAAGGACAAGGATGGCTGGGGGTAACAACCCAACACACCAGCAAACGGGCACACCAAGCTCAACCTTTTCCACTTCCTCTTCCTTCTCCTTCTACACTTCGCGAAATTCCAAACGAGTATAGTGGTGCAAAGGCGCCTATGTGTCTGCTGCCTGCCTGCCTGCCTGCTTGCCTGCCTGTTGCCAAAGACTTTAACAGAGAGAAAGGTTTGAGTTAGTCAGTGAGTGAGTGAATGAGTGAGTGAGTGAGTGAATGAATGAGTGTGAGTATGAGGAGAGAGAGAGAGAGAGAGAGAGAGAGAGAGAGAGAAAGACAATCTCCTCGCAGCTCTTATCAACCCTTTACCATTCCCTTTTCTTCCCTCTTCTCTTTTACCTTCAATTCTCGAGTCGTCGTCTCACACCTTCTATCTTTCATTTTGTCTTTCTTTGTATGTGTCTGTAGTAGTTTAGAGTAGTGTCGAGTGTTTAGTGGTCTACGCACACATTGTTGTGTCTTCTCTATCTATCTCTATCTTTATTTATCTGTATATCTATCTGTTTGTCTCTCTCTCTCTCTCTCTCTCTCTCTCTTTGTGTGTGTGTGTATTTCTATCTCTGGGAGTATTGCTAATTAATTCGACGTTGATTTATGGGGGAATATATAAATCATAATACGCCTGTCGGCCACACGGATTAGAGAAGTTCGACTGATTTAGGTCTACATTCCCAGTTATAATACCAAATGCTCTTTGAATTATTATTGTTATTATTAATATTATTATAATAATAATTATTATTATTAGCTGTATTGAAATAATGATTTATTAAAATTAGAGATAATTATTGAATGAAAATTTTATATAAGATTGTTATTGTTACTTGTAATAATTATTTGAATATTTAAAATCGTATAAAGTGGAATTTGATTGAATTAAATTTTATTAAGAAATTAGAGGTATATTATTATTATTATTATTATTATTATTATTATTATTAGTTTTATTGAAATAATTAATTATTAAAATTAGAGATAATTATTGAATAATAATTTTATATAAAATTGTTGTTATTATTATTTGTAATAATTATTTGAATATTTAAAATCGTATAAAGTGGGATTTGCATAAATTGAATTTTAATAGAGGATTAGAAGTATTATTAATATTACTATTATTACTATTATTATTTTTATTATTAATTATAATTAATTATTAAAATTAGATATAATTATTGAATGAAAATTTAATATAGAATTGTTATTATTATTTGTAATAGTTATTTGAATATTTAAAATCGCATAAAGTGGGATTTGATTGAATTGAATTTTATGCAAAGATTAGAGCATTATTAGAGTAATTGACATTAGAATAGATTTGAGAGATTTCGTCAAATGTTATTCGAAATTATATTAGTTTAAATTACCAATGTTAGATCAAATGATATTTTTTTATTCGTCATTATTATTATTATTATTATTATTATTATTATTAAGTTACGTATAATAATTAAATAATTGTTAAGAATTATTTGATATGCAAAATATTCTTTAAGGATTCTCACGAAATTAGATTCATTTTAATTTTCCTTCTTTTTTTTTTTTTTTTTGATATTATTTTCATGCTTCGTCTAACTTCAACTTCTCTTTTAGATTTTTTTTCTTTCTTTCTTTCTTTCTTTTTTTTTTTTTTTTTTTTTTTTTTTATAACCTACTTTTCTTCTTTTTCCATCTAAAAAGGGGAAAATTATAAAACTCAAAAACTTACGGCATAACTTATAATATTATACTGTACTATACTAATTGTAAGTATAATTAACTTTTTATAGACGATAACCTTGGAATTAGGTTTTATATCATAATTAACGCGTTAATAAATTCTTTTACGAGTAAGTACATGAAAAGAAGAAAATAAAAAGAAAAGAAAAAAAAAAAAACAGGAAAAACACATAACATCTCTTTTCTTGTATAATTATTTTTCAAATTTTTCTTTATATATTACACCGATATAAAATCATATTTTCCATAATTGTAATTGTAAAAGATCAGTCAAATCTCAAATTATTCGTTATGACAAGTTTGATAATTTGTACGAAATAGTTAACTTAACTCGTTAGAAAAGTTTCACATTTTAAATTTTCATACTGAATTAATTAATAATATTATAATAATAAAATCTATAATATTATAAAATACATTTTGAATACGTAGAAAAGCTTAAAATCTTATTTTCAAACCATCAAACCGAATTTCTTCTTTTGTTCCCTATTACATATTATAAAATACATATTGAATAAACATAGATATATATATACATTTTCACACACATGCACATACATACATATGTATCTCTTCGTGTTAACATATGGGAAACGAGTTACGTTTATATTGCAGGAAGGTGAGAAACGTAACTCCTCTCCAGGTGGAACTCAATTCCCTCGATATACGAAATATGGTTTCCTATGGGCATACACACATACTAACACGATTGACAAACACATATAAACTTCATATATACCGATACATAAGGTACATATATTACATATATATGTGTATGTGTGTACATAACATACATTTGGTACATATTGGATGCATAGTATAGTAGACCAACGTTACACTTGAGTTTCGTTTATGTGTTGAAGGAACAGAATGAACCATAAGAAGCAAGAGAGAGAGAGAGAATGAGAGAATGAGAGAGAGAGAGAGAGAGAGAGAGAGAGAAGGATTTCTAAAGATCATGGGTCTCTATCGTAGAGAAAGGGGTCGGCTTTATTGCGGTACAATGTATCCATGGTGCTCTCCTAACAAACACTGTTACACCGAAAACGTTTACACGCATGAACACCATCTCACACGTTTGTAAGGTACACACACGCAAGGAAACTTAGATTAACTAATACACCTAAGACATGGATGACACCATAAGATTTATTAATTTGGTAGACGTAGACAAGATTATGACATCTGGTAGATTGATCTAAGAATCTTAGTTTGAAAATTAATAGTAATCGATATCTATACGTATTTGTATCACAATCTTTTTTATATGAGAAGATAATAATAATATCTCAATCATTTATAGTTTATTAGTATCTATTTTTATTAAAAAAGAAAAAAATAGAATTTGGGTTGATATCAATGACAAAGAGAAAAAACATACGTGTACGAGAAAATAGACACACATATACACACACCCCAAAACTTCTCCCACATGTAATAAATATCTTTGTAGTAGGTGTCATTTAAAGAAGCAAAGAGAAGGGAAAATACACACACATACATATATATGTGTATATATATAGAAATATATATATAGAAATAATACGTATGTAGGATAAAAGCGAGAGTGCGAAAGTACGTCAAGTATGTATGTATCTATATATATATATATATATAAATATATATATATATTTATGTAGGTGTACGGGTTTCTGTTAAACTCATATGTGTGTGTGTTCGTGTTGGTAAACGGCAAGAGTCGCAATGCGAAGTAACGAGTCTAGAGTAGAACACTTGTGTCTCCTTTCTCATTCTCTCTTTTTAGTTTTTCTCTCTTTTTCTTTTTCTGCCTCTCTCTCTCTTTTTCTCTCTTTTTCTCTGGTTCTTGCTCGTAGTTCTCGAGTGCACTTGGTATATACGACTGAAACACCTAAAACGTCGTTTCGTCCTTTCGTCGCGCGCTATTTATGACGCCCTTTTCTGTTCAAGTTTCACGTATTTACCTTTAAACCCAAACCTTCGTCATTTCCTCTCACTATTTTTCTATATGTTCTATCTTTTATTGTCTTTTATCTTTTATCTTACCATATTGACACATTCCTGATTTTTATTTTTTTTATTTTTTACCTATTTTATTTTATTTTAATCTTGTTTTTGTATTTTATTTTATTTTAATTTTGTTTTTGTATTTTATTTTAATTTGATTTTTGTATTTTATTTTAATTTGATTTTTGTATTTTATTTTAATTTTATTTTTGTATTTTATTTTAATTTTATTGTTGTATTTTATTATAATTTTATCGTTGTATTTTATTTTAATTTTATTTTTGTATATCATTCTAATTTATTTTTTTTTTGTATTTTATTTTATTGTATTTTAATTTAATTTTGTTTTTGTATTTTATTTTAATTTGTTTTTTTGTTTTTTATTTTATTTTATTTAATTTTATTTAATTTTTGTATTTTCCACCCATCTTTTCACTTCTTTCATCTTTTGTAATTTTATTTTATCAATCATTTTGTACAACGTGTGAATTATTTTTCATATTTTTTTCTATCTTTCATATTTCGTATAATTTTCTTTTTTAGTTTTATTTAAATTGTTGATTCTTTTTATTTTATTTTATTTTATTTTTTTTACATTTTATGTCTATTTGTCTGTTCTTTCTATCATCGTTACTCTGGTTTGTGTCAGAAACGATTTAACGAATCTTAACTAGTGGGACATTTATTTTCTACCTTCCTTCCTTTCTTTCTTCCTTCATTCCTTCCTTCTTACTTTTCTTTATTCATTTCTTGTTTTCGTAAGATTAACTTCATGCAATTAGGACAATTTAAATGCTTTTAATCCTTCGATCGTCATGGTCGTCAACATATTTTAACGGGTTAAAACGTAATCAACTTTTCCTTCTTTAATTATTTTCTTCTTTTCTTTTCTTTTCTTTTTTTTTTTTATTCAAGGAATGTAAGTGAATTTAATCTTTTCTCTGTCTCTTTATCTCTCACACATACACATACATTTTTTGTTGACGAGAAGGAAATTATTGATAAAGTTATTTTTTCACGTAAATCGACATATACGTCAAAAATGTTCAACCTTATTAGTCAATTTTTTTCAATCGATTTATTCCATTTCTATTCCAATTCGCTAAATAATATTTTACCAAGTATATAATACATATATGTATATATATATATATATATATATTTTTTTTCTTTTCTTTCTCTTTTTTTTTTACTAGAAGGAGGAGGATGGGGTGGGTGGTGGGTTTATACCACAAGAAAAAAGTTAAAACCACTCGATCGGAAATCGTCACGCGTGTTTCAATCCTCATCGTTGTAGTAGTATTAGTTGGTAATAGTTGTAGTAGTATTAGTATTAGTAGTAATAGTAGTAGTAGTAGTCGTCGTAGCAACGTCGTCGAACGGTAAAGTTAAGCTCGACCGAACAATTGGAAAATTGGCTGCGAATCCGTTCTAATTTCGCGCCTACTGTGTGTTAGCTGTCGTCTCGTACTTCTCTCTCTCTCTCTCTTTCTCTTTCTCTTTCTCTTATCTTTGTTCTTCTTCCTCTCGAGAAATAGAACGAAATCGTCGACTATACAGAAATAGTCTTACTTAATACTTTCTTCCATTATTATTATTATTATTACTTTTTTAGTTACTACTGATAGGATACTTCGTATTTTATTTCTATTATTTTTAATATTAATATGACCAATATATAGGTATATATAAATTTAATTTTATTTAATTTTATTTTATTTCATTTTATTCTATTCTAATTTAGTTTATTTTAATTTATTGTATTTTATTCTATTCTAATTTATTTAATTTATTTTATTTGATTTTATTGTACTTTTGTTAATTTTATTTTATTCTAATTAATTTAATTTTATTTTATTTTATTTTATTTTATTTTATTCTAATTTATTTTATTTTAGTTTATTGTATTTTATTCTATTCTAATTTATTATATATATTAGTAATATTAATATTAAAAATATAATAGTATATTTATATAATGTATAAATTAAATCCTAGTATTATATACATATTTATTTATAATCTTTGTATTACTAATAATTTTCTTTTATTTTTATTTTTTTTTTATTTTATTATGTATATATTAGTAATGTTAATATATTAAAAATATAATAGCATATTTGATATATAAATTAAATCCTAGTATTCTATATATATATATATATATATATATATATATATAATTTTTTATACTACTAATAATTTAGTTAATAATATTTCTATTATTAAATTTTGTAATACTATTACTTCTTACATTGAATATTATTTATTACAATTACTATTAAATTTAATAATTAATAATTACAATACTTTTATTATTGAACATCAGTACTACTATTATTAATGAAGTACACATTGTCTGATGAGATTTATTACTTAATTATTTATTAAAAATGAACAATATCTTTTTTCTTATCAGATAATTAAAATTTTTACAATTATTTCTATTGAAGATTCCAACAACAATTTTTTTTCTTTTCTTTTAATAACCAATTGAATAGATAACACCATAACTACTTTATTCCTCACTATTATTATTACTATTATCTTAAGATTGATGCGAATGATGTCTGGAAATAATCGATAGAAAAATAAATAAAAAATAAAAAAAAAGGAAAGAATTGTGTGCAAGAAGTAGAAATAGAAGAAGAAGAAGAAGAAGAAGAAGAGGAAGAATAAGAATAAGAAAGATTATTCTTCTTTGTCGATAAATCCTAATGGAAATCCAATGGCTTTTGTTTCCTTTGGAATGGTGGAATGAATTTTATTGAGTGATTCAGTTGGGGGATGGGGAAAAATACTCTCTTCGCGAATGAAAACGAACTAATACATGGTTCATCTCGGTCATGACAAAAAAAGGAAGAAAAAAAATTCTCTCTTACCTCGAATAGATTAATTAAGAAGAAGAAAAGATGATATTTCATAGCGTATCAATCGTTTATGATTAAACCATTGCTTCGAAAATTAGTCCAATTGTGTTCGATATTTTTTCCGTATTCTTTTTTTTTTTTTTTTTTTTAGTTTCTCTCCATCTCTCTCCCTCTCTCTCTCTCTCTCTCTCTCTCTTTCTATTTTTCATACAAGACTCACACGTTGAACTGAAAAGAAGGATTTATCAACGTGTTGAACTTGTCTTTTTTTATTTACACTAAAAATACCATTCGTACGAATTTTTATTTTTTTTTTTTATTTTTTGCTAATTCTTCCAATTTTACAATACGAAACGTTTCTTTCTATTTTTTTTTTTTTTTGACACGATATTTCGAAAAATGTATTTATTGTATTAAAAAAAAAAAATATATATATATATATATATATATATATATATATATATATATATATATATAAAATCAAGCAATTCAATGTATTTCTTTTTTTTTTATTTAACTTAATATTATTATTTTTTTATAATTGAATTTTTGGTCTTAGGTTAACACCACAAGCTTCGTTGATAAATCAATGCGCATTGTTTTATTTATTAAAAAAATTTCCATTTCTTTTCAATGCAAATTATAATCAATTTTATACTACGAGTCGTCTTCTTGATTAAATGATCAATCGGAATAATATTTTGAAATAGGAAATAATAAGTAAAAGTAGAAAAACCAATATTTACAATTACAATTGTAAAGTTATAAAGTTATAAGTTAATCGAAGAAAAGTAATATTAATAATTATTTAAAAATTCGAGAGATTATAATTTTAAATTGTTTAAAAAACACGTAGTAGTCTTTCAAGTTTTTTAATTGCTCACGATAAGTTTAAAAAGTGTTCATTTCATTTCATTTTGTTTTATTTTATTTTATTTTATATATTACATTTTTTATTACCGTGTTTTTATTTTTATTATTTTTTTTTTATATGTATTATATCTTATGTTACCATTTTATTTTTAATTTTTTTTTTTATATATTATATTTTACATAAACAATTTTTCTTTTTCTTTTCTTTTTATACATTGTATTTTGTATTACCAATTTTTTTTTTCTTCCTTTTTATATATATCATATCTTCTATTACCATTTTTTATTTCCTTCCTTTTTATATATTATATTTTCTATTATTCTCTTTTTATTTACTCCCACAATGTTATCTTTAAAAAAAAAAAAACCAAATTTATCAAATATTATTTATAATACATTCCATATAAAATTATCACAAAGAACTAATATATAAAATCAAATGTTTAAACGTCATTTTCACGTGTTCTATCCAGTCTCACAGATAATTTCAGTTTCGCAAAAATAAAATAAAAAAAATAAAAGACAAAAAAGGAAAAAAAAAACAAAAAAAGAGTATAAAAATAGTTAAAGTTGAGAGTCCAAGCGTAACAACGCACAAGCTGTCTCGTTCAGTAATTTTTTTCTTCTTACCTCTCTCACGTTTCATCTCCCGTTACCCCCGTTATCACTCTCTTCCTCTTTTTAAACCCAACAACTTTCTACACCTTTACTACTCCCTTTTCACCTCCTCCTCCTCCTCCCCTCTACCTTATATCTCACACTCTCTCTCTTTCTTTCTCTCGACACAAAAGTGGAATTGGGAAAGTTGCCGACCGAAACTATAACGCCAAAGTTGCTGTTCGCAGAGCGGAAAAGTTTTTCCCTTAAAGAAGGAAGAGAGGAGAAAGGGGGGGGGCTGGGGTGGGGTGGGAAAACGACGACTAGAACTATAAGGGAGCAAAAAAAAGAGGAAGAGTGAATGGAAAGGGTGAGAAATTAGGGGATGGGGGTGGTGGTGGTGGTGAGAAAGAGAGTTGAGATCCGTGATGAAGAAAATGGGAGGGCAAGGGCAGGGGAGGATCAGGGGGGGTTGGAGTAAAAGTGGTGGTTTGTAAGGTGAAGTTAAAAGATGGTGGAAAAGTAAGAGGAGAAAATGGTTGTTGGTGTTGGTCTCGTGAAATGAAAGAGAAGGACATATATGGTTGGAGGGAGGGGGATGAAGTTAAGGGATGACAAGAATGGCGTGTGATGATCATGGTAAATTTAACCATAAACCAAGCCTCAAGTGCCCAGATGTCGTTGGCAAGAAATTGATGACGAAAAAGTGTTCGTGGACTTCTAACGATAATCGTTGCAAAAGAAAAAGAAAAAAGAAAAAAAAAAAAAGGAAGACAAATACAAAAGAAAAAAATCAACCCCATTTTCACATCACCATTACCAGTTTCTTTTGCTATTTTTTGTTTTTGTTTTTTTGTTTTTTGTTAAATTTCTTCTTCTTTTTTTTTCTGCTTCTTAAGTTAAGTTTCTTCACGAAGTTTTTGACCTAACGACGAGAGATTGCAATTCTTTTCGTTTTTCTTATTATTCTTTTTCTTTTTTCTCTTTTCTTTTTTTTTCTTCTTCTTTCTTTTTTTTTTTTTTTTTTTTTGACTTTTTATCTTCATCACGATGAAAATCCAACGAAGTAAGGATTCATTTTGTTTTTAATCAAACCAACGAGATTTATAATTGATGAAAGAGAGTGTAAGAGAAGGAATGGGGTGAAAGGTTTGAGTTTTTTATTATAATGGCTACATTAAAATCGATAAATGTTATTAAAATTAAAGAAAAAGAAAAAGAATAGAAAGAATACAATGGAGAATATAATTTTTCTTTTTTTTACATTCATTTAAAATACTAGTATTTTTTTTTTTTTATTATGTTTAACTATATACAAAATACTATTCGTGATGAATTATTTAATTTTAAAATGATACATTGAAAAATATTAATATATTGTGATGAAATATATACATAGCAATTTTATTCTATTTTATTTTATATATTAATAATATTAATAATAAAAATATAATAGCATATTTTATATATAAATTAAATCCTAGTATTTTATTTAAATATAATCTATGTACTACTAATAATTTTTTTATTTTATTCTATTTTAATTTATTTTATTTTATATTATTTTATTTTATTTTATTTTATATTATATATTAGTAATAATAATAATAAAAATATAATAGCATATTTTATATATAAATTAAATCCTAGTATTCTATATAAATATAATCTATGTACTACTAATAATTTTTTTATTTTATTCTATTTTTATCTATTTTAATTTATTTTATATTATTTTATTTTATTTTATTTTATTTGGTTCTTCATAAAAGTACTTTCAAGAAAATAAATAAAAATTGAAAAAAAATTTTGCATAACTAATACTAAGTAAAAAAAATATGAGAATATTCTTAAACCCTATTTTTTTTTTTTTAAATAATCTTTTATCTATGTTCGAAAGATAAGACCAAAGTTTTTCTTACTATCTCGTAAAGTGTCCCGTTAAGATTCAAAAGATGAACGAAAAAGGATTGATGAAAGGAACGAGTAAAGATTAAACACAAACATTTACACTTATATACACATATACAATATTTATAGATATATATATATATATATTGAAATATATAAAGAAGAGGAAAAAAAGAAATAAGAAAAAGTCGTAAAGTTGGTAAAGTAAACTGAACCTCTTAAACGGTAGTTTGCGTTGGATTAAGAGAATCAATCTCTTTTACAAGAGGCTGCTTTAATAATAACCTAACTTTCATCATTTTACCGTTAAACCAACGAGAAAATCAAAGCTCAAGGAGAAAATAAATTCGGTTTTATAGCTGAAGAAAATACAAACCTGTATTAAAT
The DNA here is from genome assembly GCF_049000335.1 of Polistes dominula. Taxonomy (NCBI): domain Eukaryota; kingdom Metazoa; phylum Arthropoda; class Insecta; order Hymenoptera; family Vespidae; genus Polistes; species Polistes dominula. Next base: position 1,153,799 of record NW_028301154.1, read on the forward strand.
AAGAGAAATTTCTATTACCAACAATTTGCATACTTTCTTCCCTTTCTTTTATTTTTTCTTTTTTTTTTATATTTTTATTTTTATTTTTTATTTACATTTATATCAATTTTATATACACGTACATATATAATATTTTTTATCTTTTTATTTGTAGATGATTTTCAAATAAATAAACCATAAAGTTTATTATTCATATATATATTATGTTTATCAATTAATTATAAATATGAAACATACGTGTTATTTTAAATCAAACAATTTTCGTACTATATTCTGTTTGTTCCTGGTATAATACAGATTTTATATATCTGTATGTATATAATAATTTTTATCATCTTGTTTTTTAGATATAATTTTCAAATAAATAAACCATAAAGTTTATAATTCACATATTATAATTATTAATCAATCATCGTTAAAAAAAAAAAACATACGTGTTATTTTAAGTTCAACAATTTTCGTACTTTATTGTTTTGTAATTTTCTTTTTATATGCATTTATATATAATATATTTTATTTTTTTACTTTTAATATGACTTGCAAATGAATAAACCATTAGGTTTATAATTTATATACTATAATTATTAATTATTCATCATTAAAAAACCATCCGTGTCATTTTAAATTAACAAAAAAAAAAAAAAAAAAAAAACAACTAAGGATTAGTAAAGTATATCATAATCAATTCACTTAAGTATATGTTTTTTTTTTTTATTTATTATATTATAAAATTGAACATTTTTCAACTAAAACGTGTTTAAAACATTATAAAGAAAAGAAGCTTATATGATTAAAATCCTTACAATATGTTATAATCATTTTAATAATATATTCTTGTCACAATTTTTTATTGTTTTTATTTCTTCTTTCTTTTGTTCTTCTTTTATATAATTTCATTAACACACACAAAAATTAAATATTTATAATTAACTTTTAAACATAAATCATTGTTATATACGTGCCAAGAGTATAATCATTAAGATAATATAAGATAATCACATTAGTTATTGATAAAAGTGTGTTATAATCTTATTTAATTATAAGAAAGCAAAAATAATGAATCATAATAAGCTTTTAACAAATGAAAATTCAACTTTAACTCGTAGTAAGAGTTAAATGTAAGAAAATCCCTTGAGGGGTGGTGGGATTGGGGATGTGGATGAAGGAAAAGGGAGAAAAGTGAAACCAGAGGTAAGAGGGATGAAATAGTCAACGATGTTTAATGGGACACCATTTAAATACACACATACATACATATATATATATACATATATACGTATATCTTCTTTATTAGTCCCTTGTACAAGTTAACTTCACAAATACAGTAAACACTTTTAAACGAAAGAGAAAAATAAACACAAATTAAAAGAGAAAGAGAAAGAGAGAGAGAGAGAGAGAGAGAGAGAGGAAGAGAAAAAGCATGGATAAAACATCAGAATTATTAACGAAACATCAAAATGAACCTAAAGATTAATAATTATTATAATAATTATTCATAATTCGTATAACTCGTCATATTTTTTTTTTTTACAGTCAAATTATTTCACGTGTACAGAAATTTGCAGATATTTATATTATTTATATTATACATGATGAATTTTGTTTAATCAATTAAAATATGATTTATTATTACGAGGACTTTTTTCTTTTCGTTGTTTGTTTTTTTTTTTTTTTTTCTATCAATCAATTAAAATATGATTTAAATTATGATTTATTATTATGAGGTATTTTTTTTTCTTTTTTTTTTTTTATCAATCAATTAAAATATGATTTATTACTATGAGATTTCTTTGTATTATTTTCATTGTTTTTTTTTTTTCTTTCGATAGAATCAACAGATAAAAAAGTAATATTTGAGATAATTTAGATAATTTATTTAGAAATTAAATTAATAATTAACAAAATATAAGTCAAAGGTTGCTTAACGATTAGCAAATTAATTTAATTGAGTTATAAATGTATATTTTTATGTTGGAATTTTTTTTTTTCTTTCCAACACCAACATTGAAGTGTCTACGTTATTTTGTGAGATTGTTGAATTAAAAAAAAAAAAAAATAACAAAAAACAATCGGAAGAATTGCTTTTTTCCGGTGAAAAACACCCACGTTGTTTAAATTCGTACGAATTCACACGGTTTTGCATGGATAAAAAATATAATAACAAATTTCTACTTGTCTCTTTCTCGTCACACACACACATACACAATAAAATAAAATCTACATTTGCGATGAAAAGAAGAAAGTGAAAAGAGAAAAAATAAAATAAAAATGGGGAAGAAAAAAAAAATAAAATATGAAAAAGCATTGCCAACACCACACCACCCTTTGCCACCGTTCTAACTCGTCGTCGTCGTCGTCGTCGTCATTCACGACGTTTTGTAACTGCATTCATTTTAAAACTTGGCCCTTTTTTTCTTTTTTTTTTTTTGACAACCATGTAAATGTATATACGTATGTATATGCATATATATATATATATATATATGTGTCTACGTGTGTAATGTGATTTTACCTACGTGCATTTAGAAAAAAAAAAAAAGAAGAAAAAAAAAAGAAATGGAACGCGAAAAGGGCTAATAAAATTTTAATATAATTCGTGGTGTGCAAAGAAAAAGAGAAGAAAATTTATAAAAAAGAGTGTGAGAGAGTAAAAGAGAGAGAAAGAGAGAGAGAGAGAGAGAGAGAGAGAGAAAGAAACATCGAGATATCTACCTCTTGAATTTGATAATGTAATAAAAATGTAAATACAATTTACGCGAGCACCCGTGCTCGTTCTTTGCTCTCTTTCTCTCTCTCTCTCTCTCTCTCTCTCTCTCTCTTTTTACTCACTTTCTATCTTTATTTATTTATTTATTTATTTATTTATTTATTTATTTATTTTTATCAAGAATTTCTAAGCGAATAGAAGAACCCCCTCCACATACACACATCTAACGTTGGCAGTGTGTGTGTAGGTACAGAGTTAATACACTAATACATTGTCACGTTTAAATTTAACATTGTTTATTTGTAAATTAATTGTTTTTTTTGTTTTATTTGTAATTCGATTTAAAATATGTTGTCATTAGTTTATAATTATTTTACACTCATTTGATTTTGCCCTTTTTCTCACAAATAAAAAAGTGTAGTACCAGAGAGAGAGAGAGAGAGAGAGAGAGAGATAAATGTGAAAAAAAAAAAAGAATTTTGTCGAAAGAGAATATTAAAAGGATACACACACACACATATCACACGCACGTAGACACGCATGCACGCGTTTTTAAGAGGAAATGGGCTTTCGTCATTCGGGTTTATTCAATTTTATTTTTTTTATTGTCGCCCAAGGTCACGTATTTCGAGTACGATCGAGTCAAATTTTCTGGTTAAGGTGATTTCTCTCATTTAAAGAATAAAAAAAGAAATTATTAAAACGTTTATACGTGTCCCCCCTCCCCACTATCCTCCTCGATATATATTATAATGATATTGTTTAATAAACGAGAAGACAAAAGAATTTGGGTTTTTTTTTTTTTTTTGAAATTGTTTTCCTTTTTATAAACAATTGTAATCAGATTATAAATGATGAGAAATATTTTCTATTACTTTGTAAAATAGAATTGCATTGTGTGTCAAATAGAAAATATTTCAATCTCTGTTTCATCGTTTTTGTTTATAATTTTGTCGTAGACTCGTGGGTGTATTTAAGGCCTTAATTTACTAAAACTCGAATATTATAGAACAAGTTAAATGAACTATTTTCTGCTACGCCTTCAAGTTAGTATGACGGAGTCTAGTTTATCGTAGATTCGTGCAAACGTATAGTGTTTCTTGTTTTATCTCTACAACATGTAGATATATATATATATATATATATATATATATATATTATACTTTTATGTATTACCATATTTCTGTCTATGTATAATATGTATCTCTACGTGTATGAATGCACACTACCTACCAATCAAAAGTTTCCAAATCATTTATCGATTTTCGTTTATATTTCATTATATATAATGTAATATATAGATTTTCAAACGATTTGTACAGTTATTCAACCCTTATACGAATTCGTTAATAAATCATTTAGTATATATTTATTTTATTTTATTTTTTATATATGATATCTATTCGTCAATCAATTTAATTAACAATATAATAATTTCTCAACAAATTGTAATACGTATAAATTGTTATATAAAAAAATATCCAACACGTGTCCATTTCATTTGCACTTTAATCTCACTTTAAATTATTAAACAGATTGTACGTAATAATTGTATATGTAAAAATATAAGTATTAATCGAATAAATATAAATCATTTATTATATTAAACACGTATCATATCATTTGAACATTTAATCTCATTTGAAATTATTATAAAAATTGTACATGATGATTTTATATATAAAAATAAGTCGTCAATAATAACGAGTAACACATTTATTTACTACGTTTAAAAATGATGCGTGATACGCGTACGTAAAACTCACCGACTACTCCTCTCTCCGAGTACTCGTTGAACATAAACGTTATCCTTTATTTACGTTTTTATATTCGTCGTCATCTGCGATGTTTACAATTTGACTTTAACCGCTCGTCTAATCTCACATTGTATTAGTTTACTATGTTTCGGTCGGTCGTATCGTGATAAAATATTACTCGTTAGTAAAGTGTTATAGAACAAAGTGTTTGAAGTGTTATAGAACAGTGATTTTTAAGTGTACCAAATTTGGATTTAAAAAAGCTGAGATATATAATACAGGATGATATATGGTGGATATCAATTCGAGTAAGTTTTGTTTTTTTCCCCCTAAGATTATCATTTAATCGGATCTGATAGGAAAAAAGTCATTGCATTTGATAATTTCCATTGTGTTTGAAGAATTTTTTGACAAGTTCACGAGTTGTATCTGAAAAGTCATTTCTTCTTCGTTGAATGAGTGATACCTAAATTGAAACTTTTAATCACAATTTTCGAGAATATCGATACGGATATAAGAAAAAAGGAAATGATGTTTTATACATCCTTCGTTGATTTTAGATTTAGTTTGTACATGAAACATTATCTTTTGTGTGATTATTTTAAAAGCATTCAATACTTTTGACCGGTAGTATACATATATATGTGTGTATGTATATGAAACGTACGCGTATGGAATATATATTATACTTGTATTATATCGATGTAAGTTTTATATAAGCAACAAGTTTGAGATCACGTTCTTACTTTTCTCTTTCTTTCTCTTTTTATCTTTTTCTTATTCACTTTCTTTTTTACAGTTTGCATCAAAACGATGAGTGTTCGAAAGAAGTAATTTTTCTTTTTTTCTTTTTTTAAATCTAATTCGTTTTTAACAATGTTTTCTATAACAATTTAAATAGTTTATTAATTAATTCATCGTTCGTAATTATACTCTCGTAATATTTCAACATATTTTTGACAGTGTTAAACGTAATATTTTCAAATTAATATTCTTAATAATTCAAATTCCAGACGTGTTTTTATCTTTCATAAGAATTTCACTTTAAAGAAAATTAAGACCAATGACATTTTTTCATTATTTTTATTATTATAATCTTATTTATTATTATCTTCTGGAAGATTTTTATTCTTTATTTTTTTTATTGGAAGAGTGTGTTTGTGTGTGTGTGAGAGAGAGAGAGAGAGAGAGAAAGAGAGAGAAAGTAAAAAATAGGAACAATCGATTGTTAAAACATTTTCCTCTTCGTTTGCTCGATGTTAATTTGATCAGACCCGATTTCGTTTCGCGTTTCGATAAAATTGAATTAAATCCGAAAAGAAACGTTGGCCCCTATCTCTCTCTCTCTCTCTCTCTCTCTCTCTCTCTCTCTCTCTCTTTCTCTCTGTGTGTCACAATTCGTTTTTTTCTTCCTTGTTTTTTCTTTCCTACTTTTTTTTTCTTTTTTTTCTTGGAAACTCGAAAATCGAAACTATCTTTCACGTTTAAATGTTAGAATAATATAAATAATAAATGAATTTTATTATTAATTTTTCTGTTGTTATCAGGATTAAAGATAGCTACTTTTAATATAATAAAAAGAAAAAAAAGAATGTGTACAATTTCCCGTTTTTATAATTTAGATTTTAATTGTGATTTTAATTTTGATAACTGAAAGAGAAAAAAAACAACAAAAATAAAAAAACTACGAGTTTTCGAGTATAACCAAATTTTTTTTATTATAATTTAACAATCCTACAAAATAAATAATAAATTAATTTTATTATCAATTATTCTGTTGTTATCATCGTTTAACAATAACTACTTTCACTATGACAAAAATAAAAATAAAAATAAGAAAAGAAGCTGCACAATTTCACATTTTTAATTTCAATAACTGAAAAAAAAAAAAACCAACAAAAAAAAATTATGATTTCTCGACTATAAAAAGAAAGAGAGAATTGTACGTTCGAGCTTGCGGTTATTAATTAATATCTTGCTTGCATATTAGGTACGCTTTTTTGCGTGACGTATAACCCGAACCCGTTTATTATTATTTTTTTTTCTTTTTCTTTTTTTCACAACGACAGAGAATTGGCATACGCCGATAAAAAACAATCCGTGACCACCACACACACACACACACACACATACAGGGGGGTAGTCGACGGTGCGATAATAATTTCTCGAGATTGATCTCCTTTCAAATTGATTTTCACGCATTATATATGTATGCATGCATGCATATATGCATATGTATTTTTATATATATATATATATGTATGTATGTATGTGTGTTTTATTTCCCATAGTATACACATTTATAGTATATATATATTTATTCATATGCATTTCACGTATTCTTCTTTATCCTATAATATATATGAATGTATGTGTGTATGTGTTTTCATATGCACAAGTATGTACAAGTATACACTAGTATGCACTAGTATTTTTTTTTTTTTTTTTTTTTTTACTGTATTTGCTTATTTGTACATAAATAATTCATGCATGTTTCTCTCTTTCTCTCTCTCTCTTTCTTCTTTCTGTGTGTGTGTGATATTTAATCGTATGAACTTTTATATATATTTTTTTGTGTGTTTTTTTATTTTTGTGCATATATTATGCGTAATCTTATGAATCGTGTGTATTTTTTTTTTTTTGTCAATGCGTGCACATAGGTTTTTTTTATTTATACATTTGTGAATATTCATGAACCTTCGATGATAATAATAATAATAATAATAATAAAATAAAATAAAAAGTTAGCTGTTGGATGATAGAATGATGGGATTGGATGAAATGGAATTAATTTGAGCAAAAATGTATATTCAACTTGAGATATAATATAAACCGTTATATGATTCATTATCTTTTTTTTTTTTTTTATTATTATCTTTTTTTTTATTATCTTCAAAACTTCAACTAATTTCAGTAACAGACAGTGTAATATATTTTACGAAAGAATATTTTCCCTACAAGGAAATAGGAGGTGTTCATTTGTTAAAACAATTTCGTGTTTTCATAGTTCATTTTACAATAGTTTCGTTCATCATCTTCAACTAGACACAGACTTATATAATTATTATTATTATTTAAATATTATACTTTAATTTATTTTCTTTTTAAATAGAAATCATTTTATTCATAAAATTCATTAAACATACTGAATATTTTCTTTTTTCTTTTTAATTCATATATATATATATATAATACACGGTGTGCAAAGAATTTTCAAGCAAATAAGTATTTTTTTTTTTTTTCATATTCAGTAGTAGAATATTAAACGAAGTTTTTTTTTCTTCTTTTTTTTTTCGTTAGAATGTATAAAAGAAAAAGAAAGAAGTAGGATGGAAAAATTGACGGACACGATGAAAGAAAAGTGCAACGAAAAAAAAATGAAAACCAAAACAAACGAACGAATGCATGAATGAAATAATAAAACATAAAAAAAAGGAAGGAAGATAGAAAGAAATAGATAAACGCGTTCTAGCGAGTAAATGTCCGGTAAGCGAATTTATCTATACGGATTAAAACGTAAAACCGTCTGCAGTTAAGGGGTGGCTGTGGGTGTAGATGGGTTGGTGGGTTGGTGGGTTTAGGAGTGGGGTCTAGAAACTCCGAAATCGTATTACTCGATGAATATGCAGTACGATTTTGTGGGCAAAAGTTTTACCTTGGTCGATACCCACCTTCTATCGCTATCTCTTCATCTATCTCTCTCTCTCTCTCTCTATATATATATATATATAAATCTATCTCTTTCTCTCTTATGTTCTATGTGAATTCGTAAAAGCGAGCGAATACCCACCCTCTCTCACCCCCAACCCCCTACTCACTCGATTTGGCGACTCAGCCACGTTTCGAGGACACATTCTAATTAGGACAAAAAGCAGAAATACACGTAACCATCATTCTATCTTTCTCTTTCTTACATATATATATATATATATATACTAATTCGTTCGTTCGTTCACTCATTCATTAATTCGTTCACTCTTTGCTTAAAATTAACGTTCCAAAGTAGTACCACGTTCGACACCTTAATTGTACTATTTCACTGTCATTGCAATGATCATTCTAATTCTTTTTTATTTTTTAATATATATTTATATTTAATTATTTTTATATATGTTCGTGTATCGATTTAACTATCTATTTATCTATCTGTGTGTTTTTTATATTATGAATTAATATTTTTGGTATGGTGTTGAAGAATACTTCTAAAGAATTGGGTAAAGTTTAATGTAGGATTAATAATTATTTATTTATGTAATTAATTATTTTTAATTATTATAAATTAGATTTTTGGGTTCTTTACAACACTCTTAGGATTATTATTATATTTATATTTATATTATATTATTATTTTATATTATTTTATATTTATATTAAATTGTATTTACGTTCAATTATATTTATATTCATATTACATAATATTTATATTATATTATATTATATTTAAATTATTATTATTATTATACTAGTACATAATAATTTTGTTTTTGTTTTCTTTTTAATTAACACGTTTAAGGTTTTCAACAAAAATTGATATCGATCAAACGTTGATTTATTTTATACAAGAATTTATCATAAAAGATTAGAAAAAATATCTAAAAAAAAAAAAAAAATACTCATTAGTATGTGTGTCTGTGTGTGTGTGTGTGTAAAAATCTTAACAAATTCGTTGTTATCGATTATTTTTTTTTTTTTTTTTTTTATTGAAAGGATAAAGATGTGATCTAAAAGTTTGCTGATTGATCGGTTAGAGTTTAACAAGGATGAAAAGTTTGTCTCAACCCCTCTCCCCTACACCCTTTCTCCTATTTATCTTGATCCCTCTATATATTCTTCTAACAAAATGTACTTTTACTTAGTTACTTACTTACTTACTTACTTACTTAGTTACTTTGATATCTTCTTTTTTTTTGTCGATAATAAACTGGTAACACCGGGACCATACTACTTACTTGTCGATGGTAAGAAGAACGATTTTTCCTTCAACGACGACAGCAAATCTCTAAGGAACGTTTAAAGTAACGTGACTAACAGTTACTCGATCATGCTATTCTCTTTTCCCTTATCCTCACCCTCACCTTCACCCTCACCCTCATGATCCTCTCTTTTTCTTATTCTTAACGTGAATCATCCCCCCTGTTGGCAACATTTCACGAGATAACGATACAGATTAGCACAGGATGAAGAATAAGATACCTAAACCCTTTCTCATCCCCTTACCCTCATCACCTTTTTTTTTTTTTTTTTTTTTTACCATCCATCAGAACAAACTCCTCTATGGGAAATAATTTATCCTCCTCCTCCTCCTCCTCCCCCCCCCGCTTCTTTTTTCTTCTTTCTTTCTTTCTTTCTTACTTTTTTAATTTGTATTTTTATTTTTGCTTACTTTTTCCTCATTTTCTTTTATCAAAGACTTGGAAGAAGTAGTTTGATACTTGTATAGAAAAAATGACGAAACACAGAAAAGAAAAAAAAAAAGAAAAAAAAGATAAGGTAAAAAGAAAAGTGAAAGGGGTGAGGAAGGAAGGGATGGATAGGATTGAACAAGCAGCACAGTTCTCGAGTTTTAAGTTTTCAACAGTTTCCATAAACTTTGTCAGCGTTGTTTTTGTTTCCCTCGTCTTTTAGCTCACTTCTTTCTTTCATACTATGTTTTCTTTTTCTTTTTTTTACTTTAATCTCCCTCCCTTTAGTACTACTACTACTACTACTACTACTATTACTACTACTGTTCTTTCATCGTAAACTTTTGACGATTTTCGGCAAAAATTTCAAATTGAATTTTATACGAACGAGAATATATCGATGTTCACAAAAGGATTTTTCTTTGGATAAAAATCCTCTTATCTTTTTCTTTCTTTCTTTCTTGAGTACAGGTAAAACTTATGCACCATATAACACATGAAATCTCCCCACTTATGCACCCAACAAAGAAATCTCCCCCCGCCCTAACAAAAACAATTGTTGATTTAACAATCATACAATTGGGTGGATAACAATATGATTTTATTGATACCAATTGTATGTTTCGATAGAAATTTGTTTGTTTGTTTGTTTTTTTTTAATGTATCACTGACAAAATTGTAATTTTAATCGAAAATATAACCACACCTCTCTAGGTTTTTTTTTTTATTATTATTGATAAATGAATTAAAGTAATGAAAAAAAAAAAAAAAAAAAAAAAACAAAGTGATGTTAAATGTAACCAAGTATTCAACATTATTTTGTGATGAATATTTTGTATTAAATAATTGTTATTGTAGGAAATTTCAGTGGAAACAATTCGTATATTGAAAAAAAAACAATTGGTTTTTTTTTTCTTTTTCAGCATTCGTAGAAAATAATCATAATATTTCAGAATGTTATAATAAATGGCAGGGACACCCAGTAGATTTGCACGGTACACTTTCATGTACAGGAGTCCACTCCCTTCTTTTCTTTTATTTTTTTTTTTTATCCTTTCCTTCCTTCGAGATCAATCGATATACTTTTCCTTGATGAGTCATTCGATCGTGCCGCGCGTGTACTACTACTACTACTATTAGTACTACTTGAAATAGGTTGATCTCATGTCAAATTATCTCGTTTCAAAAGAATACATAAAATTACGAAAATAGGATAATAGGATAAATCAAGACTTCAAAAATAAAAAAAAAATAAAAGAAAGAAAACAAGAAATCATTAGACTAAATACTAATCAACTTTTATTAATCAACGTTTTTGAACAAAACAAAAAAAAAGCAATAAAATAAAATAAAAAAATAAATATAAAAAAGAATTCAAAAACATTCAACACAACGCTAACATTCAAAATCATATTATTATTACGATTGAACAAAAAATTACATTTCCACGATACTAAATTTAAAAAAAGAAATAAAATAAAATAAAAAGCAAACAATTCAAAAATCAATCTTCGTTATTTTACAAATTAGTTTTATAATTTATTAATTATAGATTTAATTATATATTAAATTAAATGTATTCTACGATTCTCAAATACAAAAAGAAAAAAAAGATACAAAATGTAAAAAACAATTTCCATTATTTAACAAATTATTTTTATAATTGATTAATTATATTTAATTATTTTAATATCATTTAATTATTTTAAATATATTTAATTATTTATTAATTTATAAAAAAATAATTATAAATATACAAAAACTGTGTGTGTGTGTTTATTTTTAAACTACCATGGATTAATATAAATACATACATATATATAATTTTTTGTATATTTGTGTGAATTTTTGTTTATTATATAAATAACATATATAAATTATATATAATTATATATATGTATATTAATTAATTATATATAATAATTTAATATATTATTTAACAAATTTATATTTCTTTCTAAAATTAACGTTAACAAGTAACGTCAATTAAGATGAAATACCAAACAAACAAACAAACAAATAAATAACAAGGAATAAAAATAGAATTAAAAAAAGAAAAACCCCAAGTATACAGAATTATCTAGTAGACAATTAAATTAGTCTTACGACCTGTCGGTTCGATATTAATAAAACTAAGGGGATGTCGGCATGCTTGTCGTCTGGGGGGTAAAAATACGGGCCGTGAACGTAAGCCGGTAGAGAGTAGCTTTTATGTTAGAGAAAAATACGACTTTTTCGTATTTCCTTCTCTCTCTCTCTCTCTCTCTCTCTCTCTCTCTCTTACACTCATTCATTCACTCACTCACCCTTTCATTCCTTTTCTTTTTTTTTCTTTTTTTACTATCCTTCCTACCCTTCTTTTCCTATCCCTTTCTCTCTCTTTTTCTTTCTAATTTTTTTCTTTCTTTCTCTTTCACTAACATACTCACTCTTTTTAAACTATCTCTCTTTCCCTTTCTATTTCTCTTTCTTTTTTATATTTTTTTTTTTTTTTTTTTTTTTTTTTATACGATCGAAATGTACTCAGGCTAATGGCGTACCTAGTGTCTCTTTCTATTTTCTATTTTCTATTTCTTTTTCTTTCTTGTTTGTAGATGAAAACACGCATTTCCGTCGAAGATGGTCTAGCTATCGTTATCCGGTATTGTATTCCGGGGAAAAATGATAGTCTCTACCCCCTACCCCTACCCCTTCCCCCTTTCACCCTTTTCCATCCCCTTCAGTTGTAGAACTTCGATGGAGAACGAATAACTATCGTTAGCTTCGTAGATATCTTTCTAGGATAGATAACAGAAAAGAATGACGTGTATGGAAAAATGGTAAAAAGAAAGAAACTTTCTTTTTGTGTATTTATATATCTATGTATGTATGTATGTATGTATGTATGTATGTGTGTGTGTGAGAAAGAAAAAGAGAGAGAGAGAGAGAGAGAGGGAAAGAGAAATATAAACTATAGATAGTAGCTTTTGTTGAAACAAAATGGGTCATCCTTTACTATTTGGTTTTGTTTATTTTATATAGTGTATTATTTTTATATTTTTCATATTTTATTATATATAATTTTAATATGTAACATAAAATATATTATAATATATTATACTATATATAATATATTAACATATATATATCATATTATATGTTAAAATATGTTATAATATATTTTATAATTATATAAATGTATATTATAATATATTATATTAATTATAATATATTATATATTGAATATTATATATATATATAATTTTATATTAATATATATCACATATAAATAAAATTTATAACATATATTTATAATATATATTTATATAATATATTATATATTATATGTTAAATTATATTTTTATATATTATATAAAAATATTGCAAATAAATAAATTATTAATATTGTGTGTGTGTGTGTGTGTATGTAAATAATTAAATTATAAAATAAATAAAATTATTAAAATTATTATATAAATATATTATTATAAATTAATTTAATTATATATAATAATTTGTCTATTTGTTTTTGTTGTTGTAATAATTAAAACAATTATTTCTTAAAAAATTGTTTTTTTTTTCATTTAAAATATATTAATAATGTTATAGATATATAATTTGTTATTATTAATGTTACAGAGGTTCCAGTGGTCCAGCAGTTATGCGCACAAAGAATTATGCAACTTGAAGGGTCGCAGCGACGACGAGTGTCAAAATTATTTGCGTGTGTTTGGTAGACAAAGTCCAAATAAGGTTCTCGTTTGCGGCACGAACGCTTACAAACCGTTATGCAGGCAATTCACGATTAAGGTGAGTTTTTACCTTTGTGTTCTATTCATTCACTTACTTACTTTCATAATACATACATCATAGGTTTGTAAAATATAACGCGTATCGATAAAATCTTTCGTAAATCGATGTTACTACCTTAATACAAAGAAAAACGGGCCCACACATCCACATAAACACAAGCACACACATACATAGTGACCCTTCTAAACAGAACTGGAAGAGAAACTGTGAACTGTGTGAACTGTTGAAGTTTAAAGGGAAGAAATACAAGAGTTGGGAATGGGGTGGGGATATGAGGGTTAGTGTAGGTAGAAAACAAGGGTTGAAAAGTCACCCTCCTTTAAGTAATCACCCTTATACTACTACAACTATTATCCACATAAAAAAAACCCCCAAATACCGTAAACCCAAAGCAAGCAACCAAATAAACCTACCCACCAACCAACCTACCTAGTTTACTACCCCCTTTTCTCGTCACACTACCAACACCCTTTGCACCCTTCTATTTTCAAGCCTAGCCCCTGGCGTCCGGCCTGAAGGCGTCTTAATAATGGCACGTCATGGAAAAGCTTCGTCGTCATGACGGGAATAACGACGACGACGACGACGACGATGACCTGGTAGAGTGAAAAGGATAAAAGAGAGAAAGAAAATGACTGACTGAGTAAGAATGAGTGAGCAAGAGTGAGAGGGTTGTCACTTTGGAAAGGGTTGAATGACGGAAAGAGAAGAAAAGCCACGGGACCTAGCTGAGCGTGATTTATCTCCCACGTTTTATATCTTCTTCTTCTTCTTCTTCTTTTTCTTTTTCTTTTTTTTTCTTTCTTTTATTATTCTCTTTCTCTTTCTCTTTCTGTTTTCTTTTCTTTCGTTTACCATTAGGTATATGTGAAAGAAAGAAAGAAAGAAAAATAGACCAAGGGGATGGATAGATGGATGTACAGTCACGCGTAGGTGGATTTTTATCCCTTAAAGAAAAGAAAATCGTGGATGAGCAACCGTGTGTCCTTCCGATTAAATCCCTTACGTTAAACGAATACCATCATCCCCTAACTTCATCCCTACAATTCGTTTTCTTATTCTATCTTTCCATCTTTCTGTCTTTCTATCTTCCTTTTTTTCTTTCTTTTTACATTTATCTGATTTATGTATGTATATATATTATATTTATTTATTTATTTATTTATTTATTTATTTATTTATTTATTTATTTATTTATTTATTTATTTGGTTATTTTCTTATATTATTTTATTTTTTATTTTTCTATTTTTCTATTTTTCTATTTTATATATTGAAAATTTTATATATTTTATATTTCATATTTTTTATTTTATATATTTTATATTTTATATTTTTTTTTGTTTTATATTTTTATATTTTTGCATTTTAAATTTTATATATTTTATATTTTTTATTTTGTATTTCTTATTTTTATAGTTTTTTATTTTAAATTTTATATTTTTATATTTTTATATTTTTATATTTGTACATTTTTATTTTAAATTTTATATATTTCTCTTGCACACAAGATATAGTAAAAAGAGTAAAAGAGTGGGGAGAAGTGAGGGAAGTGGGGTAAGGGAAGAAGAAGGGTGTCTTTGACCTTTATCCAACGATTTAATCACTTTATTCCTCCTCACAAATTCTCCTTCGAATTTCAAGTCACGGACATAGATAATCAGCTTTTCTTCCCAATGGTAGTTGGATGGGTGGAATTGATGGGGGAGAGTTGTGGGTGGTGGTGGTGGTGGTGGTGGTGGTGGTGTATGAACAGTCGATGTCATAGCAACTCCCATTGGCGATTCCTTCTTCGATTCATCTTTCTTCTTCATTTTCTTTCTTTCCACCAACCCCCAACTTTTCCACTTCTTTCTCTTATTCGTTTCCCCCATCCCTTCCCCATGACCACCCACACCACCACCCTTTTCTCAATTTCTTCGTTATTGTTCTTACGTTCGTATCTGTGAGTAAATTGAAGAAAGGAAGTGCACAAGAAGGGGTTTACTCAAAAGAAAGATTCCCCCTTTTTTTTTCCTCCCCTCCCTCTCCTCACCTTTGTGAAAATTATACCATAAAAAAAGAAAGAAATTCCCTTCCTTCACCCCTTTTCCGGTCTCCCTTTTTTTTCTTTTTCTTTTTCTTTACCGTGGTTCGATGAATGCGAATAATAAAAGCATTTCGTTCCGCTTTCTTTGTAGAATTAACGTGAATTTTTGTTGTTGTTATTGTTGGTTGTGTGTGTGTGTGTGGTTACTTTTAATATAATATTGAATTACTATACTTGAATTTTGTCTTGCAATATTATAATAAATATTATAATATAATAATTTATTAGTATAATAAATATATAGTAGCAAATATAATAATTTTATTCTATAAGAAATATAGTAGTAAATTTAATAATTTTATTCTAAAATATAAATACACAGTAATAAATATAATAATTTTTTTTTCTATAATAAATATAATAATAAATATAATATTTTTATTCTATAATAAATATATTAATAAATATAATAATAAATATAATATTTTTATTCTATAATAAATATATTAATAAATATAATAATAAATATAATATTTTTATTCTATAATAAATATATTAATAAATATAATAATAAATAAAATAATTTTATTCTATAATAAATATATTAACAGATATAATAATTTTATTCTATAATAAATACAGTAATAAATATAACAATTTTATTCTATAATAAATATAATAATAAATATAATAATTTTATTCTATAATAAATATATTAATAAATATAATAATTTTACTTTATAATAAATATAGTAATATATATAATAATTTTATTTTATAATAAATATACTAATATAAATATAATAATTTTATTCTATAATAAATATAGTAATAAATTTAGTAATTTTAATAATACATTTTATTACACTAATACATAAATATAATAATTGTAATTGTTCAGATGCATTTTATCTTTTATCTTTTATTTTTTATTTTTTATTTTCTTTCTCAATTCACTAATATACCATCATTCATTTAAATTTCATAAAACAAAATAATAAAATTGTTTACTCGTACCAATGTGCACATTTGTTTTATTTTTTTTTTTATTTTTAAATAAAATTGTTACAAAGTTGCATTTATATTTAGATAGATAAATTGGTAGATAGAATGATCTATATATCTTCTTACGTTACGTTAGGAAACAAAATATCACGTGTCGTGATGTTGTCTCGTATGTCGTTAAGTAAGAATTCCTTTTTCTTCTTCTTCTTCTTCTTCTTCTTCGAAAAATAAAAAGAAGTAGAAGAAGAAGAAGAAGTAATCGTTCAAAAGAGAAAGAGAGAGAGAGACTACACTACACTTTTAAGTTATTTCTCTCTCTCTCTCTCTCTCTCTCTCTCTCTCTCTTTCTCTCTCTTTCTTTAACGTGATATCGAAAAACGTAGTTTTCCCTTGATGGAAAGAAAAGTGGTGTGTATCCTCTTTCGACATACCAATATCTATCCCTTCACCCCTCTCTACCCCTTCCCTTTACCCCTTCTTAACGTATTATCGGTCCTTCAACCGTAGATACCTATTACGTTTTACAAACTTTTTCAAACTGTAAACCGAAGCTAATTTTACGTTATAGATATAGATATACATATACACGAACAAAACTAAAACTCCAAATTTTCTATCTACCCTTCTTTTTCGTTGTTTTTTTTTTCTTTTTGATCTTTTCTTTTTTCTTTTTTCTTTTTTCTTTTTCGAATAACTTAGAAGAAATTTCTACTTTGAAATTACTTCTCTTATATACTATACTTTAACTACTACCTCCATTACCAACACTCACCACCACTGTGCCAAGACTCACTTTAAAAAAAAAAATATATTTAACCTTATTATAAAAAATATCAACCTTACCCTCTGAAGTTGCTTAAAAGAATTTTTATTATTAATAATTTTTCATTATTTGTTTTTTTTTTTTTTAAATTTAATTTCGTATTTTATTCGTGAATATTTTCTTTTTTTTTTATGTCGAGAAATATTAATTGTATTACACAAATATTTTATTTGATAAATTTATTTAAGCAAATATACTTTTTTTTTCAAATATTTTATATATTATATATTTATAATATATACAAATTAGTATTTAATACAATTATATTATAATTATAATTAGAATATTTAATATATCATATTATTTTATTATATATATTATTATATATTTAATATAATAATACAATAAAATTAAAAAGTTCAATTTAGGGTTAATAAAAAATATTAAATATACAATTTTATATATATATATATATATAGTAATTTTTTAAAAATTATTAATTACATAAAAAATATTAGATTTTCAATATTACAAAAGCTTGAAAAAAAGACTTAAATTTAATTTACAAAACTATTTGATATAAATCATTTATATTACTGTTTAATTAAAAATTTGTAAAATAAATTACAAATATAATAAAAAAAAAAACACACACACACACAATTATTATTATTATAAATTAATATTACAGATTTTCAAATAGTATAATAATATGTAAATTTGATTCTATTATTTGAACAATTTTTGGCAGCCTAAAATCATATAAAGAGTTTATATAAAATGATATCTTTCTCCGGCTTAATCTTACAAACGTATACTTGACTACTACAACTATTATTATTACTATTACTATTACTACTACTAGTATTACTAGAAGTGTACTATCTACCTTCCCTAGCATGACTTTATTCCATCGGGAATCTAATTTTCTCTTGGCCTAACCAGAAAACTTGGCGACTTTACTTTTGCTGGCTTGGTGTCGAATGTCGTTAAAAACTCGTCGAATAATCCGATGAACGGAGAGTTCACCTTTGCCAGAAAGATCAAAATAAGAAGATAAAAAGATAAGGTAGATAGCTAGTAGTTGAGATATTATTTAAGGGTTGAAGAGTTTTCTTTTTATTATTTTTTATTCTTTTTTTTGTTCTTTTGTTTTTAAGGTTCTTACCTTTTTTCTTTTATATACATATAATGAAAAATGAAAAATTAAACCATATCGAATTATTATCTTAGATATTTATTTATTTATTTCAATTTATTACTAGTTAATTAATTAATTAGTTTTTCTTTTTAATTTCATGAAGATTATGGTGTTTTGTCTGAATTATTATAACATAATTGTTATTTCGTTAACACCCTATTGATTTTTCATTATTTTTGTTTCGAAAGTGAATTATGGTTGTTCTTTTTATTTTATCTTTCTTTTCTTTGTTTTTTTTTTATTTATGTTTTAGTTTAATTAATCGATTTCAATGTTAACTTCAATGAATCGTTGGTATAATAAAAAAAAAAAAAAAAAAAAAATAAACATTGCAGAAAGAGTTAAATCGTTTTTTCTTTGTATTTTTCATGTTTTATTTTATTTTATTTTTATTACGAATTATTGAGAATGTGAACACAATGTATGGCAATCGAAACGGAGTATATTTATGAGAGATCAATGACCAACAGTTAAAAAAAAATAAATCAAATTTGTTGCAATTGAAATAAAATCGGCTTTTAGGTAAAAATTTATAACGCGTGTCAAAAACATTTCACTTTCAATGAAGTATTTTTTTTTTTTTTTATCGACATGTATAAAACACACAAATTTTGATTAAAAAAAAAAAAAAAAAAACAACGAAACACGTAAAAATTATTATTATTATTTTTATTTATTTATTTATTTCAATTTATCGTTAATATTCATAAACCATTTCAGTATGTTACATTTCAACTCTTGCGTGTAATAACAGATAATAAAAAAAATATATTGCAAACTTAATAATAATAATAATTTGTTTAAAAACCAGTCAAAGACATAATTCAAATGGAAAATGTACGTGCATGAATTTTCTTTCAAAGTAATAAAAATAATTGAACTCTTTAAACCCACACGGTGGTACTTTTGGTAATTGAATCGTTCTGGATGATGGTTTAGGGGTTGAGAAAAAGAGATGGGGGGGTGGAGTGAGGGTGACTTTAGGACGAAAGTTTTCGACCCCACCTACCACCACCACCACCACCACCATTGAAAAACGTGCTTGGTTTATAAATTTATAACAAAATCTTAAATGTATCCGAGCGGATACGCAATCTCGTAGTCGTTGTAGTAATCGTAATAGGAAGGGTGGGGGAAAATGGGAGTAGAAGTGGGGGAATCAGGGAAAAAGGGGAGTAGGGATAGGAGTAGGGATAGGAGTAGGAAAAAGGTATAGGTTCGCGAGAAGCAGAGCATTAAAGTCGCCGTAAAATCGTAACTTTAGTTGAACGAAACGGTCATGGCCGCGCATTTTAATCACCATCGTTCATTACGAGAACCACCACCACCACCACCATCACCACTACCAACACGCAGTCGTTTATCGTTCGAAAAGACGAAATAAAAACTCTCCTCCTTCTTCTTCTTCTTCCTTCTTCCTTTTCTACCTTTCTTTCATTTCTTTTCTTTTCTTTTATTTTCTTTTTATTTTCTTTACTTATTCTTCTTCATTCTTCATTCTTTCTTCGAACGAACAAAAATTCCGCAACGCGGATAAAAAAAAAGAAAAATCAATGAAAGTTACTGCAACGTTTAGGATATTTCATTTATTTTATTACTAATTGATTCATATTTTTTATTTAGGTTGTTTTTTTAATATTGAGATTTTAATCGAAGCTTTTAATTTTTTACTTGCTGGTTTTATTTTTATTTGTGTTTCTTTTTTTTTGTTTAATATAATTTTATGTATATATTTATATTTATATATATTTTATTTTTTTTATTTATTTAATATAATTAAATGTAATTTTTTTAAGGTAACTGACAAGTGATTAGAATTCTAATTTTTTATGCTAGTTTACATAATAAAATTATTATTATTAATATTATTATTATTGTTGGTACTTTTTAATTTTCATAGAACCATGAAAAATATTTCCCAAATTCTATTGAAAATATTGTCTTCTTATCTTCACATAGAAATACGAAAATATTTTCATTGAGAAATTGAATAAATTTATTTCAATTAAATGAACGACGTACACTCCCGTATTTTCGTGTAAATAAAAAATTATTATTAATATATTATATTGTTAAAATAAAATAAAAAAACAAAACTAAAGAAAAAAGTTACGAATTAAGGCATAATACACCTTTCTCACACCGTGACATTTTTCTGGTTTTCTTTTTTTTTTTTTTCATTCCCATCATGCTATAAATAAAATAAAATACATATTTGTATAAAACAAATTTAATAACGCTTTATCCGTTTCAAAAACAAAAAGAAACTACAACAACAACAACAAAATATTAATAATAATAATAAAATCAAAAATAAAAGCAGAGTTATTCAATTTCAAAAAGTATCTAGATATTTTTCGTGGTTCACTGATTTGCTTGGTTGGACGTTGGGTTTTGGTTATCTTCCCTCACGTATTTCGTCCAGTGTGTGATGCATTTCAATGTTTATGAAAACCATCATCGTTTTTCCTCGATTTTCAAGGGAGATATATTGTACAAAATATATTTGCATAACAAATGAAAAGCAACTTTCGAACTATGGGGAAACAAGTTATCCATGAAAGAACAAGCAGTGTTATTACAACGAGAATTCTCTTTTAAATTTCATCAATCTTTCTCTCTTTCTCTCTCTCTTTCAAATATAAATATATATATATTATTTTCTGTTGACGAATAAAAAGAATTCAATCAAAATAATATATCTATACTGACATCAAACAAATATCGTTCTTTTTTCTAGGTCACGTTGATAAAACATATGAGAGAATGAAACGTTCGATCATTTTCTATCTCTTTCTTTCTTTTTTACTTTCCTTCCTTCCTTCCTTCCTTCTTTCTTATTCTATCCGATATTTATGGTTCAATATGTTTCAATAAAAATAACAACAAAAATCGTCAGAGAAAATTCTTCGCTCGTTGAAATATAATTGTCATCTTATAAAACGAAAACGTTGAATTGTCATCCTTAAAAAAAAAAAATAAAATAAAAATAAAAAAGTAAAGAATATTAATAATATAAATTTATTTAAGTATTTATTTTTCATATAATAATATATTACACATTATGTAATAAACCTTAAACATTTTTTATTTTGTTATCAATATTATTATTATTATTTTTTTTTAATTATTTTATTAATTATCATTGTCATAATTACTTACTCGTATAATAATTCTAAGATTTGACATTGTATTTATTTCGTTTTCCTTTATTTATATATATATATATATATATATATATATATATATATATATATATATATATATATATATATATTATTTTATAAACAAAAAGAAGAAGATGTAAATTAAATTGATATTTTGGTTATATTATTTTCACATAAAAAATAATTAATTATTGATTAAATTGTTATTTGTTATAAAAAAAAAAAAATAACAATTTATATACAACACACATACTAAAAATATAAAATATAATACAAATATACAATATAGTACAATATATACAAACTATCATTTGATTTAATTTTATTCTTATTTATTAATTACAAAAATTAATTAATAAATTAATTTAAACAATAATCCATACTTGTGTGTTTTAAACAAATATACAAACAGTACAATATATAATACACACAAACGATCATTGTATTTAATTAAATTATTACAAATAAATAATCAATTCATGTAAGTATGTGTTTTATTTCAATATGAAATGATATTCATATATATAATACACTTATCAAAATATACATATGTGTTGTATGTATGTATACATCTGTCAAGTAAGAATAAAAATAAGTGAAGCATTTTAAAAAGAAACCAAGCTTTCTGCCCATAGGGCGGCGATCTTCTAAGGTAATATCTAAGGGACGGTAGTAAGGGTAATAGAATAAACACTTTTGTCGACGGGAATATCGAGATAATCGAATATCATATCGGAAAATATGGACGTGTTATGTCAACGGCAGACTTTCTAGCCTTCTGCCATTGATATTCGCATGATTCTTCTTCTTTCTTCTTCTATGTGTGTGTGTGTGTGTATATGTTACGTGCTAATACTTTTTCTCTCAGACCAACCCCTTCTCACTACTTTCCATTCTCTTTTACCTCTTTACCTTTACCTACGTTCAACCCTTGTCTGTAGTAAACCTATATGGATCCATAAAATTGAGTCTTATTTTACCGACAAAGGGATCAACGTTCTTTTCTCAAACGAATATTTATACATTGTATATGTGTATGTAAATATTTTTCACATATCGTTTATTTCATGATAAAACGTTAAAGAAAAATATTCTATCATTTTATTTGATTTTTTTTATTTTACTTTATTTTTATCGAATAAATAATCCATACGTAGACTATGCGTTTTATTTCTATGTGAAATGATATTTATATATATATACATTAATATTGTTCCTTTGAAAAATATATACATGTGTGTATGTATTTTTATATAACATATTTTTATATATATGTATGTATTTTTATATAACATTTATATATATATAATGTTATTAAAAATAATTATATATATATATATATATATTATATTTTTTATTTATATTTATTTATTTTATTTATTATTTTATATTTTAAATATAATTTTTAATATAATTAATTTTTAATATATTTATAAAAATTTTTATTTACAAAAGTATATACAATATTTTATTTATTATATATATATATATATATATATATATATATATATATATATATATATGTTACGTTAGAATTATTTTTGTTAAATATTAGGAAAAATGTATAAAATATTACTAGAATAATAATAATAATAATAATCGTATAGAATGAATCTACGTCAAATTATTTACAAAGTTATTATGAATTTTTATAAACAACTCCATGTGTGTATCGCATCTTTTAAAATACAATGAAAATTATTAATTTGCTTTTAAAAAAGAATAAAAAATATTATCAGTCATCAAATCAAAAGAAAACAAAAAAAAAAGAAAAGGAACCAATTCTCAAAAAGGAAATAAATAATACATCGACTTGTTTCGTATTACATACACATGGTGTATGTGATACGTAATATAAATAAATAAGCACTTATATACCTCATAAATAAAAGGAAGAAAGAAGGAAGGAAGGAAGGAAGGAATATAAAAAGATAGAAATAAAAAGTATGAAAAACAAAAGGAAGATGAAAAAAAGAAAGATGGAACAACACAACAACCATATTCCGGAAGGTGTAAAATATTTTCTCGGTCTCGTGGAAAGCAGAAGGTTCACAATTTTCTTCTATACCCTTTTTTATTATTTTTTTTGTTTTTTTCTTTTTTTTTTTTTACACCTAACATGTATCCTAACACGAGAAAGAAAGAAAACAGGGATGAAAGTGGTAATGGTAGTAGAGATGGGAGTTTGTGTGGAAGACTAGGGGGTGGAATGTTGAAACGAACTCGTCGACCGCGTCCTTCCTGAACCCTTTCTTTCCTCTTATGCCCCTCAAACCCCGTTCAACCCCGTTCAACCCCTTCACCGGATGCCTAATTCTCACGTCCAGCTTGAAAATTCGAGGCTACGGATTTTGTTGATTCGAGTCACGCTGGCCGATATGGCTTCCGAATACCATGCCCATGCCCCATACCCTTTGCTTCATCTTTTCAACCTTCTTCCGAGTATTCTCTCTCTCTCTCTCTCTCTCTCTCTCTCTCTCGTCCATTTTTTTCTTTTTTTTTCTTCTTCTACTTTTCACCCTCAACCAACCCCCTTCTCTTTCTTTTCTTCCTATTACCTTATGTTTTTATTTCTTTTAAGTGCACCCCAAAAGATTCTTCCAATGAAGACTTGTTACATGTTTTAGATGAAACATTTATTTTTGAAAATCTTATTTAAATTATTTGCAAATATTTTTGTTTGTTTTATGTATTATATGTGTGTGTGTGTGTGTTTTTTTAATATAAGTCGATGATTTTTTGTTTTAATTTTTTTTTGTATACAATTGTGTTTAACACTGTAAAGTTTGGTATACGAAAATGTTTAACTAATATAATATTAAATTTCTTTTTATTTATTTATATTTATATATATATATATATGTACATATAAAATAAAGCCCCGAAGTTGTTTTAATTATTTTAAGAGTATTGAATATTTTAACGATAATTTAATTATTAATTATTTTTCTTTTGTAGACTTGTATTTATTTTAATTAGTAATATATATATATATATATATATATATATATATATATATATATATATATATATATATATATATATTATTACATTTTTCGTGAATTATTCATGAATTTTAATTATTACCTTTTTTTTAATTAATTAATAATGCATACACACAGGGATCGTTATATTTTACAATGGACGTAACATTTTGAACGAACGAACGAACGAACAACATTCATTATTTTTTAATAATAAATGTTAGTCTGCTACGATTATTTTATTTTCTTTTTGTTTTTTTTTCCCATATCATTCTACGAATAATTCACGTCGAGTGTTTTTAAAACAAAACATTTTTAAGATATTTCCCATTGTAATGTATTTTGAATAAAAGAGATAGATCCATTGCTTGAGGACATTATGGGGAAAACAGGCATTTAATCTTTCAAAATGATCGAGGACTTGCATATAATAAAATGCAATTCATCGATCAATTTTTGCACACACACACACACACACAAAATTGAGGAAAAATAAATAAAAGAAATTAAAACAAAAATGAAGAAGAAAAAAATAGAACAAATCGCAATATTATTAAATAACAATAATAATAATAATTATTATTATTATTATTATTATTATATTAATATAATAGAATTAATTTATATAATATAAAAATTAAATATATAATAATAATTACTATATACTATATATACTAAAAAATAATTACTTTTACTAATTATATATTAATTTTATTATTATATACTAAATTAAATTACTTTACTAAAATTACTATTACTATATGTGTACTATTACTATATATGTACTATTATTACTATATATGTATAACGTGATTATTAGTGTACTATTACTATATATATATATATATACTAAATAAAATATAATAATTTATATATATTATATTTAATTCTTATTATTTAATTTTTATTTATTTTTTCTATTAATTATTATTATTATTATTATTATTATTATTATTATTATTATCATTATTATTAATTATTAATTATTATTGTTATTGTGTAACGAATTAGTAACATACGTTTAAATTCGTTAATAATTCCGAACAATATGTTAAAGAGATATAGTAAGTGATTACATATGCATATGAGGATATGGTTGTGGTATATGGTGGGGGATATGGGAATATAAGGGTGTGGTGATGTGTTAGACGTGTCCATAAATTTTGAAATCATCGTTGCGAATCGCCGCCGCTGACTGGTGAAATATCGAACACCATCTGCATTCAGGGCTGTAACATCGTCGTAGTCGTCCTTATCTTCAATCGGTTTCCTTTCCACGCCGAATAATCACAGGTACCTAACACACACCCACACACACACATTCATACATATATATATATTATATACTGAAAGGTATAATTCTACACGTTAGAACTTACACATACAAAGTACACATATATACACACAACTGACATGTATAATACATTTTAGTAGAGGGGGTGAGGGGTTGGTCTATGGTTAGAGAATTTCATTAAGTAAAGCTAAGCACTAATTGTCTAGTCGCAACCATTATGGGGGTTCGGCCATTTTCATATTAAATTTGGCGATAATCTCAAAGATGTTGCCGCGAGTATGCGAAAGAGAAAGAGAGAGAGAGAGAGAGAGAGAGAAAGAGATAGAAAATGGTAGCAAACAGAGACGGAAATTAAGGAAAATGGTCGTTAAAGTGGTACGTACATTATATCACCCCCCCCCCCATACTCCTCTCATATTCCTTACTTATCTACCTACCAACCCCTAACAATCCTCCATTTATTTTCTTTTTCTCCCATTGCATTTCTTACCGTGAAACTTTTTCATCCTTAGCGAATGATAAAAATCT
Organism: Polistes dominula; assembly: GCF_049000335.1. Classification (NCBI taxonomy): domain Eukaryota; kingdom Metazoa; phylum Arthropoda; class Insecta; order Hymenoptera; family Vespidae; genus Polistes; species Polistes dominula. The sequence goes on from NW_028301154.1 coordinate 1,180,426, forward strand.
TTCAGCTCTTCTATCTTTCGTTTCGTTTCTTTTTTTTTATGTTTTTTTTTTGCTGTGAAAATATACAGTCGCGAGAGGAATCGGTGGAGGAGGAGGTGAGACAGGGATGGGTATTGGTTGAGCACGTGCTGTGGTTCTTCTTGTTGTCTTTTTTTTTTTTTTTCTTTTAAATGAGACGTGCGATATCTCGAAAAGCTAGAAGAGAAACCCCATGAAAAAAGAAAAAGAAAAAGAAGAAGAAAATGATGAAGAAGTGGAAAAAGAATTAACGAGAGAACAGATCATGGGAGAGGGGGGAGGGTGAAAGAAAATGAAATATAAATATAAAAAGGATGAAATGGGAAAGATAAAAAAAATTATATATATATATATATTTTTTTTTCTTTTTTAGGGTTTTTTAATAGACTTTTTTTGTAATTATAAAACCATATATTTATTTATATATAATTGTAATTAACCCGTGTGGTGACCGGGTTTGAAAGAATAGTCCCAATGTAACTCATGCATGTCGTAAAAGGCGACTAAAATGGGTACACCGGTCAGGTATATTTTAATATATTAAATAAGAATATTAAAGTATATATATATACAAAGGGTTGCACTCAAACAAACAAACAAAAAATATAAAATATAAAATATAAAATAAAAATAAATGAAAAAAAAAAAAACACGCTTCTCTTTCCCTTTGCAATCTGTTTATAAATTTGAATTCATTAAATACGAAGAGTGTTGTGGTACTAGTTCGACCAATCGGATAAGCATGATTTCCATAGGTTTCGTATCTTCAATAACCGTCAGAATATAATCGGATAATACATATGGTGCAGTAATCGAGAGAAGAGTACCAAGAGAAACTGCTGCAGAGTCAAAACTGGAATGATCAGAGAACGGATAGAGGGGCGGGGAGGGGTTAGAGGGGGGAGTAGAGGGGCTGATAAGGGGGAAGTCCGGTTTGGTACGCTTTACTCTAAACAGATGTTCGACCGAATGGCCGAGTGGGTTTATCGACCGCCATTACCGCGAACTTAATGAACCTTTACCCATGCCTCTTCATCACCGAACAACGTGAGCATCCTCCTACTTCTCTTTCCTCCTCCTCCTGCTCCCCCTTCATCCTCTTCTTCCTCCTAGCCACCTCAAACTCTTTGGTCAATCCCAATAGAGGATCAACCCACATCCCCCCAAAAATACCCTCTGCGATTTATCCGAAATAAATTAACAGGAATTTTCGACAGGTCTTCGAAGCTTATTGGATATTTCATTTTTTTTTTTATTATTTAGTTTTTTTTTTTTTATTGATTATCGTATTAAACGTAAATTTGTTTTTTTTTTATATGATATTTTTTACACATACACATACACATACACATAATATCACGCATGCATAGATGCAAGCACGTGTTGTTCTTATTTTAATGGCAATTTATCGTATAGATCAAATGTTAATTAGATTTTAATAGGATTTTTTTTTTTTTTTATTATTAATATTATTAGGATATTTTTATTTCATCATATTTACGATTATTAGGATATTTTTATTTGATAATTAAAAAATAAATTAATTAGCAGTGTTATTAGTATAGTGGATTTGTATATAAAAATTAATCGTTGAAAAGTTGATAATAATCGAAAAATCATTTAAACTAAATTAACTTAATTTATTAATTAATATTTAAGCTTTAAATTAGTTTAGAAAAATTTTAAGTTACAATAACAATTTCTTGTTGTTTCTACAGAATATTTTTATGTTGTATTTCTTCTGTTTACTTTTTACACATTCGCGTTTTATTTTTTGTCAGTCGATATCACGTCATAAATGTTAAATACCCCTCCACCCGTTCACCACTCACCAATCTCACCACCCACCCCTCCCCCCACTTAATTTATTTACCTGGTACAACTACAATTTCGATTTTGCAACAATGTGGTGTGTTTGTTTCGAACACGCGGAAATTTCTACGAACAGGGGCTTTGAGATTGGAATAGAAATAGAGAGAAAAATAAAGAGAGAGAGAGAGAGAGAGAGAGACATAGAGAAAGAAGGGTGGTGGGGAGATTAAGGGATGGAAAGGGGGATAAAGGGGGGAAAGTTCGACCAGCAAATATTTTCCTTAGTCCGTGTTTATTTGAACTGAAGAAAATTTAATTAGAGCTTAGAGCGTTCGTTTTATTACAAACAATTCTCGTACTGTCGTTCGTAGAACGTGCTTCGGTTACATAAAGAGAATAAAAGAGTAAACGAGAGAGAGTAAAAGAGAGAGAAAGAGAGAGAGAGAGAGAGAGATGAAAAATATAAATTTTGTATTTTTGTAATTAATTTTTGTACATTTTTCTTTATTTATTTATTTTTTTTTTAAGTAAAACAACTTATTTTTAGGCAAAGGTATCCATTAAATTTGATGTTAAATGTTATAAAAAATAAATAAGAAAGATAGTGTGCGTATGTGTGTGTGTGTGTGTGAGAGAAAGAGAGAGAGAGACAGATAGAATATTTCAAAAAAAAATTCTTATTAAATAATAGTAATAATAATAATGAAATATAATATAATAATTCTTATTAAAAAATAATCTTATTAATTATATTATTTCATTAATACACATGTGTGTAACGGTTCGGTAAGATAATAGATAAACAATAATAGATAAAAACAATGTAAGTAACATTTACAGATGTCAATGTGTCAGTTTGAAGATAAATTTTGAAGAGGACGACTTATAGATTTAATAATTCGGAGCTTTTAGACAACCATAGTCGTTTGCAATCATAATTTAATAATTAATTGAATATTTTAGTAGATTTTACTTATATTACCAGACAATTTAATTTTCGAAGTCGTCACCTGTGTAGGTGCAATCAAATAATTATACATTACACTGTTAGAAATGGTATAATTAGAACGTTGTTATCTTAAATTCTATTAATTAGGTGAATTATTTTTGTTAGACACGTGCGCAACATTCAAAACGTCATTTTAATATAAACAACATTGTATATAAAAAGAATTTTGACAAATGTCAACGTGCCAGTTTGAAGATGAATTTCGAAGAGAAAGATACTTCAAATATATATTCTGTATTATTATTTGAAATAACAATAAACACTCTCATTTTATTAATTAACAATATTTGTCAAATAAATCGAATACTTTAATACACTTTATTGAATATTTTTAAATAGTTTCAATTAAAATGAGATTTGTTTAAAACGTTTTTGACAAGTGATGACGACTAATTGAAAATTTTTCATCTTTATCAATTATTCAATCAAGATTTATTTATTATTTCGTAGAATATATTAATAGATATGCGTCATTATTAAATCAATTTAATTTACATCTTTCTTAACTTAAATGAAAAATATTTCAAGTAAGAAGAGTATGAGATAATTTTAAAATATTTAATGTGAATCAATATATTGATTTCTAAATTTTATTCATATTAAACATAGTATAACTCTATTAATAGTTTATTATTAAAAAATCGAATAAATTTAATGATTTAACAATTTTAATTGACACTCATTATATATATATATAAATCAATTGATTACTTTTCCATTTAATGATACAACCTTCACTTTTACGGCACGCAGAATATTTTTCTAGTTTTTTTTTCTTTCTAGTTATTTTTCTTCTTCAATCTTCAATTATTCTTCTACCCGATGAAACGATCAAGTAAAAGTTGAAAGTAACGAGTAAGTTTACTCACCGGAAATATCTTTTACTAGTTAAACTAAATATAATATCTGCACAAATACACGCGTATTATATTTGTATATAAAAGAAGAAGTAAGAGTGAGACAGAGATAGATAAAGGGGGTTAGGAGGAAAGTGCTGGATAAAAGGAAGATGGTTTTAAAGGTTTGATCATGAAACACAACGATTTTCAATGGTTTTCTTTGAAAACCATCCTTGTTGTTGCTGTTGTTGTTTTTGTTTGATGGTTTTTCTTATTCTCCGTGCAATATCGATGGATACACCAAGAAATAAGATAACGATGGTTGAGGGGAATTGTTTTGTTTCTATTTGCTTTTTTTAAATTAAAAATTCTATTTGTGTGTGTGTGTGTGTGTGAAAATAATACATCGATTATGTATGTATTAACAATAAAGAAAATAATAATTATTCGTTGTTATTAATGTATAATAATTCATTGTGTGTATATTCTAATTAAATTGAAACAACACCTGTTAAGGTAAAAACAGGTAATATTTCAATTTTTTAATAAAATAATACCATTCATTATTATTCATAAAATGCAATATAATTTATCATCATAATATTGATAACAATACAATAATAATAATTATTAAATATCTCATTATATTTTTATTAATATTCATCTGAGAATATATCAATGAAAAATCTTGGTACAACTAATTTGTTACAAAACCTTTTAAAAAAAGTACAACATAATAAACAAAGAAAACAATTTTTTTTTTTCATAAAGTATTATATACATTGAAAATTAATTAGAAATAATATATTAAGTTTCATTTTTAATTAATAAAATTATAATTAAAATTCATTATATTCCTCGTTAGAATATAATACGAATATTGAATATATAGAAAAAGAAAAAAAGAAAAGAAAATAATGATAAGAAAGAAAAATCATAATAATAATAGTACTAGTAGTAGTAGTAGTGGTAACAAGAAAAACAACAACACAACAAGAACAACAAGAACAACAACAACAACAACAACGATGACGAGAAAGTAATCGCGTGTCGTTCGTGACTTCGATTCGCAACGAGTTATTAAAATTCATCCTCATGCTACTACAATCTACGATGGGACCTTTGCGATATAAGCGTGGACACGCATAACGAATACGTTTATCTTTACTCGAATGGACGTATGAACACGTGAATATACGTATAAATACATATGGGAATGGTATATGTATAGCCAATGCATATTTTAAGTGACGATCAACCAAAAAAAACGGAACCAAAAAAAACCATATATATATATATATATATATATATGTTCTATTTTAAATATGTAACCTTCTATAATGATTAATTAAATTTCTCATCTCTCATTTCATGTGAATCTAATTATATTCGATAAAAAAAATAAAGAGAGAGGGAGAGAGGGAAAATATTTTTGTATCAATAAATAATCTTAGGTTGGGAAATAAATATGCACGAGTATAAGGTTCGTTTCGTGACGTGTATATTCGTTTTTATTTAAAAAAAAAAAAAAAAATTGAAAAATATTCTTCTTTCAATTTCACCGATGTTAATAAATGAATAAATTTGTATAGTCATTTTTTTTTTCATTTGATTTTTTTGTACTTTTGGTTGTTCGTTAATTTAAAAAATAAAATATCAAGATTGTGTAATAAATTCTTACAAGTACTATACTTTATGAATATTATTTAAATACTATTTAATACTACTTTATTAATACTATTAAAACATATATGGAAAGATTGTGAAGCGTATTAAAAAAAAAAACAAAAAATGAACAAACTGTTAGAAATTCTCATTTAATTTTGAATATCATTTTTGAAAGATCCAATAATTTTGATTATTTATCTAATTTAATTTTATGAATTTCGTTGACTGTGAAATATAAAAAAAAAAAAATAAATAAAGGAAATATAAAAAAACAAACGAAGTATTATACATTTCATAATACTATTTTGTAATATCACGTAGAAGCGTGAAATTTGCGTAGAACAAACCGTTTCGTAAGGGTCGGGTAAGTGATGCTAGTATGTATGAGAAAAAGAGAAAGAAAAAGAAAGAGAGAATGAGTGAAACAAAGAGAGAAATTGAAAGAGAGAAAGAGAGAAAGAGAAAACGTTGTAGAGTGCATTCATCTAGTCTTTTATTCGTATCTCCCGCGGGAAGCACCTGTCACGGTGGCACGGAGTGAGACCTGTATGACTAGATATATATATAAAGGTGGTCATGCCACCCTTTATATATATATTCAAAATGCATATATGCACATACACACCCATATATGTATATAAAGAAAGAGAAAGAGAAAATTATATAAAGTATATGCATGTGTATATATATATCTATATATAGAAGAATTTGATGTTAACACGTTGGGTAATATAAAGATCTATATATATATATATATATATATGCACATGCACAATTATGTAGACAGAAAGTATTATAAAGAATTTAAAAGATAGTTAAATAAATATACAGTTATACTTATATATAAAATATATATGTGTGTACTGTGCATATAGAAAAAAATTTGATGTTAACACGTTTGGATAATATATATATTCACATGCACAATTTACAAAGACAGAAAGTATTATAATGCTAGTTACATATATACTTATTACTTATATATTTAAATATACGTGTGTGTATATGCATATAGAAGAATTTGATGTTAACACGTTTGAATAATAGAAAATATATATAATATAATATAGAATATATATATATATATATACACACTCACACAAAAGTACATGCACAATTACACGAATACATAATATAACATTATATATATGATATAAAGTTGAATTTATGTAGATATAGTATAACTATATATGCGAGAGTATGCGGGTAACCACGTCATTTCGGTTAAATAAAAGAATCACCGGGGACACTCTCGTGGTTAATTGGAATAATTAATCGGCTAGCTTCATTGTCCCCCTCCCCCTTTTTACTCTCCTCTTCTTCGTTCTACTGCAACCAACCTCATATTCCATTTCATTTTTTTTTTTTACACACGCACATATATATATAAACGAGAAATATATGATACTACAACGATATACTTTCTTCTCACACATTCCTCTCTCTCTTTCTCTTTCTCTTTCTCTTTTTTTTTGTTCTTTCTATCTCTGTTACTCTTTCACACACTCACTAACTCACTCACTCACTCACTCACTCACTCACTCACTCACTCAGTCAGTTACTCTGTGGTGACTCTTACTTTGTCTCTCATTTTCTTTCCTGTCGGAAGCACGTAATAGTTGTAACGTACTACTGGGATATCCTTGGGTCTTCCTGCTGAAATTTTCCAAATCCCAAGTCCTTTTCTCACCACCCTTATATCCAAGGACTTTCTTCTTTCTTTAAGATCTCTTTTTCTCTCTTTTTATCCCTTTTACTATCTCATACCTCCTTTCTTTCTCTCTTTCTTTCTTTTTTTTGAGCTGCTGCTGCTGCTGCTGCTACTGCAACCGCGCACGAGGGTACTTTTATCAAGTGACTAGATAAAATATTACGTACCTGCTATATATTCATCTATATATATATATATATATATACCTATGTATATATTTATGTGATACAGTAGTGGTGAGAGAAAGGTTGGGGGGTGGTGGGGAAAGGGTTTAGTACGTGAGGCACGACTTATACATTAATTCTCATTCGTGTTAAAGAAGTATGGTTGTATAGTGGTGTTGGTGATACTTTTCACGACGCAAAAGGGGCCGAGTTTTCTTTCTTTCCTTTTCCCCTTGAACCCTCTCGATCTCAATGTCTCTCTCTCTCTCACACACACACACCCCTTTCATGGCTCTCTCTCCCTCTCCCTCTTTCTCTCTCTCTCTTGCAAGATACGTCAGATTTTTTTACGAGATAAATCATCGAAAACACAAATTAAGCGGCGAACCTCTCCAGTACTTCCGGATAAGGTGAAGGAGGAAGAAGAAGAAGGAGAAGAAAGGGTGGGTGTAGGGTTTGCCTGCTGCTGCTTCATAATTCAAGTAACTGGGAGGGCTTTCTCTCTCTCTGTTAAGGGTTAAGAATCACCGACGTGGAAAATGTGTGTGTAAGAGAGATAGATTGATAATGATAAAGAGTGAGAGATAATACTGATCTAAATTCAAGATCGATAAGGGTTCTTGTATTATACTTAGCTTTCGTATATTTCAAATTTTATATGATTCATACTACGTTTTATTATAATCGATTAATGTGATTGACATATATCTAATTATTATTGTAATTATTATTTCAATTTGATTTTTAATTTGATTATTTTGTTTTGTTTTATAAGGTTCACTCTTATTGTACTTAGTTAAAGTATTTGAAAAATGCCAAGTGATTCATACTACGTTTTATTATATATTAATGTGATGGACATATTTCTAATTATAATTGCAATTATTATTTCAATTTGATTTTTAATTTTGTTATTTTGTTTTATTTTGTTTTGTTTTGTTTATCTTACCTTCATATATATATATATATAACATATGTATATAATATTCCATATTATATTTCATTATAATATAAAAAAATATATCATATATATTTTTCAGAATGTAAATTTTAATATTTTAATACAAATTTTAAACACAAATACATTTTATGTATAATGTTTTTATAAAATATTTCAATTAATTTTTTATTATTTTTTTTTTTTTAGAGTAACACATATTCCGATTTTTTATTTATTTTGTTTAACTATACCATTAATTATATCTTCGTCAACGTGTATTAATTTATACATTTAAATATTTAAAATTGTATTATAAAGAAAAAAAGTAATTTTTTTAAATGAAATAATATTATAATTATGAATTAGTTGAAATATTCAAAATCGAATACATATATGTTTCGATTATCACATTTAATTTATATAAATTACGTGTTTACGTTCTCTATTCGTATTTATTCATGTTTCGTGTGTGTGTGTGTGTGTGTGTTCATTCATGTAAATTCGTGTCACAATTTTGTTCATTTACATATTATTATAAAAATAAATGATAAACATGTTTATCTGAAAAATGAGATACGTTTAAATATAGAAATATTTTTTCATAATTATTCGTAGTACACATAATAATTATGCGGGTATCTATTTTTAAACGATCTCGTGATAAATATTTATAATAATAATAATAATAATAATAATAATAATAATAATAATAATATGATAAATATTTGTGTAGGATATTATAATTAGGATTAAATTCGATAAGATAAAAGCAGCAACACAACAAAAAAATCTTAGAATCGATAGCAACGATATATCTTATCGAAAGATACTTTTTTTTACTCTTGTTTTTTTTTCTTATCAACGTAACATAATTCTTTAGTTATCTAGAACGCCTACTACTACTACTACTACTACTACTACTATTACTACTACTAGTACTACTAGGAACGAATTTAGACACGTCGTTATTTTTTTGCAAGATACCAGGAGACATTAATAGGTATCATAGCGAATGAATGATGAGCTTGCTACGCGAGTTTCTAGGAAAAGTAGCAGCAACGCACGCTTGATTGAAGATAACGTCTTGTAATAAAAACGTGACAAAAACAACGTACGACCAAACTATTTTTATTTTGTTTTTATTAAGTACTTATACATTAGATCAACAAAATATCGTTTGTGACGATTAAATAGAATTTATAATTAGACACACCTATAAGTGTTTTTTTTTTTTTTTTTTATATATATATATATTTTTATACTCATGTGGAACATCATTTTAATTCAATTATAAATTAAATAATTAAATTGATAAAAAAATTACATTAATTATATTCAAAACGAAAAAAAAAAAAAAAACAGAAAAAGAAACATTTGGTATAAATTAATCCCATATGATTTATTTCTAAACATTATTTTTTATAACTTATGGTTTGGTCAATATATTGCCATTATATTCGCGGTGTTATATTAAATTTAATATATTTATTTAATTATATATAATAAATATTTATTTTTTATATATATTAAAAAAATTTAATATTAAATAATATATATAATTATAAAATTATTATTTATTTTATATATAATAAATTGTGTTAAAATTTTTGATTTTAAACTTTTAATATTTTAAATAAACATTTATATAATTTATATAATTATTTAATATATTAATTATATATTACTATATTTAATTATATATTAAAATTAATTTCTACTTATAATTATATTATTTATATTATATTACAACGTTAACTTTTATTTCATAGAAAGAGAAACAAAAATACAAAAATAAATAATCCTTTAGCAAAAAGAAAAATCAATTGAAATATTATACTTATTATTAATAAATAACTAATAGAACGAGTATACATCTATACAATATATACATGCACATAGAAAAATAAAATATTGTATGTGACATATTTGAAACGAACCGTATCAGGAAGAGAAGGGTTGCAAAGGGGGTGGGAAACCGTAGATCCGCTTTACCAATCACACGACTAACCTCACCACCACCACCACCACTACCACTACCACCACGAATACGAGATAGATCTATAGATCGAAATCGATCGACAGATCGATTTGTTGTTTACTGGCTCGTTGAATCGTATTTTTCCTGCATTTAACAACTAACCCTCTTCTCCTCTTCCTCCCACCCCGTTGCCTTTAAAACACGATTTCCAGTTACGGCTGACATCCAAAACGTTACGGCATTACATTGCTACTGATGTGAGTAAACGAATAATAACGTGTGTGAAAGAGAAAGAGAGAAAATGAGTGACGAGAAAAAGAGAAGGGGTTGGAAACGGGGGTTGGTTGAGGGATGAAGGGAAGCGTGAGTAAGAAGAGATAATAGTTATCGTTATTCGAATCGTGGAAGAATTAGTTCAACGAGTTTTATTCTTCGAATGAGATGCATTATTGCATCGTACGAGTTTGTTTATTTATGCATCTGAATTATTTCATTTTTATTTTTGATGTTGGTTGTTGTTGTTGTTGTTGTTGCTTTCTCTCACATGCATGTAAATGTATATATAGGGTGGTATAGATAAATTGTATCAATTATATGTTTCTTTTTTTTGGTAGGAATTATTTTGTTTCTTTATTGTAATAACTTGTTTTGTGTATTTTATATAATATAATTTTAATAATTATTATTTTAGTAAATAAATAATATTAAATGTTATAATATAAATAGTATATATAGCTATTAATTTTAATAATAATTATTCTAGTAAATATAAATAATATGAAATATTATAATATAAATAGTATATAAATATTAATTTTAATAATAATTTTGTTACTTATATACTTGTAAATAATACAAATTTATTATTAACATTTGATAGGATTTATTTGAACGAAATATTATTGTATATTTCTTTTTAGAAATATTTTACAAATTATTACAAAAATTATAAATTGATTTATTTATTTCTTATCAACGTTTATAATAGAAAAGTTACGTGATACTCTTCCTTTTCTATTTTCGCCTTTTTTTTTCTTTTCTAGGAAGTTTGAAGGTGCGTGAAAACAATATTTCAAATTTGTTGTCTCTTTTTTTCTTTCTCTTTTTCTTTCTCTTTCTTTCTGTCTTTCTTTCTCTTTTGCCATAATACAACATAGTCGTCTCGAGCTGAAAATTCAATCGCTCATGTCCTCCCACTTTCGCAAAACCCTTTTATACGAAAACCCCCTTCGACAAATCTCTTCGGATTTCACTTTGCAAGTCGCTAAACCCGATGAACGAATAAAAAAAAACAAACAAACAAACAAACAAAAAACAGAAAAAAGGAAAAATATGATAGATTGATTTGTTGCGATATCTCGGGATCAAGCGTTGCGAATTTGACAAGGGGGAAGGGAGAAAAGTGTGGGTGGATGAACGAGGGTGGCAGATTTAAACGATCGATCAAAGTTCTTCTAATTCTTCCGTAACAACAGAAAAGAAAAAGAAAATGTAAGAGAAAGAGACAGAGAGAGAGAGAGAGAGAGAGAGAGATAGAAGAGGAATACAAATTGAATTATTATTAAATATGCAAAATAAAAAATAATTTGATTTCGTTGATAATTATTATTTTATTTTAAATAATTAAAATAATGTATTATTTTAATTAATATATATATTCAATTTTATTATTATAAATTTTAAATATGAAATTTTAATTTTAATGTTTTTATTTATTATTTAAATTTTAAATTATATTATATATAATATATAGTAATTTAATATATAATAATAGTATATATTTTTATATAATAATATATATTAAATACTATTATTTATTATTTAAATTTTATTTAATATTTTTATTTCGTATAATAAATTTTATATATTTTTTTTTTATTATATATATAATAAAATTTATTTTTTATATATACAATATATAATAATAAATAAACGTTGATAATAATCCTAAAAATAATTATCTAATCCCTACTACCACTATCACAACCACCACAATCACCCCTACTACTACCTATCATCATATAGATAATTATAATTATTCAGAACTTTAGAAAATTTGGTCGCTTTAACAAATTATTTCATCGAAAGTATGCGAATTGAGTGTTAGAGCGTGTAGATTTTCGCGCTATTAGAGAGAACGTTAATCACGGGGTAGTAACCCCCTTTGTCCGACGACGGCTGGCGTTCGTTATGCCGACGGCTAATAGTTTTAATTTATTTATCGCTAGAACTCTCTCTCTCTTTCTCTCTCTCTCTCTCTCTCTCTCTCTCTCTCTCAACAAAGTGCACCCACCAATATAAAGAGAAAAGTATGACACACAGGATGAAATGAGAAAAAAAGACAAAAAGTGCACCGCCCCTCCTCCTCCTCCCTCCCCCCCACACTCACACAGCCATACACACATATAGAAATATAGGAAGAGTATTGAACAGAAAAGAAGGGGTAGGAATTGGGAAACGAAAAGTGATGGTGGGGACACAGTGAATGGGGGGTTGGGGGAGTGGAAAATAGGATGGTCGGCGGCGTAGTAGTGAACGCGTTTTATCAATGTCGTCGTACTTTAAACGCGGATATAACGCTCCCGGCAACGAAATTATCGCGGGTATTGATCGTATGGCGAGGGGGAATGAGGGGAGGGGACGGGGGGTACAGGGGGATACTGTAGGAGGATGAGGATTAGTTAGAGTGGGATAGAAAGAGAGAGATCATTGGTATGAGAAGAAAGGGTGGTTCTGATGGTGATGGTGGTGGTTCGTTCGCGGTGGTGCATGCAATAATTGCCAATGACGATTCAACCCTCTCCCATGAGCAATTTTTTGTTTTTTTTTGTTTTTTGTTGCTTGTTGCTGTTGGTATCTCTTTCTCTCTCTCTCTCTCTCTCTTTCTATCTCTCTCATTTCACTCATTTCTCGTCTCTTTTACATACAAACTCTGTTATATTCTCTGTTATACGTCAGGTCACGATGGGAAAAGGCAGCAGATAATGCGGGGGTTGCAATGCCTCGGGTAAACAGTAGCACATCTATGTTATATAGGTTCAATATTCGAATCGTGAATTCGAGAGGGTTCGTTCTATCTGCCATAACCAACAGCATCAGCATCAGTAACAGCAGTTACTATTGCAATTGCAGTAGTGATAGGAATAGTAGTAGTAGGAATCAAACCATCGATCGTTTTGATACATAAAACGAAAACGATTAGTTTTCAGATCATTTTTCGCGAGATTAGCTAATAATTGACAATTCGATTTGGTCACAATTCAACGATTCAACGATTGTGATAAGCGGAGGAGGAAGAGGAGGAAGAGGAGGAGGAGGAGGAGGAGGAGGAGGAGGAAGAGGAGGATGGTTTGATTTGACGAGAATTGTAGAACAATCTCCCGGAATTGGGAATATAATCCCAATAGTGTTAGGATTTATTATCTATTATATCGGATTAAGTATTCTACTACACGTCAAATTTTACCTGTTTTCTTTTTTTTTTTCTTTTTTTTTTTCTATAACGTTGATAAAAGCGTTTAGTGTTTTTATTTTTCTGGTTTTTTTTTTTTATTGTAATATTTTTTATTTGCGATCTTTCAAAATTTATTTATCTAATTCGTCGTTGACTATAATAATTGTTTCAATTTGATAAATTAAAATAGTTTGAAAAATTTAATTCAATAGTTTGTTTAATCCAAAATATTATTATCGAATTTTAATGGGAAATAAGATAAAGTGTTCACATTGTTTTTTAATACTAAATTAAATAGAACATTTTTTAAAAAAAATTTAAGTAACCTACTTCACAATTAGATACGATGATAATATATATATGTGTGTGTGTGTCATTTCTAAAGTCTGTAACGTCAATCAAATTTATATTTTTTGTTTGTTTGTTTGTTTGTATGTTCGTCAAAAGACGAGAAAAAAAAACCTGTCATTTCTTTTCCCCAGTGGAGATATTTTTGGTTGACAACTTTCGATTATCTTTTTTTTTTTTGCTTTCCTTCCTTTTTTTTGAGATAAATAACGAGTTTTTATATTTTTTTTCTTTTTCACATTCCGAAAATGTAGTTTTGCTTCAACTACCAGATTGGGTGACAAACAAAATCTCCATGTTGATCTCTCGTTAATATTAAACCCACCTTTTCTTTTTTTTTTGTTTTATTTTATTTTTTTTTTATTTTTTTCGTTAATTTATATATTTTTAAATAATACGACTCGTTAGATTCTCATTGTTATAAAATATTATTGTAACATTCTTCAAATATATTGCATTATGTAAATTTGTATTCTACAAAATGACGAATTGGATAAAAAATAAAAAATATAATTAGATTGAAATAATTCAAATGCAAATATAATATATATATATATATATATATATATATATATATATATATATATATATATATATATATATCTGTAAAAAAATATAATTTAAATTAATTAATTAAGATAAAATAATAATAGATAAGTCTGTATACATATATATGTATATTTTTTTTATTTTTTAATTCTATTTTCTTAAACAAATGAAGTGTCCCAAAGAAGAGAAGGAAAACAACACTCGATGTTGATTCCTGAATCAACAGTGTTTTGATATTACGAAACAGTTTGATTTCTCCTTGATCATGGGGATATATTGTTTCATGGTATTTACCAATACTCCCCTGACGTATTATACATATATACTTGATATTTATTATTTAAATCAAAAATCACAATGGCAATAATCAACATTCAACGTGATACGCGTATTAAATATATTTCATATGATTTTAAATAAGAACAAATAGATTTTATTTATTCGTTTAATCTCTCATTTGTTTTATTATTATTATTATTATTAACAATATTTAATATAATTCGAATGATTAAATGTATTCCATAGAATAAAAATAATTAAAAATGATTAACGATACTTGCTCAAGTAAATATACAAAAAAAAAAATTGAAATAAAATGTTTACGTAAAAAAATATATCAAATTAATTAAATAAATTAAAAAAAAAAAAAAAAACAATATATACGTGTAATTAATAATATATATATAAAAAAAAAAGAAAGACAAAATAGAACATAACAGAAAAGAACAAAACGTTTAGTTTGCCAGTTAGAATGAAAAGAAAAAAACATTAAAAATAGTTGAAAAATCATTCCCCTCCCTCCAAAAAAAAAAAAGGAAACCAAACAAACAAAAAATAGAAAGTAAAGGGGATTAAAAAAAAAAAAAAAAAATCAATTGTTAAAAGAAGTATAGCATTGTACTATGAACATAATGTTCGACGTTATAACGAGTCTCGTTGAGCGGTCATAACACGCGACGTGCTATTTCGCGGGGGTGGCCAATGAAATGGCCGCTTTAAAAGCAACCCCCCTCGCGAATCTGTCACGTACAGAAAAGCATTTCTCTTTCTCTATCTCGTTGGTTGGTTGGTTGGCTGGTTGGTTGGTTGGTTGGTTTGGTTTGGTTTGGTTTGGTTGGTTGGTTAGTTCGTTTGTTTGTATGTATATGTATGTATGTATATACGTTCATATACATATTTGTTTATGTGGTAGTGTGTTAACGTTAGTGTCAGTGTGTGTGGATGTAGGTGTAGGTGTAGGTGTGTTTGTTCGTTCGTTCGTTCGTTCGTTCGTTCACTTGCTTTACTCGCGATATCGCGAAAGCTCATCGCGTGACCGCGTGAACCTACGTAATTACGTTAAAGCTCTGACATCGGATAGAAAACAGGAATTCGCAGAATCTTTTCTCTAACTTTTGTTTTTGTACTTTTTTCTTTTCTTCTCACTTTTGGCACATTTCTTTCTTCCTTTCTTTTTTTTTTTTTTTTTTTTTTTGTTATGTTATTTTTGTTACCGTTTTAATACGATCAACGAGATATTCGGAAGGGTTGACTAACGAGCTTACAACAAAAACTCTACTATTATATGAAATGGGGTTTCTTTTAAATTATAATTTTAGAATCACGAATGATTATTGTTGTTTTTTTTTTTTTTATCTGGAATAGATTGAACATAGTTTTAGATAATTGTTAATTTTATAGATCTTTTGTTTCATTATTTTTTAATTATTTGTTAATTGTTTGAATGGAAGGACTGATTTCACAGGTGGAATTAGTATTTAAGTATATATCTCATTACCAAGATATGTTTTTAAAAAATAATACTTTAATGTTTTAAATATTTATATATATATAAAATAATAAAACAATATATAAACAAAATATATAGAAAAATAAAATATAACATATTGATCTATAAGAATATTATAAATAATTAATATATAAATATTATTTTAAATTACACACTCGTATGTATATTATTATCATAAATATTATTATTACATAATATTTCAATTAATTAATAATATAATAAATATATATGTTTTTAATATATATTATAATATATAAAAAAAAATTAAATAGAAATAATTAATATATAATTATTATTTCAAATGACACACCTATATTATATGTATATTATTAGTTATTATTTTAATTAATTAATAATATAATAAATATATTTTTCTTAATATATATTTTAATATATAGAAAAATAAAATATAACATAATAATTATTCTAAAATTAAATAGAAATAATTAATATATAAATATTATTTTTCAAATGACACACCCATATATTATACGTATATTATTAAATAATATTTCAATTAATTAATAATATAATAAATATATTTCTTTTAATACATATTATAATATATAAAAAAAAAAAAAAAATAAAATATAACACATACTAATTATTCTAAAATTAAATAGAAATAATTAATATATTTGTAGAAAGTTTAGTAAAATGATCGTTAATCGTAATACTTAAATTATCCTTATCTGGTATAGTCGTACACACGTTTTTTAGCCGCCATTTTTAATTAACAACGACGTGGTCGCCAAACAACATGCCCGAACCTTTTCTCTCTCTCTCTCTCTTTCTT